>NC_066860.1:27927809-28278642 GCF_025177605.1 Cucumis melo | reverse complement strand
GTAACAAAATTTTTAAGGAAATAATATGTAACAAAAGAATACAGAGAAGACATACAACAATTGTACAGAGAGCTAAGAATAGAAGAATTGTAAAAAAATACAACAATTGTAACAAAATTGGTAAGAATACAGAGAAGACATAAGACAATTATAACAAAATTGTAACATGGCCGGAGAAATTTAACCAATAACACAGAACACATAGGTGCAAGAATACAGAACACATGGGCGGAGAAATTTAACCAATAACACAGAACACATGGGTGGCAAAGGTAAAGCAGAACACAACTACATACATTACAAAAGAATTCAGTTTTACACAAATTCGAACTCATCATCGGCTTTAAAAAAAAAGTGGATTGAAAACTCCAATACCTCCCTACCAAGCTCCAATGGCAGAGTGAAATATCTGTCTTATTGCCAAGCGAAAGACCGGACAGCATAATCGAACCACGAGCGGCAAGGAGTAAAGAAGGAGCCAAAACCCACGATTCCAAAAAGGAAATCGTGTTCGGGGAGCCAACGAAATCATCGGCTTCAACAAACACAGAAGTCCTTTTGGAAGTGAGAGAGACGGATGAGAGAGACGGATGAGAGAGATGCAGAGAGAGATTTGGCATAACGAAATCCGGTTTCATCGCGAAAACGCAACGACAGAATGGATTAAAAGATGAAGACGAAACCCTAGATTCGTTGAGGGAGAAGACGAAAGAAAACAACTATCTCTCGATTCGTTGAGGGAGATGAAACAAATGGACAAAACGATACAAAAGGAAGGAATGGATTAAAGGATGAAGACGAAAAAAACCAAATCGACCGGACAACACAGAACCAACACAAGCCCTAGATTCGTTGAGGGAGAATACGAATGAAACATCCATTCGTTGAGGGAGAAGACGAAACGAAACATCGATTTGTTGAGGGAGATGACAGAAAGAAGAGAAAAACGAAAAAAATTTCGATGAAGAAGGGTTGAGGAGAAGATTGAAATCGGTTTGAAGGAGGAAATGGAACATGGATTGAAGGGAACGACGAAACCGGATTAACGAAAACGGGGGAACACGCGAATCGGCGTTGGAAGGGGCAGACGAAAACGTGTTAAGGAAACCCTAAAACTAGTGTTTCCTTAACCTTGGGCCCAAACGGGGGTTAGGGTTGGGCTAACCTAAGCCCACAGTCCCAACCCTAACCCCAAACAGGCCCTTAAAGTTTTTGTACTGTTTTAAATTTGAAGTAATATATAATAATATTAACTTAACCTTTAACTTTCATCAATTAAATCCATAAACTTTTACAAGTGAATCAATTTAGTCTTTCAATTAAGATTGTTTGTGTAAAAATTGAATGCATGAACCAATTTTTTACGTTAATTGTTAGAGTTTAGAAAAAGATTTTTTAAGTTTGAAGTAATACACAATTATTATTAGTTGTCAATTGAAGATTTGTCTCCTATCCGTCTAATTTTATTTCTAGATTTAATTTGGTTACATTTGCATTTATTTTTTAGATTTTCTCTTCTAATTTCTCTTACATTTCGTTTTTTTGACTTTTTGTTTGGGTCAATGATCTCGTCTATCTTTAATTTTTAAATTAAAAAGAAAAAGAAAAAGCCAATTTTGACTATTCATATTTTTAATTTTATTTTCATTGATTGTGTAGAAATAATACCGAGTTGATATTCTATAAATTTGGAATGAAATGACATAATTCACTAAATATAATAATAATAATAATAATAATAATAATAAACTAAGTCTAAGAGCCTATTAGATTTGGTGGATTTCAAAAGCTTTATGTATGTATGTATGTATGTATGTATGTATGTATGTATGTATGTATGTATGTATGATATGTTAGTAAAGAAAAAATTAAATACTTTGAAAATTTATTGATGAGAAATAACTCAATTAATGATATTTCAAAAAGAATATATTAAAACAACTACATAATTAGTACTAAATTTGAGAATGATGTATGTTTTCTTTTAAAATATTAAGAAACTAAAAGATAAGAGAATATGGAAAAGGTTAAATGTCTTAAAATGTTATTAAATTTTTGTCATAAAATATTACTGAATTTTAAGACATTTTGTGGAATATTACTCATATATTATTAATGTACAATAAAATAAATTTCAATGTCAAAATTTTTAAAAATATTTATAAATATAATAAAATATTACCATGACACAAAAATAGGATATTAATTAAGAATACTATTTGTATGCATTTGATACAAATAAACATGGATAGTAATCTATTTTAATCTATCGCGACCTTTCACTGATATACTATGATATTGCTATATTTCAAAAATATTTTGCTTCGTTTTACTTTCTTTGGAAATATGGTTCTTTATTTGGAGAATCGTTATAAATAAAAAAAGAGAAATTTTTTTACAAATAGAACAAAGCGGCAAAATATTTATAATGTATAAACAATTCCAAAAACAGAAAAAGACCACAGGCTCACCGTGTAAAATACAAAAAATTTTCCGTCAACAATGCGCGCGTAATATATTTGGTACACGATTGTTTAGATTTGTCTATTGTTTGGTACACGATCGTTTAGATTTAGTCATTTAATTTGGCAATTATTTTCACCAATTATTTAAAATTGGTTACGATCGTTTAGATTTGGGTAGGCAAATCGTTTTTCTTTGGGTACATGATCATTTAAATTTGACTAAACGATTTTTTAAAATAATTTTTTACGCGATCGTTTACTTTTTTTTACACGATCGTTTACATTTGGCTATTTCAATCTAAATGATTTTTTCAAGATTTTTTATACACGATAGTTCATATTTGGTTACCAAAATTTAAACGAGGTAAAAAAGAAAAGAAAAGAAGAAAGACGATTGAATGAAATCGCCGAGGAAAAAAAAGAAGAGAAAAAGAAGAAAGACGATGGAAAGATTAAACGACGTATAAAAAGAAGAGAAAAATAAGAAAGACAATGGAAAGAAATCGCAACGAAAAAAATGAAGAAAATAAGAAAAACGATAGAAAAAAATCACAACGAAAAAAAAAAGAGGAAAGGAAAAAAGACGACGAAAGAAATCGCAACGAAGAGAAAAAAAAACGGAATGAAAAACCGTAATGTTTAAAAAATGACTAATTTTATGAACTTTATTACGTAGGCCGTAAATAGTTTGGTATTTTGTTATGTTTTGAAAATTTTCCAAAAAGAAAACTACTTGAATAAGAAAACTATGGAACTTAGCATAAATATAGTTAATTTTGCTTTAAATGTTTTTTCTATTTTTGACAATACATTTAATTGATTTAACTTAAATTCAAATAAAAAACATCCAATTTAAAACCGACAAAATTTTCGCTCTTCAAACATGACTGCCCATTTTCTTGGTCAAAACTTAATTATTAAAATTTATATTATTGTTGGAATAATCCTTTTTTTAATGTAAAACTAATTTTCAATTTTATTATATGCAAAGTCAAAACTCAAAAAAAAAAAAAAAAGTTTCCTTTGAATAATGTCTTCCATGAGCATATTAAGTCATGCAATTTGTAACAAACTTATAAGGCTTTTGTTTTACTTACAAATACCGACATATTTAGCATAGGTTCAGGGAGGGCTCGAACACCCCTCAACTTTATCGTCTTTATATAATATATATAAAAAAAACTACTTAATTATTAATATTTATTATTAGCTTGGTGGTTACTCTCACTGTCGGCTGATTTTTACTTTTAACAAACAAAATTTGAAATAATAGAATTTAGAAGTATAAAAAAATTAGAATACTTGACAAACTCCATTTATTTGAAAATAGTAAAATAGACAAGTATTTATGCCAAGTTCAATAGATTTTTTAAGTTTAAATAATCTCTTTTATTATAATTATTGTTATTATTATTATTATTGATTTTTTTTAATTTTTAAATATAAAATAAATTGTTATAACAAAAAAATGAACATTTTTAAAAATAGAAAAATATTAAATTATTGACAAAATATAGCAAAATTCATTAAACTTTCTACAACCTATATAACTTATTTAAATTTTATTTTTGTTATCTTTTTCTGTTTATTACCATTTCTCATAAAAAAATATTATCGTCCCATACAACTTTGCAATAAAATAATTTAGACTAAAAGAAAAAGAATATTTGTTATTGTTATTTATTATTTAATTTAATTTAATTAGCAAGAAAATAAACAAAGAGAATTAAACCACGATAAAAGAAACATCACTGACAATCAAAGAGTGAAAAGCAATATATTAGGGGCAGTTTGGCCGGCGAATTAAGACTGTGGGGTTAGGGTTAGTTAACCCTAACCCCTGTTTGGTACTAGGGTTATGGAAACCCTAGTTTTAGGGTTTCCATAAACCCCGATTTGCCCCTCTACCACTTCCACTCTCTCATTTGGTGCTCTGCTGATTTGTCTCCCTCAACCCGTGTTCTTTAACCCGTATCATGAATCTCTTCAATCCGTCTTGCATGTCCATTCATCTTTTCTCTTCCATCACCGATTTCTTGTTCGTTCTTCTTGCTTCGCCTTCGTTCTTCTTCTTTCCGTATTCCCTTCCATTCCGATTATCTAAAATTGTGTAATACCCGATTTCTTCTTCCTTCTTCTTCTTCGGGGCCCTATTTCCGTTAGATTCCGATTTGACTTACCGAAATACCCCTTTTGACTTTACCGTTTCGATCTCTACATCTTTCCTCACCGTCTCTCTCTCTCACCGTCCTTTAATCAAAGGCTTTGTTGAAGGCTTGGCTGAAAGGTCTTGCCTCCAAAACTTTCCGATTAAGGGTTTAGGGGTTTCATTGACCGACGGGGATCATTCCTTACCTCCAGAATCCCCACTTACATCTTGGATCGGACTTCTCCGTGGTGATCCATGTTTGGGTTTAGCCGAATCGAAGTCTCTTTGCCGCTCCACTTGTCGATTTGCCGCTTGGTGTTGCCCTTGTCGATTCGTTTCCCTCTCCTGATTTGGGATGGATGCTACACGCCACACTGTTTTTTATAGCCAATGATGAGTACTGACGTTGCTGACTGGATTTTCCTTTGTTTGCTAATACTTGAACGAATTTGCTTTATTTATTTCATTTTGTATAATTTTGTGTGCCATACTTCTTCCTTTTGGTTGAATTAGAAAAAATTTGATATGTGTGTTTGTAGTCATGTATTTCGGTTGCACTGTCTTCAATTGTTTGCAAGGGTTGTTTCTAAAAAACTTTTCCTTCATTTCTTCTTTGTTTTGCCTTTGTGAGGATGATTTCGTTTTTGGCCCATTCATGTGTGAATTGTGAATTCATTGCTGCCTTTCATTCTGATTTTCATTTACTGCCGTTGTGTACTTTCTTCTTTATTTTGTTGTTGTGTTGATGTTATGTGGACAAATATTGACCGCCCAAACCTATCCTTTGCAAAGTGTTGTGTCCCTTCAATCTATATGACAAGGTACCCTTTGTGTAGTAAATAGGGTACTGCCAATGTTAGGCTTTGACCAAATTTGTCACTTTTTGTTGCTTTTACACTGTCATTTGCAGAGATTCCCTGGTTCTTTTTTGGGTATGGTCATCCATATTAACTTCTCTCATTCACCCCTTGACCTTTGCTCTTTTGTTTTACCACGCATCTTGGCATTTCTATTCCTGCCTTCTTCTGTCTTTTGCTTATTTCTATTTGGTATGTAATTTTTCTTCTTTCCATATTCGTATCATTCTCCATCCGTGTTATCCTTCTTCTGCTTTGTTCTCTGTTATGGTATTTTTTTAGTTTTCTTATCTTCTAATGTATGTTGCTTTCCATATTACTGCACCTTTCGTATTTTATTTTGTCTTCTGTAAACAACTATTTTTTTTGTTTCCTTCTCTTATAATGTATGTTTATTTCAAGATTAGTGTACATTACATATTTTCAAATATTTTCCTCTTTTGTTTTACCACGAATCTTAGGATTTCTATTGCTGCCTTCTTCTGTCTTTTGCTTCTTTCTATTGGTATGTAATTTTTTTCTTTCCATCTGTGTACCCTTCTTCTGCTTTGTTCTGTCTTATGGTATTTTTTTTATAGATTACTTCTATTCTAATGTATGTTTCTTTCCATATAGTGCAACTTTCCTATTTTGTTCTGTCTTATGATATTTATGCAAATATTTTCATTCATGTTTCAACCACTACGAATCTGTTGTTAATGTTCTTAGATAAATTTATTTACTCTTATTCATGTTATTTCTTCTCCTGCGTGTTGTCTGTCCCTTCTACTTTGTCTATTCATATGGTTTAAGTACGATAAAATTTGGTTCAATTTATTGAACCGATTTCTATACTCTGAGACTCCTTAACATAATTTTAGACCAATCATTTTTACGTATGAATGTTGTTTTTTTAATGTCTTATATTTTCGAATATTCATATCGGGTCCTTTCTTTTACTTACAAGGTATGTAATCGTTCGTTTTTCTGTTTTTTATTTCTTCATTTATGCTGGTTTTGAAATATTTTACGTCTTTTCGACGTTTGGCGTGTCCTAACTTCTTTATTTTTTTCTTTCAGAACGTCCGCGGTCATCTCATCCCTCTAAGAGGTACACAGATTATTCATTTGTAGATTCAAGGTTGTATTTGTAGTTCTTTGTATTCATTACAATTAAAATTGTGTGATTTAAGTTCATTTCTATGGGACACACATTTGATTTTGTTATTTTGTCATTTATGTTTTCTATGGACATTTTACTATTTAATAAATTTGGTACTATTTTGTTTGTATTCTAAGCTTAGAAAGTTTTAACTTCGTCTTATTTTTTTTACATGCACGACCATTAAATTATATTTTAAAATATACCATCCCCGGTACATAAATTAAGTACTAGCACTAACATTAGTGTAACAAAATTTTTGACCACAGTCGTTGAAAAAAAAATTCCCTAATGTTGTTAGATAACAATCATAGTTGTCAAACATGACTTTTGTTAATTCAAACGGACTACAAATGAGAACTTCACATTTTTGTACAAAGTTCAAAATATTAGAAATGGTTGTTTTTAAAAGATGGCACTGAGTTGTCAAAGTTATTAAATTAACAACATTTAAGATGTAATATGCTTCAAATTTCACCTCATTCTAAAAAGTGTGTAAGTAATTGTCATACGTTGCAATTGTTCTAAGTTGTAGTTGTAATTGTGAAAAAAATCTAACATTTAAGAGATAGTAAAGTTGTAATTGTAGCACATTTTATTATATTTCATTAATTATGACACATAAGTTTACAACTTTTTGTCTTATGTTAAAAGAAATTATAAAATATTTATTTCATTTTTTAAAGTATTAATTTCCCTAATTTTTCACGAAAAATAAACATTTTTTAGAAGAAAAATAATTTTTTTTTTCAAACTTGACATGTAAAACAAGTGGGCATCGTTTTAAATTTTTTTTTTAAAAAAATAGTTCTACGTAGTTTTCCTATAGTAACTTTATGCTTAATATTGATTTTTGTACTAAGTATATGATCATTCTAATAACCACGTTATTAAATTGTTTTTTAAGACATTTTTGGTAATTTCAAATGGATCAACAAACCCTTCTTAGAGTCCTAACTGCGTTCACAATGGCCTAACGTCAGATGCTCCTAACGTTGGAGGCACTAATGAATGACAATAAGTGTCTCCCACAGACACCGTACGATACAAGGCATATAATTAGGTAGCTTGCGTACTTTCGGATGATACACGAGTCTGATCTTGTGTGTCGCAAAAGCACACGAATGGACAAGCGAACATTCGCAATTCTATGCCACTTACTTAGGACTGTATCTGGTCTTTCATCGACAGAGATTGTCGATGTCGAGGAAATGGTTGCAATGTTCTTGCACGTCCTTGCTCATGACGTGAAGAACCGCGTCATCCAACGGGAATTTGTACGGTCCAGTGAGACAGTATCTCGATATTTTAACATCGTATTGTTCGTTGTGGTTCGACTGTATGAGGTGTTTATAAAGAGATCTGCTCCGGTAACAAACAACTACAATGATCAACGTTGGAAATGTTTCGAGGTGGCAATGATAGAAGTTTACTGTATTTGACCTTTACGTACGTCGCACTTATTTCAGTATGTTTATTTCAACCTGCAGAATTGCTTTGGTGCGTTAGACAAGACGTATATAAAGGTCAACGTCCCTGCAGGAGATCGGTCTACATTCAGAACGTGTAAGGGGGATATTGCCACAAACGTTCTGGGGGTGTGCGACACGAAAGGTGATTTCGTTTATGTCCTCGCCGGTTGGAAAGGATCCGCAGCAGACTCGCGGATTCTACGTGATGCCCTTTCACAAGAAAATGGACTACAAGTGCCAAAGGGTATATCTTATTTTTTCCAAAACAACGATGCTTCCTACTTACGTATTCAAAGCGCTTAAACAAATGATTTAATAATAGAATATTATTATCTCTGTGATGCGGGTTATCCAAACGCGGAGGGGTTTCTCGCCCTGTACAGAGGCCAGTGGTACCATTTGCAACAGTGACGTGGTGCTGCAAATGCGCCAACAAATCCAAAGGAGTACTTCAACATGAAGCACTCCTCGGCAAGGAATGTCATTGAACGCGCGTTCGGTGTCTTTAAGGGTCGTTGGTCCAATCTTTGTGGGAAGTCGTACTATCCCCTACAAGTCTAGTGTTACACCATACTAGCATGTGCCTTGCTCCACAATTTGATCAACAAGGAAATGACATATTGCAACGACATTGACGACGTGGACAAGGGGGACTCCACGTACGCGACGACCACCGCTTCATAAGACATTCACTACATTGAGATGACAAACAAGTGGTCTCAATGGCACGAGAAACTAGCCGAATCGATGTTCACTGATTGGCAGTTGCGTAACGCTTAGATAAGACAATTTTACATTAGAAGTCATCGATTGTAATGTCGAATTTCTATCACCTGTAAAATGTACTGTAAAAAGTGAAATTACGGTCTCAATGGCGCATGCCTTTTGTTTTTAACTGTTAAATGTGAAATTATGAAATTACTAACGTACTCCATGTATTTTTTGAAATTTGTCATTCTCAGTATGTCAACCTCAAATCGTGTTCCTAGATTGTCTGGACGAAGGATTAGGAGGGCACTCTTGTGGAGTGTTTAATGGAGTTGGTGTCAATAGGGGGATGAAAATCGGATAATGGTACATTCTGCACAGGTTACCTCGCCCAGTTGGTACGCATGATGGCAGAGAAACTACTTGGATGTCAGGTCCAAGCAACGACTGTAATGATTGTAGAATTAAGACACTGAAGCGGACATTTTAGGCCATCACCGAAATGTCGAGGCCAGCGTGCAGTGGCTTTGGGTGAAACGATGAAGAGAAATGTATCATTGCGGAGAAAGAATTAGTTGATAATTGGGTTAGGGTAAGGAAAATAATATAAACGTCACACATAGTTCACAATGTACATTAACTTAACAATTTTTCAATCAGTACTCATACGTGATCTTTTTTTTCCCCGCAATCGCATCCTGCAGCGAAGGGACTCCTGAACAAACTGTTCTCGTATTACGACGAACTTACATATGTGTTCGGTCACGATAGGGCGACGGGCCGGTTCACTGAGACATTCGCCAACGTGGGGTCTAACGAGCCTGGCGGGTATGACAGATTTGATATGGGGGTTCAAAACGAGGAGTTCCCGCCCGTGTACAGCCAGGGGATTGACCTCTCGCAGGACGATGTACGTGCATCCCAACCTTCTCGCGCTTCAGGGGGTAGGACCGATCGGGTGGATCCAAGAGGAAGAGAAAAAGTCAGCGAGACTTGGATGTTGAAGGCATACATCTGGCGCTCGACCAAACAAACGAGCAACTCAGGATAATTGCGGAGTGGCCTGCACGCGCCCTTGCAAATGACAACAATGTGCGTACGAAATTCTTCCACATATTGCGTGAGATGCCAGAACTAATGAGTTTGGATAGGGCGGTATTGCAAAGGCATCTTCTGTCTCGTATGGACGACCTTCGGGGTTTCGTACTCATGCCTAAGGATGAGAGGGAGGGATTTTGCAGAGTCCTCCTACGAGACATCACGAGATAGTTTATGTTTCTACCGACCTGGATTGCTTCTTATTTGCTTACCTTTTTTTTCTGCATGATGTTGACTGTTTATGCATTTGCTATTGTAAACAACTATTTTTTTTCCTTCATAATGTTTATTTAAAATTAAGGAAAATAGTCACAATTTTACTAAAGTGTTATAACGGCTAATTATATATGTTCAAAATAGGAGGACATCGCTATCGCCGATGACAAATACGAAATAATTAATTTTTCTTTATAAAAAATGAATTTTAATAAATTTTTCATAATATGTTCAGAAATTAATTTGAAATTGGACAACTGTCTATACGAATTTAATAACATTACATTACAAATACAATAAATTATTTGCACTAAGACGGATTCGACGCTTCCGTAAAAAAGTATGCAATAATTTTTTTTTATCATATTTACAATCTAATTTAAAAAATATTTTACTACATAAAAAAAAAATTATTAACCCAACCCATATAACACTTTCCCCAAATAAATTTTATCATAAATTCAACATAAACCTATCCACCTAACCCTTCCCCAAACACATCTTATCATAAAATCCCCATTAATCCTTCCGACCTAACCCTTCCTCCAAACACATATTATCATAAAACTATATTTCTAAACTCTTCCCCCAAACAAGGGTTATGATAAAACTAGGTTTAACATAACACTAACATTTCTCTAAATCAACAATTCCCCCAAACGCACCCTTAAAGATATCATAGTGTTAGGTACGTGTAAAAGCTAATTCACAATAATGGTCAAGTTGGCAAAGCCATCAACCTACCTCTCTTTCCGTCCACTACATTTTAACAAAAATTGAAAGCCTTCTGATTGAGTTAAAAACAAGAAACACATGCATGTTGATTTAGCATAGGTCCGAGAGTTTTTATGTTCTTTATATTACACACACACATATTAAAAGAAAAATGTGATCTAACTATCTCCTAGTTCGAATCTCACTCTTTACATTTTTGTTCAAATAAAATTTTTGGTTCCGCCACTTCACCGACCATTTTTTATAGGCATCAAATTGTGGTCCTAAAACTCGATAATGATAGGTCACAATTCAATCTCTTGACGAAAGACTCTCTCTTTGTAGACTATAGATTTAGAAGCGTAAGTTACTTAAGTAGGCTCGTAGGTTTCGTTGAACAAAAGAACATTTTGAAACTAATAGTAAATTGGGAGCGTAAGGATAGAAAAGGAAATAAAACAAATCGGTGAAGAAACCAAGTGGTAAGTTATTGATATTAAATTGAGCAAAATAAACTCCCACCCAATTCATTTGGGGCTACTGAGTATATTTATTTCCCTTTCATCATTATTATTGGAGTGATAACAGATGAAAATAAGAGCATCAATTAATTGTCACATACGTTGGAGCATTCTATACCCCATTTCCAACCATATTAAATTTCTTTCTCTCTTAGTTTCTATTTAATTACACACTTCAAAATGTTATATCTTTTCATTTCATTTTTTAAATTTTGTTTAGTTTATTAATTTTGAAATATTACAATTTTATCTGTATTTTTAATAATTTCAATTTTTTCAATGGGTTTTCAAGAATCACATAAATGCTCTTTTTTTTTTTGTCTTTAATTAATTACTTTAAAAGTTTTTCTTAAAAAAATTTAGAAATAATTTTCACTAATTTTAATTACTATTAAAATTCACTAATACACATTATTTTCAATGGTTGAAAGTTAATATCTAATAATGAAAAATCAAGAATAAAAATGAAGATTTTGAAATTTAGTGACCAAATTGAAACATAACTTAAATTTTAAAAATAAAACTATATCATCTTGAAACCCTAAAAACTAAATTAAAAACAAATCAAAAGCTTGAACTAAACAATTTAAAACGTTAATGATCAAATAGAAATTAGATATAAAAATTCAGAACAAAGAGCTAACTCTTTCATTTTTCTTTTCTTTTTCTTTAGTCGTTCAACCTAATTAATGAAATATGGAACTTTCTACTTTTATAACAGTAACCAACATCTTATTTATTAATTATTAAGTTATATTTGATAGGACAGAAATTAAATTTATCCACGTTATAATAAAAAGTGAAAAATTAATATAAAACCTAATATTAATCTTAAACTAACAACGGTATTAATATTAATCCTAAACTGTGTCAAAAATGAAAAAAAAAATTAAGAGTTAAATAATTAACTTCAAATAAGTTTTTGCAACTAAGTCAATTTTAGACTATCTAATAATGAACAAATATATAAATAAATAAATAAATAAGAATTACAATATATATTTTTCAAGTTTAAGGTTAAATAGTTCAAATTTATCTTAGATACAATTTAGAATTTAGAGTGACAATTGATATACAACTCATCAAATTTAGGTAAATATGTTTTTATTTATTTTTTAATTATGTAAAATATAAACTTGACCATATGTAGGGTTTTAATTATTTTATTAATTATCAAAATTTTACTTGTAGGTCAACTTTATACAATGATCAGAGAATGAAAAAGTAGTGGTACAAATTGACACATTTTTCAAATTTTCAACTATATCTATATTACAAACAAAAAAAAGAAAAAAACACTTTTAAAACAAACATTTCTTTAGGTTTTAATAACTATAAAAATTAAACCAAAAATACAGATACAAACACTTTGATGCAATAATTAAACTATTTAGATTTAGTGGGTGAGAAAAATGGATAGAATAGAGGATTGAATTTTAAATCTCCAACTTCTAAGTACATATTTATATACCTTAAATCATGTTCATATAGTTAGTATAATTTTAATAGGCTGAAGAAAGTATAAATGAGTATCTATTATCAATGGTAATTAACATAAATAATATGTCTTCCTTATTAAACAATTTATAGAAAATAAAATCAGACTAATAACATATTTATACTTTCTATTGATTTTCATTTCAATCTCTTATAAGTAAAATTAATATATATATATATATATATATATATATATATATATTTATATTACTAAGATTATTCCTTCACACCTCAAATTTGTTTTTATAAATATTCCGAAACCCTGCATTATTTATTTAACAACGTGTACTTACTAATAAATAGAATGACAGAAAAAGGAAAAGATGTCTTTTATCACTAATAACTACTATTAGTGATAACTTTTTGTTTGTCACTGTTACGAGTGCTTCTTTGTCATTTTCTTAAACTGGGCTATCAATATTAAATAATAGTAAACAATTGTTATTATAAATTACTATCGTTGATAGATATTATTTGTGATAACCTTCAATTTGTTGAGGAATGAACTATCAGTTACTCTCGTTATTAGTGATAAATATTTTATTATTTCTACATTTTTATTAAACGTTTGTTACAAGGGAAATAACCCAAATAGAACCAAATAAAAAGACCCAAGATTGTTCCAACCATCTAAAACTTAATTTATAGGAAATCATTTGAAACCACTTTTTTTCAACTTCATGGATGCCTTCATTCAGGAAATTATTTTAGATTATACCGATGTTAGAAGAAATATAGTTCATTTTGCTATATTAGGTTTGATTATAATTCTAATTCATATATAGTCTAAAAAATATAGTTTCGAGTGATGAGATTTAAGTACGGCTGTCAAACTAAGAGATTGATTTTGATTTATATTAAATTAATCTAGGAATTTTGTTGGTTGTCTTTTGATAATATGCATCTTTTTTCTCACCTACTTCAACTAAAATTCATTTTTAAGGATAATCTAAATTATTAATTCCTCTTCTGATTAATATAAATTTGAATAACCTTTTGTTTTTGTTCTACACACTACCACGTGTCAAGCCTTTATATAACTTTTACAATCCCTCCCCACTTAAACCAAACAATTGAAAAATGTACCATTCAAATTTTCATTATTGTATTCTCTACTCATTGCCCGCCACAGAATTAATTAGAAGATCAATCATGTTGGGTCCATCAAAATAAAGTTATGATTAAAGTGTAAACATTTCATCAACTTTACCATTTTAAAGCAATTCTCCTTCAAATAAATAGTGGATTTAGATTATAATAAGAATTTATTCTTGAATCGAACCTTTAATTAAAAATGTAAAATTAAAAATTAAAAATTAAAATTAAAATTCAAAAGTAGTAAGAATTTGGAGTCTGAGTGCACACACATATACCTTGTTGTAACTAATAATTTTAATGCATGGGGTCATATATTATTATAATGGATTTCAATAAAAGGTTAGGTAATTAAGTAAGAGAAGTAATTAAGAAGACATAGCATAAGTGAGGTGTTGATTTTTAAATAATTGTTTAGGTTTTAATTCAATCTCTTGCGTTTTGAATAGAGGGAGGAGATAGATAGAAAGGTAAAAAACCACTTAACCTAATAATCAATATAAAATTAATAAATATGTCTCATCTTTCCAAAAGTAAATAGAAATTAAATAAACATTTATTTCCAAACTTAAATGACCAAACAAATGTTTTCATTCATCTTTCCTTTTTTGTTACAGTTTATTTTGGGGTCCATATTATTATTAAAATTTTTATTTTAGTTTTAATAATTTTAATTAGGGAGGTAAGAATAACCTTAACACAGTCCGATCCGCATTATAAGATTTGAGTTAGTTAGTTTAAAATTTGGTTTGAGTTCAAAATTTTGGTTTTTTTTTTGGATTGGGGGTTAAAAAATTCGGGCTCAACCCAACTCAACCTGAATTAATGATATTTATATTTATATTATATATATTTTATTATTAATTGAAGAAAATTCGGTAAAAAAAAGTCGGTTGATACTTAGACAACTCAACTCAACCCTATTTTAAGGGTTGAGTTGGATCGGGAATACTATTTGGTTTACCAACCCAACCAATTCAAAAATATCGATTCCAACCCAACTCATTTACACGCTTAATTTTAATAACTTGGGTGTATTTTAGTTCATATACTTTTAAAATGTTCATTTTAATTTTAGTCCATCTACTTTTAAAATGTTCATTTTAATTCTTATAGCTTCAATATTTGTTCGGTTATTGAACTTATAAAAAGTTGAAAAGAATTATTGGCAAAATAAAAAATGTTTTTGAAAATTGTATGGATAAAAAATGAACTAAAATTAAAATTAAGGTGGATTCGATTCTCACAATTAATTTTATTTAAATATATGTCTACATCTTTTCAAACATGAACTTAACTTAACTTGTTATATTTTCGAAGACAAGAGATGTGGTTCAAATGGTCATATAGTTTTATGGAAAAGCTATCATTTTTATTTTTGTTATTAAGAAATAATTTTGGAATTGGGGGTAGGATAAGATGATTAATATTTATTATTACCAAATATCGAAAATGAAGTGAAAGATGAGTATGTAAGTGGATGAGTAGAAGTATGATGTCTATGTTTCTTCTAGAAGCTAAGAATGAAGTTATTAGGAGAATCACTTTGTATATGGCTCACTCACTCACTACCAACATTAAAAAAAAAAAAAAAAAAAAAAATGTTAAAACATTTAAAAAAGCAGAAGAAAAAACAAATTTTAGTAGAGGATAAGTTTGTGATTCAGCCGAAGAGAATTGATGAGATCCCCACACGAAAGATGATGGTGGTGGTGGTGGTGGCGGAGGAGATAAATTATTTATCTTTCCAAAGTAATTAAGCATTTTATTTTACTGAAGCAGTGGGGGCAGTTACTTTCTGCAGCGGAGATTCACGTGAAATTAAACCCTTCTTTTCCCGATGTAAATATAACTACTCCTCCTCTTCTCTCTCTCTCATCATCTCCAAACATTCTGCGCCTTCACCCTTTTCCCTACTTTTTCCAACTTCCAATGGGCATTGCAGGAGCCCAACATCAGCGTCGGACAGTGGATTTGGAGGACCTCCGCCGCATCTCTGAACGTACCCCTATGCATCGGAAGGATTCTGATGACTTCTATGGAAGGAGAGTTTTGTCCAACTCCTCCTCTGATACCGACGAGGAGCCCGGCGACGAGCTTGTTTGCGTTACCAGTGGCGTCTCTCTCTTAGGCCTTGCGCTCGTGAATCAACTTCTGCAGCGTGGATTTTCCGTTCGGATCCTCCTCGATAATCCAGGTTTGTTTTTACTTCCATTGCTTTTTTTTTTTTTTTTGTGTGTGTTTCGAACTGAAATTGCTGCTAAGATCGTCTGATTTTTTTAGCTTCTGATTTGATTTCTCCTCTGATCTGAGCTTAATTTTTATCCTATTCCAGATTTCTTTCTGTTTTAGTTTCGGTGATATTGGTGCTTAGAATCGTTCGATTTTTGACTGCTTAACTCTTGTTTTTCTCTTTTGTTTTATGATTAGGTTTGATCATTTTCTAGATTATTCTGTTTTACATTTATTGGAATCTTCTTTGAATTTCTCGTAACTGTTTAAATCGTTAGATTTTTTAGTGCTCGATTTTCTCCTTTGTTCTAAGATTAGCTTTGATCGTTTTCCTGCTTATTTGTTTATTTATTTATTTTTTATTTTGTAATCTTCTTTGTTTCATTGACATTGGTAGTGATGATCGTTCAATTTTCTGGTGCTCAACTATTGATTTTCTCCTCTTTCTGTTTTCTTTCTTTGAAAGAGCATAATGCATTTTCGATTTTTTTTTTTTTTTTTGAATTTTACGCATCTGTAATTCATTGACATTCTTACTTAGAATTTTCATTTTTTGAGTGCTCGAGTCTTAGAATTTTTCCTCCTCTGTTCTTAAGCTTAACTTTAATCATTTTCCGGATTACTTCCTATTTTCCTTCTCATTTTTCGAAAAGTATATTGCAATTTTTGAAATCTTCATATTTCAGGCATCTGTTTCGGTACGATAACATTGATACTGAGACTTTGTTCGATTCTTTTTTAGTTTTGCACTCTTGTTTTTCTCCTCGTTTGAAAATTATTATTTAGATTAACAAACAAGAAAGAGCATACTGTATTTCGGGAATCTTCTTCCTATTTCCCAAATGTGTTTGTTTCAAAATCTTGATTTCGTTTCAGAATTCATATATTCATTTACAGAAGGATAAATAATTAATTTGGACTTTGTTGGTAAGAAGCTGGTCAACGTTCAGCCACCAACGGCGGCAGCCATTTTTTCTTCTTCACCGAAAGCTTTTAAATTATTTATCGCTTTTTCTTCTTGGCCTTCTCATGATTTTGAGAATCATGAGAACGTCAACATTATGGAGGAAAATAAACATTTATATAATTATTTTTGGCTTTTTGCCAAAAACTGTAATCTATTTAATATTCTCCTCCCACTTGTTTTATGATAGGAACCCAAAAAGTCAACCATTTTAGCACATTATCCTTTTATTTCAATTTTTCAATTCACATGCTCGATCGAATTCATGGTTCTAGTAATTCAAGTTTGAGATATTTTGTGATTTATTGTGCTTTGTTTTTTCTCTTCCTTCCAATTATTTCTTCTCTTTTCCTGTGGTTTCATGATTTATCGTAGAAGTATTTGTTTAAAATTTCATAGAGTTTATTTTAAAGTACTTATTTTATTTTTCTAATTTATTTTAAATTGTTATGGATATTAAACATCACTTTTTTTTGTTTATTTTCTTTGTGCTACTTCAATTTATATTCAACATCAATATGTCATTTCTATTTTAATCACCAATATCTCTCATGGATTTATTTCAAGATTATCTCAATTCTGAGAAATAAATAAATAAATGATGAAAAGTCAATAGAAAACAGAAGGGGTTTAAGTTTCGGCGAAATTACTTTTTAAAATAAGTTTATTTAATTATATTTCTATATTGATATAAAAGATTTATAGAATAAATTAGCAAAATTCTTTAATTATTTATCAATTTAATCAAAGGATTCTACTCATTATAACGACATCAAAGCAAGTATTTTTCAAAAGTACAAATATTAGAATAAATATTTTAAAACATTTAAGATCCAAAATAGAACATAATGGAAAGTTGAGGAATTGAAATAGAATTTTAAACGAAAGTATAGCAAACGAAAATAGTATTTAAATATAAAATATTTGTTTATATATATATATATAATAAACTGAAAGGGGGCTAAAGGCATAATAAAATAAAGACATAATTGAAAACCGAAAGATCTACTTGAATCCAGACCTTCCCTTGCTCTAAACAGCAGGAGATCTGCCACACGTAGGCTTTCTTAAATTTTGGTGGGTTTAAATGATTGAACATTTTTTAAGTTACGTGTTCTTTTGTTGCGAAAGCTAATATAATATTGTTGCATTGAATTACGTTATTTAAAAATATTAGCACTTTGTAATATAATCGAAATGTAGTGAAGTTTTTCTTTTTTGTCATAAAACGCAAAGTACTTTTCTTTAGTCATTTATTTAATTACGTATTATGTTACTCACAAGTCACAAGTTTAAATTTTATGAAAGTTAATCCATCCATTATATATTTTGCTTTTGATTGACCTATTGTTATATGCCACCTGACTTTCTAATATTCATTAAATATCTAGCTGATAAGTTCATGAAATTTCAATTATGTTGCAAATAGTTTCTGTGGATTTTAAAAGATGTCGGGTAGATTGATCTACGTACTTAATTGGTTTATTTTATTCTAATTATATAGCAAATAGTTCTTCTAAACTTTAAAAAATGTCTATCTAATAGATTTCGTGTCAAATAAATGATTGATTGTCTTTTATTTTAAATCTAATAGGTACTTAACTTATTAATCAATTTCTAGATTATAGAATTAATTAATACTTGAAAGTTTAGGTCTTATTACACATTCAATTCAATTAGATTATTAGATCGACTAAATTAAAAAGTTTTGAAAACGACATTAGGTTTGTCATACAAAAAATATTCAACCATGAGGACCCTTTTACAATTTTTTTTTCAATAAATCAATTTGAAAGTTTATTTTAGAACTAATATAAATCTACGAAATTTGTGACATATATATAGGCATGAGACATTAGTTAGGCAATTAATTAATAATTTATTAGGTATTATGATTGTTTGTGTGTATTAATTATATAAATATGGATGTTGAAAAAGATGATGCAGAAGATGGAGAAAAAGTGAGAGAGATGAAATTGAAATCAGAAGCAGGTGGTGGAGTTAGCCGAATATCGACATTGTCGGCCGATCTAACGGAGAGCCATAGCTTAGTAAATGCATTTGAAGGATGTCGTGGCGTATTCCATACCTCTTCCTTCATCGATCCTTCTGGGCTCACCGGCTATTCGGTACGTTGCGTTTTCTGCTATATTATTTTAATTACTATTTAATTTTTTTTTTAATTTACTTCTTTATATTTTCAACTATATTTTTTTGCTTTGATTACTTTTTAATGTTACTTTAAAAGTTTGAAACTATTGCAACAAAATTTACCTGTTTTACTTAAATTTTTTTATTTGGACTTTTTGAATAATTAACACTTTTAATCTAGAATTTTTACTGGATTCTTGCTTTTTGATAGATAGTGATGATAGATAGTGTTAAGGTCTATTAATTGATTTAAAATAATTCCAATTAATTAACTATTACTATAACCCAGATTTAAAACTTAACATTACAATTATTTTAATTATGAAAAATAAATAGAAGGACATGGAAGACACGTCAGTTAATATTAAAAAATTTAATAAAACAATGTTAATGGTTAAGTGGAAGACACATCAACGTTGTGCCCAAACAGCACATGAAAGGTTTAACGAAGTGGAGGAAGATTTAAATACCATCACATTGTTTGTTAGTATTGTTGGATGATCCACACACTTCGGTAAATCATTTATTGAGATAGTTAATTGCATATATTTTGGGGTTTGACGATAGTAATGGGATGAAATTGTACTTCAACGTGACCTAAAACTTATATTTGAATTGAATGTTTCGAGTCTAAGTCATAATAAATTATAATAAACAGATTACATAAGAAAACAAATAAGAACTTTGTTTGTTGATTATTATTATTTCTAACCTAAAGTTGTGTTACTTTAAGTAACAAATTGTATATAATCTAATAAATGTATAGAAGGAAAAGAAGTTAAACATATATATATATCATGTGTGGGTGAGATATATATTGGGTAATGCTATAGAAGTTAAGAAGTTACTAATGAAGTTTAAATTCTTATAAACATCTTTTAGTTTTCCATTTTAATAGAATCTAATCTAACCTTCTTCTAAATGATGATGTTGTGTACTAAAAGAAAGCCATGGTTGAGGTGGAAAAGAAGGTGAGTGAGAATGTCATGGAGGCCTGCGCAAGAACGTCATCCGTAAGATACTGTGTTTTTACCTCTTCTCTTTTGGCCTGCATATGGCGTGACGGAACACGAGCCGAGCTCCCCCCGGTCGTCGACCATGATTGTTGGAGCGATCGATCGCTATGCAACGATAAAAAAGTAAGTCTAAATCTTGAATAACTCTGTGAATGTCATGCTTATTAAGCCATTTCAAAATAATATTATTTAAAAACGATCATTTTGGTGTTTATTATGTGGTTTTGAAGAAGACAATTTAAAGCTATTTATGTCGGAACTTTTTGTATGGAATTGAAGCTATGGTATGCTTTGGGGAAGCTGAAGGCGGAGAAGGCAGCATGGAGGATTGCAAAAGAAAGAGATATAAAGTTAGTCACCATTTGTTCTGCCTTGGTAACTCCTCCTCCTAACCTCTCTACCACAAATTCAACTCCAACAATTGCATATCTCAAAGGTACTCTTTATCTTTTTCCAATATCTAAAATTTAATATTTTCAAAATGTTAATCTCCAACTAACTTTTTTACTAGATATAGCAAAACTTAAATTCAACTCTCGAAGTTTGGAATTGATTAACTACAACTCTTACTTATAGACTATATTATTACTCTATTAGTTAAGTCTACACCAATAGATTTTGCCCTATTATTTAATATATACTCACGTATGATTGCCATACAACTTAGGTACAATTTTCTTATGCGAGAGAAGCTTGAAAACTATTTTTCTTACTAACTATACACTTTGATTATTTAATATATACTCACGTATGATTGCCATACAACTTAGGTACAATTTTCTTATGAGAGAAGCTTGAAAACTATTTTTCTTACTAACTATACACTTTGAAGTTAAACAAAACATAAAAATAGTTAGCCCGAGTGTACAGTTTCTCCTCGATTATTGTCAATCTTATTCAAGTTCTCAATCTTTTTCATTTGTAAACGACATTAGGAGCAGAAGAGATGTATGAGCAAAGGGCTACTGGCAACGGTGAGCGTGCGAAGATTGGCAGAGGCACAGGTGAACGTTTATGAGGCAATGGGAGAAAACGAAGCACATGGAAGATACATTTGTTTTGATCAAATAATCAAAACAGGAGCTGAGGCAGAGGCTTTGGCAAGAGAAATATGTATCCCTATCACCAAAATTTGCCAATCTCAAGAAGAAGAAGCATCAACAAGCACTTCTAGTAAGTTTCAGTTATCAAATAAAAGGCTTTTCAATCTCACTTCTTCAAGAGCTCCTTCTACTCGCTGTTATTCTCTAAATGCATTTCCCTAATCCAACATTATTCTTTTCCACTTCGTTCATCAAAATCAATAATGTTTTGTATAATGGTGCAATTGTGTTAAAAAGAAAAAGTGCATAGATAAGTCGTAATAAATGATGAAAAGTATGTATTCCAACATAGATGTCTGAGGTTGGAATTGAATCTCAGACATTAAGCTAAAAAGAGGGATAACATGCTTAGAGTATATTCTTTGGTTTTCAAAATTGTAATAGGAATCAAAATAATGATTCAATAACTAAAGGTTCAATTCTCTCGTTCAATTTTTTTTTAAAGAAAAAGCTTATCGAAAATTTGATTATGCATCCAATAAATATTTGATCTACATAATAAATTTCTTAACTAAACTTATCGCTTTCACACACTCAAGATAATAGGTTTAAATGTCATTTTAGCTACCATTTCATTTATCTCAATATTTTTATGTGTCTAATTTTAATTTTTATATTTCTAATAAATTTCAATATTAGTCACAATTTTATATGGATCAAAATTGATAGAATAATAATAATATGATAAATTTCATGAAAAAATTTATAGATCGAACAAAGATCAAATTGAATATACATTTATCAATCGGTTCAGTTTAATTGTTTTTCACTTTTTGCCAAACTCGAATCCAATCGAAAAAAATTTCAATGTTTTATTTTCAAATTAACATCTCAAAATCTCTTAGTTTCAACTCAACCCACCAAACAATTTCAACTAAACTCGTTTATAATAGGGTAACAAAAATAGTACAATGTATCATAGTCTATCTATAGACTACAAACTTTTCGATATTTGCAAAGAAAAATTAAAATGTTGCCAATACACTTTATTATTATCCGTAAAATAGTTATTTATCATAATTACTTTGTTCGTAAAGTCAATGTATGTTAAATTATAAACCAAATTAAAAAAAAAAATTAAATTCATCGTAAATCTAATTAAATACAAAATTGAAAGGAACTAATTATTATTATTATGTACAAAAATAAAATATAAAAGTTTAGTCAAAAGTTGCAATTAAGTTAAAAGCTTTGAGTAAAGTTTAAAAATGTAAAATTGTTTGAACCGAAAAAACTATTAAAAAAAGTATTTGTAAACATTTTTAATCATAATAATATAAAGTGACCAATTGAATCATTCCAATAAAACAAGAGGGTAAGCGCCGGAATTTGAGCGATCAAAGATCAGAGAGAAGAAAATTCAAGAAAGACGAAGAACAAAATCACAACAAGAAGAAGATATTATTATATGAACTCACACTTCAGTCTTCGTTGAACCAATCAGCGATGAATTCAGATCCGAAATCCGTGAACGATAAACACAAGAACAATCAAGATCATAATTATGATCCGCCACCAAAGGACCTGAAATTGAAACAAATTAAAGTTGAAGATGACAATTACGATCAGCCAGCAAAGGATTCGAAAATGAAACAAAAAATTGATGATGTCTACGAAGATTCATTTTCATTATATCCTCATTATCATGTGGAAGAATTTAATGTGGAAAATATCGGAACTTTCGTCCAAGTTGATTTCGAAGAAGGAAGAGAAAGGGATGATGATTATAGGGGAGAATCATCGAAAAGAAAAAGATCATCAATCACAAACTCCTCTCCCGAACTGATTGATCTGAATTCAGATTCGTCGTCTAATTCTGAGCCAGTGAAATTAATCGAAGAAATCGTGAAGATATACAGTGATTACATTGAACACGTATTTCAAATGGCGAAAGACAGATTCAACGACGAACAGAGATGGAATTTTGATAAGAATAAGTGTAGCGACCTGGCTCAGGTTTTTTCACAAAAAGTCCAGAGATTGGGAATCGAATTAAAAGAAATGAAGAAGGATCCAAATCAAATTAAGCCTTGTGTTCTTCAAATCACGAATCAACTGGAGAAGATGCATGACCGATTTGATAGCTCTCAAAATATTAGGGCTTCCACGATGAGAGAGTGCAGGAGAGATGAATTGATATTATGTATAAATGAAATTGATGAGATGAGGAGAGAACTGTATGGGATAATATGTAGAATTGAAGAAGTGAAAACCTTAGAAATGAAGAACAAGACGATGGAGATTAGACAGAGGAATTTGAGAATTTGAAGCTGAGATTTGTGATTCTTTCACAATTTTAGGGTTCTTTCGATTAGGGAAATTTCATTGTAAAATTCGTCTTCTTCTTATTTGTAAATAGAACAAGTAATTAGAATTACAAATTTCATTGATTGATCATCAAATCCAATCTTATCATCAAAAGTTAAGTGTATGCTATCATGAGCATCAATACTTTTTGGATTCGATTTACAACACTCAGTATATTTTTGATCATATAAAAGACGAACAGCAATCGTCAAACACGACCAAAGTTTTGTCTGAATTCTTCGTTCTGCTCACATAAAAAATAAACAAAATTGAAACATCCTCTGCCCGAAAATCATCCCATCCACAGTTTTTTTCATTGTTCACATATTATTCGAGTAAAGTGTTTGTTATTAATACTATAATATATATGTTGTTGTTTCTAAATTATTTTACTGAAATAAAAAGTCAATTTTACCCAAAAGAAAAAATATATCTTTTTTTGGTTGAATTTATTGTGAAAATCAAACATAAATAATTAGAAGAAAGTTTGGGGGATTGAGGGAGGAGTCAATTAGTTGGTGGAGTTAATTTGTTGTGGAACATGTGTGTTCTAAAGTTTGCATGTATTTCTTCTTTTGCTATTTTCTTAGAACATTATATATTATTGATCTTGGTTTTAATATGAATGTAGCATATTTTCTTAATTTAAGGATCCTATGTATAATTTTAAACATAAACTTAAAAGTTTTGGAATAATTTAAGATTCTTATAGATCTCTATATAATCAATTTGTTTGTTTTTATTAAATATTAAGGAATTGTTCCCCTTTATTTCAAAATTGAAGGCAGCCATAGACCTCAGTTCTCATTACCTCACCGTTCATGGTTTTAAAATAGGTGTCCCCAATTTTGTTGTTTTTCTTTTTTTTTAAGTAATCAATTTTAAATCCTTAAAATTCAAATTCATATAGTTTCTGAATGAACTTTGGCAGTAATCGTTTTATTTATAACCATTTTTTATTTTTATTATTTCCACAAATAAGATCACACACACATATACATATATATATATATATAGAAATATTCTTGAAATTTTACTTGGTTTAAAATCTCTTAAGACTAGGGTATACTAACACTAATTGACATATAAAATTACATTTTAACTTTACGATTTCAATCACTAGTTTATAAAATTATGATTAATAAATATAAGCTAGGCTTTGAAATGATTAAAATTTAACTTTTGCATTATACAAAAAGTTGTTTTTGTTTCTAATTAAACCTCAAATTTTCAAGTTAGCAAAAATAACACATTTAAAACAAAAAGTGGAGAGTTAAGAACAAAAGTCGAAAGAAAAAATAAACTATACAAAGTCGAGAACCAAAAATCCAAATAAAACGAATTCATTGGTTCCGTCATACTTCTATAGTACGGACGACAGATTAATGAAAACATACTTTGAAACGGAAGATCTAAAGTTAAGGAAATAGGAGAAAGTTTTAATCAAAAGAAGAATGGCTCAGAGAGTTGCTGAATCTGCTCAAAGAAGATCTATCTTATTCAGAACGAACTTCTCATACAAGAGGTGTCAGAAATATAAAGCAATAATCATCCTCGCCGGAATAACATAAAAAACGAAAATAGAATGAAAAAATGTTTAACCGATAGTAAAGGAGGTGGCGGCGAAAGGAAAAGGCGACTTGTCGCCGACCTGTGGTTCTCAGATTAGGGTTTGAGAATTTCCATTTGATACAACGAAGAAACCCTTTCGCCTCGGGGAGTTTTATAGCTTAACGTTTGGGCTTTTTAACTCGAGGCTCGATGTGGGCCGTTGTTGTTTAAAAGCCCGTTGGATTGGGTTGGTTATGGTCCAAACTGTTGGTTGAAAATTTGGTAATAAACAAAAGAGTTTTTATAATCCAATTAAATTCAAAATAATTAAGTATATACTTATTCTAAAAAATGTAGTTATAATGAATAGCATTTTCAGAATAATTAATTGATGGATATAGGAAACCTTGAAACAAATAGAAATCATAGCAAATTTTCTTCACTTATTCTGATTATGTTTTGTTTATTCCAAAAATAGCTTTGATTTCAAATGAAAGAAATCTAGCATGATTTTGATTGTTCGATTATTCTCATCATATTTGTTAGTGTAAAACGTGGTTCTCCATATGTCAACTCAATCAAACTTATAGAAAAGTTTAGTGCATGACCACGATAAATTTATTTCATATAGAAACATAAACTCTTAAACAAGTGATTGACCTAAAAATTTAACCTAGTTGGTAAAAGTAAATTTAATATAATATTCAACACTTTCACTCATTTATGAGCTTGGAATTTGAAGAAGAGTCAAACAAATGGAAATTAATTTAAATTGGGGAGAAAACAACATTGCAGAAGCTTGAACCCAAGACATTCTGAAGAGCATTTTAAATCACCGATTGATCCAAAAGCTTAACTAGTAGATGAAAGTAAAATTAATATAACATCTAACGTAAACTATTGGCCAAAATTTTGTTAATTCCTATCCACTTTAAAGTTAATGGAGATGATTTTGCAACATTGCATCCCGTTTTGGGTGTGCCAAGTATTTTACGGGTGAGATTTATCCACCCCATATTAGTATCCGTAACCGTTCATTCCATCATTTTGCTTAAATCTCATCTACATCTTGGTTCCACTTGAGGGTGATTAGTTCTCCTTTTAGACAAGTTCTCTTTGATGATAATATGCAAAAACTAAGATTTGGCATACATTTCTCATACTTTTGGTGCCACTGTTTTGAGTTTTTACACTACTAATCTTGTTTCTTCCGATACTTTGTACTGGTATGCTTGTCTTAGCTACCCTTTGAATAACAAACATTTGATTCCTCTAAGATAGATACTTCCACGTCTTGTTTAGTGTCCTTTGGCTAATACTTCTAAGTTGATTCATTGTGACATTCAGGGGTCGTATGCTAATAACCGTTACCTTTTCTTTTTAACCTTTGTGCAGTGTTTTTAAATGCACAAGGCGCAAGGGCTGCCGGTTTTCTTTTTCTTTTTTCTAAAAATATTAGATTAAAAAGAGAAAGCATTGGTGAAGTTAAAATATGGAAGAAAAAAAACCCGCAAAGTATTTTTCATATAGGCTTAGTAAACTTGATTCTTTTAGTTAATAAAAGAAATACGCCTAGAGGTGTGCCTTATTTTTTGAGCTGGCCTTTCCAAGGGAAGGTGCTAGATCCGTCGAAGAGGGCTTTTCAAAACACTGCCTTTGTGAATGGCTAATTCTCACCGTTCCTCATTTTCTCTAAGTTGATAGGGCTTCTATCAAACAATTTCATTCTGGTAATTAGCATCTCCTTGATGTTGGTCATTTTCCAATCACAAGGTGTTGTCATCAGCTATCGGTTGTTGGACAACCTGAACAAAACTCTATGGTTGAACACATACATTAGCATCTCCTTAATGTTGCTCGGTCTCTTTTGTTCGAGAAAGGGTACCTATGAAATTTTCGGAAGAATGTGTACTAGCTACTACCAATTTCTTGATAAACCTCATTCCTCCCATTATATATGGCTTAGACTTAATGAAATTTCTCAAGCCAGAGTTTTGATCTCATTGTCTAATAAAATTATCCATCAATTAACAATTGAAAAAAACAAAGAAAAATTTCATGAGAACGCCTAAGGAAAGTTCATGTTGGCATTTTGACAAACACGTTATAAGCAAGCAAAAACAACAGAACAGAGGATGTAACCACAGCCGTAGCAATTCATGAACAACAAGGCATTCGTAAGCAGAATATCAACAAAATTCTTCATCAGTTAATGATAAAAAAAAAAATAATAATAAACGCCAACTCTAGTTCCACCAGAATGCCTACATTGTAAACCTTAAGAATTGAAGAAACTAACCAGCAAAATCAAACAATAGCAATCTTCGCACCAGCCTCTTCAAGCTGCTTCTTCGCATCCTCCGCCTCTTCCTTCGAAATTCCTTCCTTAAACTTCTTCGGCAAACCTTCAATCAACTCCTTCGCTTCCTTCAACGCCAAGCTCGTCAAAGCCCTAACAGCTTTAATAACCGCAATCCTTGCATTACTCGGCACTTCCTCAATAACAACATCAAACTCCGTTTTCTCCTCGACAGCAGCAGCCGCATCATCACCTCCGGCAGCAGCGCCGGGAGCGACGGCGACGGCGGCAGGGGCGAAGGAGGCAGCGGAAACGCCGAGTTTCTCTTGGAGGTAATCGACAAGGGTTCGTGCCTCTTCGAGAGTCAACTTGGAGATGACATCGCCGATTTCTGACACTTTCTCCGGAACAGCGACGGCGGAGATTGGGCGGTGATGAATAAGGCGAAGAGAGAGATTTGTGGGGGCGAAAGAAAAGGGGAAACGGAGGGGAGTGGGTTTGAGGGAATGGGAGAAATTTGATGGATAAGAAGAAGAAGAAGAAGAAGAAGGAGATGGGGATCGGAGAGATGCAGTGGAGAGAGTGGAAGACATTTTTGTAGAGATGAAAAAGAGAAGAGAAGAGAAGGGAGAATTTGGAGAAGAAGATAGGATAAAGTTGAGGACTTTGTAGTACAGTGATTTGAAGAAATGTAAGGCTAAATTTGAATTCTATTTTGGACGAAATTGACCTTCAAAAATTCCGATTATTGGTAAAATATTAAGGGGTATTTTTGGTATACAAAAATTGTCGGGAGAATTTTGTTTAATTAACCCTTAAAAAAGTTAAAAACAAAGGGGGCATTCCGACAATCGAACTCGGGACCTCTCGCACCCAAAGCGAGAATCATACCACTAGACCAAATGCCCTTTGAGAAAGAAAGGCATATTTAATATTAATATAATTTACTTGTTAATAAAATATCAGGAAATTGTCGGCCCATGTTTATTCGGCCCAAATTTAATTCCGGAGTGGACCCCGTTGGGGCCCAAGTTTGGGATTCCGATATGTTTACCGAGGGCAGCAACGTAATTAAATGCATGAAAAACAAATAAATAAAATTTTCAATTCTGACTCGTTAATTTCAATAAAAACAAGTATGTTACTCATTAATTTCAATAAAAACAAGTATATAAAAGAAAAATTATGCTACGTCAAACACATGAATCATCCAAATTTTCTAGTTCTACCAGTTAGTTAATTCACATAAAAAAGATTAGTTCTTTTAATGATTCTTCAAACAAAGTCGTAAAAAGAATTATAAAATTCAAATTGAAAATAAAAATTGTAGCACTTGTCAAGTTCAACGTTAATATTGTTACTTTTTAAATCAAATTCATCATTTGGGGTCTAATATCCATCGTTTGGAATCAAAGAATTTCAACATAATCTTAATATCTATTATTTTTCTTGAATTGTAAGAGAAACCAAAGCGAAACCACCAAATGGCTTTGAAATAAAAATAGTGGATGGGCGAAGGAATGTGCAATTTAACATGAACGCATGCGTGCACTTGCCACCTCATTCAAATATATTGATAATAATTTTGGAAATAATACAAAAATAAAAAAATTCAATCCTAATTATAATATATATATATATATATATATATATATATATATATATATATATATATATATATATATATATATATATATAATAGGTTCTTTTAACGATATAAGAAAGCGACAAAATATTTACACTCTAAACAATTCCGAAAACGAAAAAATGTCCCAGGTCCACAATAAAAAATACAAAAAATGCCCCGTTAACAACACGAGTAATATATTTTGTACACGATCGTTTAGATTTGATTTGGTTACACGATCGTTTAGATTTTGCTATAAGATTCTTTAGATTTTGCTACCCAATTCTAAACGATTTTTTTTTCAAAATTTGGTTCAGGATTAGATTGGCTAAATGATTTTTTCAAGATTATTTGGTACATTTATATTTTGTTAAATGATTTTTTAAATTCTTTTATTACACGATCATTTATTTTTTAACTATCGTTTAGATTTGACTACTTCATTCTAAATAATCCACCTCAATCTAAACTATACATGATCTTAGATTTGGTTATGCTAATCTAAACAATGTGAAAAAAAAATGAGTAAAAGAAGAAAGACGATAGAAAGAAATCAGAGAAAAAAAAAATAAGAAAAATAAGAAAAACGATAGAAAGAAATCAGATTTGGTTATACAAATCTATGTAGAAGAGAAAAAAAATAGCTAATTTTATGGATTTTGTTGTACGGAGTTACATTTATAAAAATTTTCCAAAAAAGTATTTGTTTTTTCATTATCCATTAATAAATATTCAATCGAGAATTAAGAGTGAATAGGAAGGGAGAATATTTCAAAGAATCAATTGATGCTTTTAATTAAGTACTTGAATATATACATTGATTTTAAGTATCAGCTCATATTAATTGATGGAATGTTATGGTAACTTTGACTTATATTTAGTTAATACAATATTATTGTAAGTTAAACTAGGTTTACTAAGAACGGTATTAAAAAAAAAAGTATTGGAAAACGAATAAAGTTACGCATTGGTTAACTAGGCAAAGAAAAGATCATATAACATATATATATATATATATATATATATATTTTGCAAATTAGTAAAATTTTTATAAATAACAAATCTGCTAAAAGTATCTACAAAATACAATAAAATTATCAGTTCATTTTACTATATTTGAAAGAAATGTTCATAAAATATTTCAATAATATTTATAATTAACAGTTTTTTTTACTATATTTGTGTACACCTCCAAAGTAAACATGGGAAAACCTGAAGCAAAGAGCTAAATCTTTACCAAAAGGGAGTATACCATTCAACTGACATATAGTATTTGCAAACAAATATATATTTGTGGTTTCTACCTGCGCCTTAAATATTCTTTTTTTATTGTACTAATAGTTGTTACTAATCTTTTTCTTAACATATAACTGTATGTTCTTTTGAAGTATAGGCATCTCTCCTTCCATCATATAAAAAAGAACCTAAAGATCATATCAACATGCTCGAGACCATGAAAAGCTATCCTCCTCCAAGCACAATGAATCATATATAGCATTCTCACGATAACATGTTATACGACCACACTTATAGAATTAAAGAGATAATGATGAAATTTCTTAAATCTCATGTCGATCTCTATAGAAGTATATAATTTGCTAAAATAAACGTAACCTATTCGATCGTGAAAACATGATCATCTCACTTTGTTAGTTCCAGGAAACTATATGCTTTAGGGGCAATAATTTTATATGGATAGTATAAATAAAACCAGAAAATGCACGTCCTTGTTTATAGGAGAAAAGCATCTAAATCCAAAGAATTCACGATGTCTTCTTTAAACAATTTTACTCACTTTTTTGTCCGAGTTTCATGAGTAATTATCTCTTAGGATAGAATAAATGTTATACCTTTTTTGTGAAAGTAGTATCTCATTCACAAGATCCAACCGACTATATCTTGTAATAATAAACTAAACTTGAACAAAATTATAAAAATGAGAAAATGTACTCGTGAAAAAGTTAAAAATGAAATTTAATGAGAAAAGATAAATATTATTTTAGATTATTATTCAAATAGTCTCGTTTCTACGAATAACCTATAATAGTAGACTTTTTTAAGAAAATAAATAAATACTAAATGTTTAGAAATACATACATATTTTATCCATAACCATTTATTCATAAAGTACTTAGAAAAAAAAAACATTGCGTGAAGAATCGATTACAAACCTTATTGACCTTAAAGAAGAAAGAAATGCACATTGATAGGTAAGTGCTCTCGTTTTAACATCTCTCTTCGTGAAAGTACTATAAATCAAATCAAACTCTTGTGTAAATCAAGCTAAGAGTATATTTTTCTTCTTCAATAATAGAGTTGGAATGGTCTATTTATAAGAAAAGAGACTCATCATTACCTCGTTGGATTTCTTGGACTTACATTTCCATTCCATCTTTAGGTTGTTTCTTGATAGTAACTAGTCAATGATATGATGTCGCGCCTACCATAATTCAAAACTTGATTTCTTGAGTTACTCAATGACTAAAATATCAATCATGTCGATATCAAAAAACTATTAGTTTTACAATATATATATATATATATATATATATATATATATATATATATATATATATATATATATATATATATATATATATATATATATATATAATTAAATAATTTTTATTATACAAATTAATAAAGCTATATTGTTAATTATATCTTTGTATCATAATTAATTTTATAGATGGTATATTATATATTCTATGATATCAATTAATCTTTCAATATATGATCAACAATCTATATGTCGAACATAATCTAAATTAGCGATAATGAAAAAAAAATCATGGTGAAAATTGATAATGGAAAATAAAAAATGTGTTACAAATAATTAGACAATCTAATGACAATAATTATGGTTCCTAAAAAGTAGTGACGTCAAGAATAGTTCGTCATTGAAAGTAGTGACACCTACCAACTCTCACTAATAATGAAGAGATTGAAGTTTAGTTTATAATTATTTTAGCTTTTAAATTAAATATTGACGGTTGTAATTTATAAAAAAGATAATGTACTTTTAGTCTTTTAAATTCGATATTAATATCTATTTAATCTTTTAAAGAATAAAAGTAAACGCGATGAAATTTTTAAGTGATCATTCCACTAAATTGATATTGACCTCAAACTTTTCATGACTTTAAATTATATGAAAAAGTAAACTAATGTCTCGATTTGATTGATATCAAATAATAGAGTTATAAACTTATGAAATGATTGATTTGATTTTTTTTATTATTTTTTAATTTAGTTAGTAAAGATGGAATAAAATTGTTAGGAAAGTTGAATGTATAAAAATAAAGTGAGAAGTTATTTTACATAAATTAACAAATAATAGAATTTACCCAATGCTAACACCATTCTAGATTAGGCCTAAAGGTATGTGGCATCAAGAATTACATTTTGAGTTTTATATTTTCTAATAAAAACACATTCAAATCTTATATCTTTCAATCTCAACATAGTATATACATTTAAATCATAATTTATATTAATGTGAACAATTTTACTTTTAAGGGATATTGTAATACACAAATTTGCACTAAAATTTTAATAAATAATATTGAATAATAACTAAAAGAAAACTTGAAAACAGAGATAGACTACGACAAGTTAGAAACTTTTGCTATTATTTTTCTAAATGTTTTCTTTTTGTATTTTCGAGGATAAGAGGTCTCGAGTTCAAATCCCCTCACCTAAAGCTGTACTTAAAGGGATTCTTTTAGGGGAAAAAAATATTCATATATTTTTCAAGTTACATGCATTATTTGTTAGGCATTTTATGGGGGGAAAAACAACAAAATTGATAGAGAAGTAAAGTAAAAAACAAAGATATTTTTAATAAAAAATATATAAATTAATAAACGTATATCCTTCTTTTTTTGTCTTGATTCAGATGAACTCGTTGAGTTTTTACGTTCGAAGTAAGCAAATAACAAAATTTATTTCATATTACTACATTTTCTTTTAGTTCAATATTGATCAAAGAAATTAGGTGTAAATTAAGAAGGGTATTTAGATATTGATATAGTATTAACTATTAAGTTTTTAAGTAAAATCCGTGAGTTTGAGATGAATCAAAACAAATGTTCTGAGGTCCGATCCGTGCATTCAAATTCAAGTTACAAAATTAAAATTCTGCCCTCAATTAATATCGATCAGGTAAGTTAGTATCTTACTTTATACGTTTCTACCCACCGTGATTTTCCGTTTTTAATATTCAAAATTTAAAGAAATATATGGTTTTATTTTTCACCATCTCTCACATATGGCCGACCCAACATGTGAGAGTTATTCAAATTTCACATGGGATGACAAATTGCAATTGAATAATCTTCTTCATATATATATATATATATATATAACACATATTTTATTTTATTTTATTTTTAATTAACAAAAAGAAAACATGTGATCAAGGTAGATAAAAAAAAAAAATTTAGAAAAATGAAACAATGAGTGGCTGATAAAATAAGAGATATCACTTTCTAAAAGGCAAAGGGGGAAAAGCCTGCCCTAACAAAATGTGTCCATTTGTTTTCAAAAACTTTCTTATAAAAGATAGTGAATGAAACAACAAACTTCTCATTTAGGGTTTTTTTGAATAAGGAGTTGGATGCTAAAGTTGTGAGTTTGGTACTCTCTATATTGCAAATGCAACCTCCCATTATTATCATTCCTACCTAACTTTTTGTACCTAATGTTTTCTCTTCTTTTATTATTTCTTATGTATTTGTTTAGATAATTGTTTTCAATTGTAAAAACTACTAAAAAAATATTTTAAAATATAACCAAATGTCATTGTCTATGATAGATGACGACAGTGACAAAAAAGAAATCAACCGCCATCATTAATAGACTGTGATATTTTACTATATTTGTAAATATTTTAGTTCATTTTACTATAACTGAAAAAAATCATGATAGACAATCATAATTTGGTTTATTTGAAAACAATTCTAATTATGTCTATGTAGATTTGAATCTCTAATGATATATCATTTTTGTTTAGACATTTTCTTACACAAATTAATTTTATAATTGAACCACCAAGTATTTTCAACTTTTGGGTTTTGATGATGATTTAATATTTTCTAAAATTCATTTTCTAGAATGAATTAATAAATTTTTTATTATAAAATAAACTTTGATTATCTAAAATCATTAAAAACCATATACTAAACACATTATTAAACATACTATAATATAATATCGATAAATTGAGCATAATTCAACTAGCATAGTATTTATATTTTGTATATTATCGACCTCGAAGTTAGAAGTTTGATAAAAACACACTTTAAAATATATATTTTTACGAATTAGTTTAAGCCCCCTATACCTAACTTAAAAAAATCAACGGGATGAGAATGCTTCTTCTAAGGTTCAAACTTTGATGGAAGAAAGTTAGAAATCAATCATATCAATAGATCGTAACGTATAGGATATGTCGGTTGAGTTAATTAGTCGAAGAAAATGGACTTGGAAGTACATGTCGTATATCAAGATAGTTATAGTATGAGGTGTCATGTTAAATATTTCCTAATATGTATTACAACTTTAACTCATACACATTACCTAAATATTTTAACCCTATACAATCATTCCTAGTTCTCAATGGAAAAAAATACACATGTTCTAGTTAATTATTCTAAGAACCTTCATCATATGTAATGAGATTTTATTTAATTTTAATAATTACTTCATTTTTTTTTGTCATAAAAACTTTTACAATAACTCCAATCACAAAACCTAATTCGAATGATAACAAAACACAACAAATTAACAACTCATCATGAAAAAAATCTCAACACTACCATCCTTTTTTGTTTGTGAATACAAATGAAGAACAACCAAACCCACAACTACTACTATGATAGTAACATGCGAGAGATTTATTAAAGATATATTTAATATAATGAAAAAAATATTTAGGTGCATCTCGGGCTACACTTATTTTTGTACAGTTTATATTGGAAAGCATCAAGTTCCATCCCAAATTTAGTTGAGAACACTTCTTATAATTAAGATTCCGAGGTCCATTGAATTTTTCAGTGTGAGATCCTCAACGTTCCCCTTAAGATTGTGTCACTTTAGGTTCACAATTTTTGGATCGTGTTTAAATTTTGTTTTTATCGAATATTGCTTAAGCTTTATGGGCTAAGATATTGCATTAGATAGTATCTCAAACAAAGATTTATCTCAAATCCATAAGGTTGTATCGAACTCCTGTAATGTCCTTTTTCTTTTTCTCCTCAACTAATATTCATTTCTACTTGTTGGGTCTCCTCAAAAAGTGAAAAGAAATCTTAAATTGTTTTTATAATTAAATTTACCATAATCGACCATTAGGTTAAGCTAGCACTAGGGTCCTAATTTTGTGATTAAACATAACTCATTCAATTATTTTCTTGTTACTATATGGTTAAAGACACAATCTATGAAAATTAAGTGGCAATTTGAGTTGCACTCAAATATTACTTTTGAATGATCGAACAGAACGTGATGTGAGTTTACGATAATACTCGACATGTGATAACATGTCAAAACGAGTGGACATGAATGTAGGGAATCACATGTGAAAGACTTTATTAAATTGCTTCAAAATTGAGCAGTGCAAGAGTTAGGCTCATGTCGATCTCTTAAGGTTTCATGGCCATGCAAGAGAATAATGGGAAATGTATTTATGTGAAAGATAATGAAGAGGAAAAAAGAAAAGGCTTCATTTGCTCGACAAAAATTATGTATGGGATTTGATTTTCTCTTTTCATTACATACGTGTCAATTTCTTGTGGTTTTAGTTTGGTAAACAATAATTATAAAAGCTTATTTATTTAATTAAAAATACACAAAAAAAGAAATAAATCACTTGTGTTTCAAGTTGTTTTATAACACCATTTTTAAAAAACACCAATTAATTTCTCTTATATATTAATTATTTGGTAATAAAGATGGGTGTGCTTTTCCATTAAATTATTGTCTAAATTTATTTCAAAAAGTCATCTTATCCTAAATTATTGAGAATATAGTAGAGAGTGAGATATCTCCATAATTATTGGTTTATACAAAAAGAAAAAAAAAACCCACCATTTTTATCGTCTAAATTGATCCTTTTATGTTTCTTCATTTGAATTTGAATTTTTCTACCCTACCGTTTGATTATGTTATCCAAACAAAAAAAATCATATGAATAGGTTAAAATTAAAGATCGTGAGAAAGTACGTGAATGTGTTAGGTTTTAAAGTATTATGTCTAACATGAGTATAGATCAATTGACAAGAAATTTATACCGTCAATGTTTAGTTTATAGTGGTTTGCTTTTTTTTTACTAAATATTGTGTTAGATATTACATTAAATTACTGCTGATGTCTTCAAGCTTCCGCATAATATTGTTTCCCTTCCATTCAATATTAAATTAAACTTACCATCACCTATCAGCTTAAGCTTTTTTTTTCTTCTTTTTTTTGTTAAATCGGTGATTTAAGATAGTATTAGAGCAAGATTTTACAAGCTCCTACAACGTTATTTCTTCTCCTATTGATACCGTAGGAAAGTTATAGAAAAGTGAGAGAGATAGAAAAAAAAAAGGTGATGTTGATATCTCTATCTATGACCAACCCTTTTGCTTTCTCAAAAATGGAATGCAACTTGGCATGAATAATAACGAAGATAAATTTCTTCCTTAAAACTCTTAGAAATTGACCAATTTTACAATAGTCGTGACATTGATGGTTGAGCTACAAAAATATAATATTAGACTTTACATTCCTTATATTTCAATATTTCCAAATCCTCTCCATAACTTTTGGTCATACATTCATGGTTTCGTGAAAGAAAATAAATGGAATTTAATGAACTTCCAAACAGAATTACTTTGAAGGATCAAAATCCTACTCCATTGCCCTAATTTTCAAGTTATCTCATATCAACATTTTCAAAACTTTAACAAACTAGGTTATATATTATATGTATGTATATGTATATGTCTAGTAGTCCTTCAATTATTTTCAATTTTGTATCTATTTTATTTATGAATTTAAAAATATTATCAATTAAATTCTCAAATTTTTAGATTATTATGTCTGTTTAGCTTTTAATTTTATTCTGTCTACATCAGTTTTGTTTTGTGTTTATATATATATATATAGACTAATTATTTAAATCTTATATATCCTCTATTCGATTTTGATTTTTTAAAAAGTGAATGTTTTAATCTAATAGACACAAAATTTAAATATATATATATATATATAAGTTTAGATATTTATAAGTTTAGAAATCTATTATTAGATAAATTATGAGACTATTATAGTATAAATTTTAAAGTTTAGAAATGGATCATTATTATACCTTTCTAATGCTTATTCACAAACTTCAAAATTCAACCTTAACCATCTAAAAGCTAACATTTTAATTTTAAACCAATCAACGACACATGAATTCTATGCAATAAGCCAAGGGTTAGCACATTATAGCCTCATATTATAAGATATGATAAAAAGAGTAGATCTATACACATCAAGGGGAAATAATACTCATATTTCCCAATCTATATATATAGAATATATAAGAGAGAAAATATGCAAATTTTTTCAACACAAAAGCAATACATGCTTTAGTCTACTTATATATATATATATATATATATATAACTGGAAAAATATACATATATTTTTTCCAAACTATATATATAGACAACCCTAATGATATATTTAACCAAAATATATAATGAAATATTTTAGGTTCAAACATCATGATCCATATATATATATAAATATATATATATATATATATAGATATTGTTTTGTAATATGATTTAATTTTATCATTCAGCATTGAGAAGTTGCATAGACCAGAGATCCTCCATGCTCCAATAGTTATCATTGGAATGATTATCAGTTGGGGGCAAAGGCACTGAGAAAGCATCAATGTTTTGAGAGTAAGTTGGAGGAGAATAGGTTTCCATTGGATCCATTGTGTATGAAACTTGGCAGCTACTTGAACTTGCAGCTTGTTCATTATTATTCATAATTTGATGATGATGATGATGATGATCTTGAGATGATAACAATATATTTGTGCTGCTTTGTGGAGTGTGGAAGCCATGTGCTTGCTTGATGTGCTTTTGAATTCTCGTCCTCCAGTAGTTCTTTATCTCATTATCAGTCCTTCCCGGAAGTTGTTTTGCTATTTTTGACCATCTATATGAATATATTCAAACGTAATTAATTAACATACATTAACAAGATAGAGAAATCTCTTGAAAATCTTTGATCAATCATTACTTCTCTTACTGTTAAATTACTAATGTATGTTATAATAATCATAAAATACGACATGACATCACTTACTAACTTCTTCATTGTCCATTAGCTTTTAGATAGAATCTTCGTGTTTAGTTAATATAGTATAAAAGCATTGTCCAAGAAGTTTGAACGAACATTCAGTCCCAATAACAAATCTAATTATTCATCTCATTGTAAATTGTGCCTTTAAGATAAAATCTCAAATGTTTGTCGTCTAATCCTATCAAAAGCATTATCCCTATTTTCTCTATAATATATTAAGTTGAGGTTGATAATAGAAGTTGTGCTCCAATTCTGAAATGGTTAAAATTATTTTTGTTATTTTCAAAATTACTTTAAAACATGTATTTAATAATTTAAAAAATTAGCATTAAGAATGTAAAATATAAATTTAATTTTAAGTAATTAAAGACACATTTAAGAATGATTTCCAATATGCATGGGTGATTTTCTATTCTTACAAAATCCCTAAAACAAACATGAAGTAACAAAGGGATCGAGAAAATATTTATAAAAGTTTAGAATAACCGCCAATGATATAAATGAATAACAAATATAGGGAAAATGAGAATGTGACAATAAGAACAATCATCAACAACAACCAAGAGACAAGAATAGATGGAAATCAGAAAATGTGTGTCATAATATAGATATATTTACACACATGTTTGAATTGAAATAATTAAATGAAATGATTTATTCTTCTTTTTTTAAAAAAAAAATAAATTAAAAGAAAATGAAATGCATTTAGAGCCATGAAAAATTGAGGTAATTAATTTTAATATTTTATAAATGTATTTGTGGGTTAAATTTGAAAGGGTCATGTTCCATGGCTGAAAATCAATCTCTTCCACATAACACTTCTTGTATTTAAAGGACTCTAAAGATCTCAAAGGCTTTGAAAGTATTTTGTATCATAGAAAGAAAGAAAGAAAGAAAGAAAGAAAGAAAAAGAAAAAAGTGTTCACAAAATCAAAACACAAAGTCAGATTCAGTTTCAAGTTTCCAACTTGAGAAGACAATGCTGAATCTCTCAGGTAGTGTTGATCTTCAAAATGGGTGTATTTCTCAAACAATATTCATTTTTAATTTCCCTCTCATAACCTTTTTTTCAAAAAAGAAAAGAAAAACAAAAAAACAAACTTTTGGTATCGTACTTTCTAAATTTTCAAAACACAATTTCTTTAATTTAGTCCTTGGTCAATTTTTTACTAGAATACAACATTTAAGAAATAATTGCAAATATTGTAAAATTTGTCATAGTTTATAGATCATAAAAATATATTTTGCTATTTTTTTTCTCTGTTGTTTATTTGTTTATTTATAATTTTAGTCATATGGGTAGAGCAAAAAGACAAAAGTTTGAGATTTTTTTTTTTTTTTTTTTTTTTGAAAGGGTATTTAGAGTGATGTGAAGACAAAGAAAATGGAGGCTGTTTGTTTGCTTCTAAAATTATTGTTTATTTTTTTTAAAAAAAAATTGAATATTTTGGTGATGAATAAAAAGGAAAATCCATGTGGCTAAGTGGTGTGGGTTTAGCTAAAAATGGAAAAATTTTATTGCAAAATGTCTTCTATTTTCTCTCTCCTATCACCAACATGCTTTTCTTATATTCCCACCAGCTGTAATTATTACAACACATCCTTTTTTTTTCCTTTAAAATAAATGTATTACTCATTTTTCCATTTTCATTATATTTTTCACTCATTTTCTTTTAGTATTTGTATGTTTTTACATATGATACATATATATATCATGAAAGAAAATCACTCATCTTTTATATATTGACATATATTAAATATTATATTTATGTATGACTATGAGGTACCATAAATTAATATATAGAGAGCAATAAAATATTTATAGTAATTTTATAAAATTAAAATTTAACACATTTTTTTTTATAAAAAAATATAGGATAATAAACTCTTGATTTTTCTATTATAATTTTCTAATTTAGGAAACGAATGTATTTCAACTATCTTTGTGTAGTTCGTCTAGTAAAACTTTTGTAAAGAAAAGTAAGAGCCTAAAGTGTACCTAATTATTATTTAGCTAACTCTTTCTTGTTTCTTCTCCCCACTTTTTATGTATGATCCCATCCAATTGCTATTTTCTTTTTAATTTTAATACTTAAATTTCATTAAATATCTCAAATATGTGGATTGGATTTGTTATGATAAATTTTAAAATACTAGTAATCTAGAAACAATTTTTTTTATAAAGGTAGATAAGATCAGTAAATAGCATCCAAACATTTAAATTGAGTGGATAACTTTATTCTATGAAAAAAATTTATTTAATTAAAAAATAAACGCATATATAAATTTACTTCTTTTAAAAAAATAAAAATAACTAAAATGGAAAGAAAGAAAAATATGTGAGAAGATCAAGAAAAATAATAAACATAACAAATTAAAAAGAAACACACACTTCCATTAAAAAAAAAAAAAAAAAAAAGAGTTTGGAAAAGAAATATTTATTTATTCATAGAGAATAATATTTTTTTGAAAAAAAAAAAAAAGTCAAAAACCAAAAGAACAAAAACAAAATTTATTATATGATCACATTACATACCCCATTCAAAATCTTTCTTTTTTCCTTCTCAATTCTCTCAAGTGTAGAGATGATAGAAAAACTAAAATAAGTTAAAAAAAATCAATCAAAACGTGTGGAAAAAGGAGAATCTAATATATATATATATATATATATATATATATATATATATATATATATATATATATATATATATATATATAAGTAAATGAGAATTTTGGTGGCCATGAATCTAAAAAAAACGTGTTGCAAATCTTTTTCGTGGCCATGAAAGCCTCATAGTATTCTTCTTGCCAAACCTCTCCTTCTCTCTCCTATGAATCCTTTAAAAATTAGGCTCTCCATCCATAATCTCCGCCGCCCAATTCCGTCGACCGGTAGGTGACCGGAGAAGAAAACACATCCCCCATCTACCTTTTCTCCATACAAATCGTTTGGTTAATTTTCGGTTTTTTAGACTTAATAAAATGTTTGAACAATCTTGTTTCTTTATAACTATATCGATTACGTGTTAAATATTTATTAAATTCTCACTTCATCGGTTCTACATCGGTTCTACGTGTTAAAACCGTACAAATAAATAATATATATATATATATATATATATATATATATATATATATGTTGATTTAAATTAGAGTTTGATGTTATATTTGAAAATACATATTTATATTAAATACTATATGCAAATACTTGAAAGAAAAAAACTTACTTGTTTCCCCATTTTGCATGCAGCTCCATAATCAGCAGTTGTTCGTCTGGAGTGATGTTACCACGTCGAACGTCGGGACGGAGGTAGTTCAACCACCGAAGTCGACAACTCTTCCCGGTACGTTTCAGACCTAAAAGGACAGCGTTTTTTTTCGAGGAGGAAACAAAAACAAATTAGGGTTGATTTTCTTAGAAAGAATAAACTTAGGAGGGAGAGAGAGAGTTAGAATATTATTTACCAGCAGATTTAGCAAGAGAGTTCCAAACACCTTCACCATGATTAGCTATATAGTTGATGAGAATCAAATCTTCTTCCATAGTCCATGGCCCTTTTCTAACTTCCACATCTTGTGGTGAGTTGTTATTATTATTGCATGCTCTTTTATCCATATTTTTCTATACCTCTCCTCAAAGAGAGAGAAAAAAATGGAAGAGAGAGAGAGAGAAATGGAAGAAGAAAGAAAGAGAGAGAGAGAGAGAGATGAAGAGAGTCAATAAGATAATAGTGGTAGCTAGGGTTTTATAGAGAAGCCAAATAAGATTAAAATGGTTGTTAGTAATATTGAGCTTTATAAGTACATGTTATGTGTTATCATATATTTTTACTTTCTCACTTATATTATTTATATTTATGATGTAATATATTTATATATAACATATATATATATACACACACAACACACACACACTTTTACATATAAACCATCTATGAGATCTCTCTTTTGGAGGATGCTCCTTTGGGACAATTTATAAGCTATGATATCATGTTAGATGATATATATATATATATATGATGTTTCATTTTCAAAGCCAATTGACATTGAAAAAAATAGTAGTTTATTTATTTCTTAAAAATGGTGAGGTATCTCAAATTTTTCAATATGAAAATTTTAACACGCATTTAACGACGATCTCAAATATAAGGTGTTATTTGGATCTTACAATCAATTTATTAGAACGATGTCTAGGTTTTTTTTTCTAATAATATATAACTTGAATTACATGCATTATTAGTCTCTAAACTTTTAAAGTTGAAAGTTCCAAGAGTGCTTTATAAAATATTTAGTAGTTTATTTTGTTTCTAATAGCTAGGTGTTATTGGACACATATTTAATTAATAATATTTAGTAGGTTTACATGTGTGTATGTTTTCAAATTAAAAATTTTGGAATCTATTAATAACATTGGTAGACATATATATTTATCAATAATAAATATTGAAATTTAGTTATATTTTTGTATAAATTTTCAACAATTTTATCATTTAAAATAATTATATACGAATTGGTATAAAGAGTATAAAGTTAAAGAGACTTTAAACCCTACATCTATTTTTTTATATAATATAAAATTGTGAATAAATGGTAGTTTTTGAAAATAATTACTTTAAGTAAATTCATAAAATAAAATTAAACAAATTCAATTTTAATTAGTAATACTGTCAATAACATATTTTCCTATATTATTCATGTATGAAAAAAATGAAAGTTTTATTTAATATATATTTATTGACAATATTTGAAGCATTAATTGGGTCCTTAATTGTAGTTTTAGGTGTTATAATACTAATACACTTCAATTAGTTAATAATAAATATCTTTTAATATTAACTTCTCATTTCTTAATATATTTTTTTTAAGGTTTGCACGTGTGTGATAAAAGCACACGTGTGGGAATAATAGGAGAAATTAGGGTTTAATGTGCACATGCATTCATATTTCATGTGAAATAGCCATATGAATTTTAACAATATATAATTTAATTCTTCTACGGAATTTTCCTTTCTCTTTACTATATGCTTTTCATTTTTAGGGGAAAAATCAATCCATTTTATAACTCTAAATAATAAGGTATGATTTTTTTTATAAAAAAATGTTACTTTATTTATATTAAGATGTTTCTAAAAATTGGATTTTAAAATAATAGCTACTATTTTTACCCTTTTTTTTTAAAGAAATATTGTAGGATTGAAATTGTCTTCGCACCGTCAAAAAAAACTAATCACGACCTACAAATGTCGTTAGCAAACTTAAAAAGATTAAACTTCTTGGATATCCAATTTATAATGTAACAAACAACACTATTATGTAAATACTTTATATTTTTAAAACATATTAAAGAGTCCAAAAATAAATAAAAAAAAAACACAGACTAACGAAAGATCTCATCATTAAGGATTTAGTGAGGCGTAACTTTTTGATCGTGTTTTTCAATGATTGAGTAAAATTCTTACGGTATTTGAGACTAATTACGAGATGAAACATTATGTCTATCTAATAATTATTACAACATTATAAAATACCCAAATTATGTTACGATTTATATATTATAGTATATAATATAGTTGTGAATTACAATTGTATCATTATATTTCAACCATAATTATTTTGTACTTATTTTCTTATTGTTACATTCATTAAGCTTGATTAATATTTGCAATTCGTACTTTTAAATTAATATGACTCTTGAATTGGAAAAGAATATTTCAGTAATTACTTTGTACATGATTCAAATTCTTAAATATATCTACAATTTCAATTCAAACAAAGAATATCAACCAAAAAATGGCAATTTTATTTTCATTTATCTTATTTTAATTAGATACATAATATATAAAATGAAGATTTTTTTTTTTTTTTTTTTTTGAGATATATAAAGTGAAGAGGTTAATGTTGTATTAATTAATTAATGGAAAATGCAAATAAAAACACATTTTCTACCAAAAAGATTTTTTTTGTAAAAAAGAAAAAAAAAAGGCAGAATTGCATGTAGGCTTTACTCCAATCATAGAATTATTTAGAGTAAAAATAGTGAAATTGTACTGTCTATTATGTACAATTTGAAAATTATGTGGTAATTAAGTGAGATAATTTACAAAATTCCATTTAGATAAGATTATTATTAGAACTGACCAACTTTTTTAAGATGTTGATATGTTGGAAATATCAACAAAATGATGTCACATTGATGATGATAATTAAGTTCACACAAACCCATTTAAAGATTTATCAAAAAAAAAATTAATTTTATTATCTTTTTCCTTTTTTTCTTTTTATCATTTTACATAGTACTTTTTTATTCACATTAGAAATATAAATATGTCTTCATAAATATTCTCTGATCTAAAAGCATTTATGTTTGTGATTTCAACATAGCTTTGTAGATAAAACTTTAATTACCCTATAATTCCTCTATCAAAAATTTAGTATTCAATTTTTTTCACTTTTACCATGGTTTAGCTAAAAAAAATAATGGTATTTTTAAAATTTGCACCGTCTTGATAAGAATAATTATTTAAAATAAGTATATAGTAAACTGCAAAAACTCACCATTGAAGTACGATAGTAAGTGTAGTTAACTTTCAATAGTAACAATTGAACTCCTAAACTTCTAAAAGTTAATTTAAAATTATAACCCTAATTATAGATATTAGGCATCTACAAATGAGATAACCAAATCATCAAACTTATATAATCAATATAATTTATACAACTATGTAAGTTAAAAAATCTCAATTTTAAAATTTGAATAAGTTTAATAGCTTAATTTTAAAATTTGAAAATCTAAGTGTATAATTGAAATTTAGATCCTCTCAAATCTCAAATAAAAATGAAATATACACAAAAATAACTATTTGGTTTTTATTTTTTCATAATTCTTTCTAATTTTCTTTAACTATATTGATTTCAAACCATTGGGATTTTCCACTAAAAACAAAACAACATTTTGAAAAAAAAAAAAAAAAAGAATTCAATAGCTGGGGGTGGAAGGGGTGTGAATATAAACTTATTTTTAGTCAATATAATTAAGAGAATGTTAAATTAAGGTTAAATATTGTTTTAGATTTTGTATTTTTGTTTTTATCTCATTTTGGTCTTGCCACTTAGGTTGTCCAAATTTAGTTCAAGTAACTCAAATTAATCATTGCAATTAGTTTTTTATTATTATTATTATTATTATTGATTTTCTAAATTAAAAAAGAAAAGGTTATTATAAGAGTTCTCTTACATGGAAATTTAAGCAACTACCAAAATACAATAAAACCTAAACTACATACAATCAAATGATATTCTAATCTTAAATAGTAAAATAAATAATTGTAATGTTATTATTATTATTATTTATTTTTTTCGGTACAACAAATGTAGCATGAGAAATTACGATGAAAAACATATCGTTATCGTGCTTCTTATTAAACAATTAAGATAAGTTTTGAAATGAACCATCGAAAAGAGAGGGAAAAAAAGATTTAAATGGTACAATTTTAGTTTTTGAAGTTTGTTTAAGTTTAGTCTCAATATTTTTAATTTATGTAAGACTAAATTTTAAGATTTATTTAAAAAGAAAAAAAAGACTAAAATTAAACATCTAAAATTAAACAAAATTCATAATTTAGAAACCAAGATGATATTTTAGGTTTATTTTCAAATATAGTAAAATGAACCCAAATATTTTACATTTACAAAATATCTCAAAATATAGATAAACTTTTATTTTTATCTATCTATATCATAATAAACACAAATAATAGTAGATCTTAATCTATTATATCACATATAGATCGTGATATTTTGGTAAATTGATAAATATTTTTAGAAATTTTATTATTTAAAATCATATTTGGATATTTTAACCAAACAAAAATAAAATTGGAAGACAATAAAACAATCCAAAAGCCGTCTTTTTCATAATGAGTTTTCAAGGCAAATTGAAACCTAAACAAGAGACTGTTCATGGGAGAATGATGCTTAGTACTAAGTGTGAGGATGTGAAATGGACAACACATAGTAAAATCTCATTTAAGTTTTCTTCTTTCTTTTCTTTTTTCATTCATTTATCAAATTATTTTCAAAAATCACAAATTTCAAGTTTCTAATTTTCATTTATACAATAATGTGTTATTATCACGAGTCAAGTAAACAATTGGGCACGATAGAATAGTTCTTAATTGTAGACTCAATGTCCTTTTTATTGATTGAGAATGTAAATTCTATGTTTACGTCTCTCAAATATATTATTCGAAAATATAATTTGAGTTGTATTAAAATTTAAATGAATCGAAATATTCGTAAATATAGTAAAATGTTACTTGAGGGGTAGATCGATTTGATTTTTCTTTTTTTTTTTTCTTTTTTTTTTGAGAAAGAAAAAAACAAATAAAGATGAAAGAATTAAAAAACCAGAAATAAAAAGAAATTAGGTAATGTGATGGGTTTAAGAAGTAAGATCCACACACTTTGGGTTGATATAAATAAAATGCAAAAAGAGGAAAGGCATGATGTTGGGTTTAGTCTAAAATACTAATGAATCTAAATTAAAAGACAAATTCCTAACTTTGTTTAAATCCAAACTACTATTAGCCACTCATTTTTAATTTTAGTACTTCAAAGATTTTAATTTATTTAAAATAATTATAACAATTATAATAATATTCTTATATATATATAAAAAAAAGTTCTTTTTTTTTTTTTCTTTTTCTATATTTGTTTCAACTATATTACAAAATTGTTAATCACTTAAGGGAAAGATAGGTGGAAGAAATACTTGTTATAGAGAAGCTTAAAAAAAAAAAGAAACTATGTTGGCTGTGACCAAATGCTTATGATGACCACTCTCATCATTTCTACACCAAACTCTATCATTTTGTTTTTGTTATTTTAACCTTAGTGGTCTTCCCTTTTTTTAGATGGGGATTGTTAGGGTTTGTTTTAAAGTAATTAGTGATTATAAATTTTATTTTCACTCTAAAACATACATTAGACAAAGTTATTTTAAACAAACTTTTATTTCAACTTTCTAGTTAAAAAGAGTAAATTATGTGTTTGTTTTTTCACTAACTTTTTATGATTATCTTTGTCTTTCGAGTCAAATTTTTAAATGATTTTTTTATACCTTAATTTGGATTTTGAGAATATCGTTCAAAATCGATAATGAAATAATTTAAAAAAAAAAAAATTATGGATGGGAGTAACATTTACGAATTTCTTAAATAATTATTCATTGAAGGTAAAATTTTTAAATCTTATGACAAGTATACTTTTCAGTAGAAAAATAAGAAAAGTATTTTAGTTTTTATCATTAAGTGGTTAACATATATCAAAATTATTAGGAAGCTTGCCAGTTATATAGAGCTTTTAAACACTTGGATATACATGATGTATCTATTCATTAATTACATAAAATAAAATAAACAAGAAGAAGATAGGCTATATGATCATGTTAATAACACAATATCACCTGTTGGTTTATTGGTAAACATGCTATCGTGTAATTTTGTAATTTTGATTTATTTTAGTATAAAAGAAAAAAAATAAGAAAATTAAAACAACTATTATCCATAAGATTAAATGGTATTCTCAAAATTAAAGAGTTTAACTTTTTGGCTATCATAACTATTCTAATATCAATACAATACCACACAACACAATGAGGATCCACCTCTAATAATATTATCACAAAGAATTAAAAAAATATAAAAGTAAGATTCTATAGAATGAATAATATGATGTCATTAGCCCAAGCTAGGGGCATGATTTACAAGACAAAATACACACAATCAAATCAATCACATGTGTTTAGTATATAGAATTGATGATAGGCCAACTACACAGTGTAAATCTTTACTTTTAAATGCTAAAATATTTATTGTAGCCTTCTTCCAATTAATGAAAGTTTAAAGGAAAGCCTAATGTTTTTGGGGTTATGCTAATTTAAAGATTAAAATAAAAAAAATAAAAATAAAAAATAAAAATTGTCCCCACTTTGACATTTGTATTATCTATGGATATTTAACGACTACTAGCATGTGCCTAAAGCTAATATTGACCTCAAATTTGAGAGAGATAAGGTGGCTTAATGAAAGCCTTTTATTGGTAGAAAAGAAATATTAATAAAAGAACCCCAGCCACATAATCCATTTGTGGTTAATAAGTGATTAAGGAGTTTTTCAAATATGAACAAAATTTAATAGACAATCCCATATTGTGGATTAAGTATCCATTTGTTTTTTCCCTATTTGGAGCTTAACTTTAATTGGTTTATAAGTTTGATGAAAATAAATAGTTGAGATTACAAGTCCCTTTCACATGGCTCCCTAAATTGCTACTATTCTAAGAAAACATTCCAAATGCCATGTGTCAAATCCTTGTGTTGTAACCATTCATTAATTTTATGGCACATCACTAACGTCGTATTTATAGCACCAAAAATTTTGATCTTATAGAAAGTGATTTATACTTGATACAAGGTATCAATTGATTATCTAATCCTACAACATATGTTCGTTAGAAAACCTCGAAAAAAGTTTAACGATGTAGGTGGCAATGCCATTATTGAATTTGACTAGGTAATATTAACGATTACCCTCTTTGAGAGTTTTATAAATATCACTCCATTATAAATCTAGACGGTTCAAGAGAAATATTTTGTTTTATATTTATATACATGGAAAGATTTTGAAAACGTGTCCATGAACTAAGAACCATCTTTTGGCTACCATAACCTTCCTGTTCTCTTGACCAACATGATTTTCCATTAAATCCATGTTTTAATGGAAGGTCGTACAAAAGAAGAGATGAATTATCTTCACTAGCGGAATGGGGTTAACCCAATCAAACCTTTGAGATCAAGGTCAATTAGTTATGGACCAATTGAACTATCTTCACTTCAACGACTTGAAAATGAGTTAAACATGCATCAAATCAAATCACATTGAGAGAAAAAAGCTCAAGAAGAAAACACCGAAAACAAAAGTTTGATAGAATATCAGAGCTCCTCAAGTCATCTTACTTTAATATTTTAATTTATATGTTTCCTATAAAATGACAAATATTATTTCTATCTTCCAAAGAAAACGTCGTTTTAATATTTTTAATATTCTAACTTCAATACTTTCCTTTTTCTAGTGCTTTTGATTGACACATCAACGTCAACCTACTCAAGCATTTAACTGACTTAGACATACATTGTCGATCAACCTAGTCTAGCATTTAACTGAAAGACATACATTCTTGATCAAGAGACTTAGATGTTCAAATCCCGATTTGATATGTTAAAACTTAAAAGAAACAGGCCTTTAAGATATCTCAAAGCAAATATATGAACCGTCCAATCAATTGTCTTCAAGCAAACATTTTCCCACTTTCATTCACTTCAAACAAAAGATGGAGTCATCAGTCATCACCCATCCTCTATTTGCAAGAGCATGACTAAAGCATAATTTCATAACAAACTTGAAAGTAACTTTCTGAACAAACGCAAAATTCTAATCATTTATGTACCAGAAAAACACAATCTGACAGCAAAAACCACAAAAAGTATTCACTTCAGTATTTTAATTGCTTGAAGAAACTTAAAAGGAGTGGGACTAAAGGAATGAACCACAATAGTTGTCATTTTATATAACCTCTTGGCAATGTTTTCTTGGTAAGAACACATCCCTTGCCAAATTTCTCCTCAACCCAATCCTTAAAAGGATTCAAAAACTACCCTAAAACATATCTTTATCAAACCAAACTTAAAATCCAAGATTTCACAAGTCATAACATATCAGAATATGGGCTTTTCCTTAGGTCCAAAGTGTCATTCCCTCCACAATAAGGGTTATCGAGAGATCTAAACATTTCAAGCTCACCAAAGGAGAAGGAAATCCTTACTATATGAGGGAAAATTTGGTCTTTTCTAGACAACCAAATAATGATCCATGTGGCACGCCAAAATAAGGGCATTTCATATTAATCAAATTGATCAGATAAAAATTGAACTTGGTATTGAATGGAAAACAGTACAATAATGGACTTCTAGGAGCTAAGAAGTTTAAGCTTAAAGAAGCAATTGACAACTTGGAGTACATTTTAAGGTCTAGCCAAATGTTTCCCAACTATCACTGAAATTAAACGAAAACTATTGGTCCCAGAATGAAGGAAACTCTGAACAAATTCTTGAACAACCACCAAAATCATTTATTCGCTTCAGGCCTGAAGAGTATAGGGTTTCAACAAGTTAAAAGAAGGAAAACAAATCGAATATACATCCACGCACCAAAAATCATTTTTGTTGTTTTTGTGTGATTAGAAAGAACGAAAAAAAAAAAAGTGAAGAAATTAGAAGGTAAATGTAACTAAACTCAGAACCAAACAAAACAATTACTTTTTGGATCTAATTCAAGAAGCAGTTACCTTGCTAGCAATGTTGTTGGAAAGCCAGTCTAGACCTTCGTATAAACCCTCTCCAGATGTCGCACATGTGCTCTGAATGTACCTGAAACAAAACATGATGTCTGAGCACATTAATTGCAGTGCAAGCAACTCTGATTCAACTAAAGATTCTCATTTTGCAAAAAGATAAAATAGGATTGAACTAAGAGGCATTATCTCAACTTTCTACAGTATCCTGACAGTGCTGGAGCAACATTTTTGAGTCTTGACCATTTCACTTTTCCAACTTCGGGATAAGAAATAGTCAAGTAATAGGGAAAAAGATATATACAAACAACGATTTAGAGCATCTTTCAAGCAGACTATAGCTTAGTGTTACAGGTTTTAACAGAAGAAATATTGTTCATTAGGTCTAATCAATGAATCTACCTCACAGAAAACAAAAGCAAGTAATTTACCAGTGGCGTTGGCGAAGAGAGTGAAGACCAAGCTTGTCAGTTATTTCTGCAGCATTCATGGCATTAGGAAGATCTTGCTTGTTAGCAAATACAAGCAAAACGGCATCTCTAAGCTCATCCTGCAGCAATTAGAGATAGAATTGTATAACATCACCATCGGGATATACTCATAAATCAAAGAAAATGCAAAATCGATACAGCCATACAGGAAAACAGAACGGTAAGAATTTTATAGTTTAACTTTAGACAAGATATACATTGATGTTTATGTTCTAGTTTATTAATTAATAGTAACTGTGCACTCCTTTAACAATTATCACTCACTATACAAACAAAGGGTTTCACTTTTCATATACTGGCCCACCGACTCTCCTATCTTCTCATTGGTTCTGTTTACACAAAGCCTTTCTCTGGCCCTCAAGGTTTGTATCTCAAGGCATATATAAATCATTCCTTTTCTCACTCCAAGATCATTGAGCCCCCAAATTATCAGCCGCCAGCCTATCCTTCCTTTCTAGCCCCAACTAGGCAACAACAGAATATCCACTGTTTGCAGATGAAATCAGCTACCAATGGCCAGTCCACTGCTGCTACTCCAACCATCAATCCCACTGCGGCAGTAGCTGCAGCAACCACTGCCATGACAAATACAACCCCCAACCCTACCACACTTCTCCCTCAAACCGCGTTGATTTATGATACAATTGTAAATCTCATGCACAAAACTACTCCATTTGGAAGCTTGAAACCAGTATTTTCTTAAAAGCTCAAACCGCAATAAATGCAATAGTCTTCTGGAGCTCAGGTGCAAGGTGCAAAAGAAATAAATAAGTGGATTTTTTTTTGGTGAGGCACAATATATATCAAGAAATTTCACATTAAGGCTAAGTAAAGTTGATTCTTTTTAGTTAATAAAGAAGAGAAAACCCTAATTATTATTATTTTTCATGAATCTCGCTCTCTCTCCCTAGAGCCTTGAAACTTCACAAAAGGCATGCGCCTTAGGCACGCCTTAGTTTGTGAGCCTCGCCGATAAAGTTACAAAACTAAAAATGTAGGATCAATAGACTGATGAATAAGGATATGGTAAGAACAAAGTACAAACAGCAATAGAATATTGAAGTTAGAGTGATAGCATATATAGGAATTAATTAATGCAGTATTAAAGTATAGGGTGCTATAAACAGGATATATACCTCATTCAACATCCTGTGCAACTCATCTCTTGCCTCAACAACTCGGTCCCTATCGTTGCTATCCACAACAAAAATAAGGCCCTGTGTATTCTGGAAATAGTGCCTCCAAAGTGGACGGATCTTTACAAAAAACAAAAAAAAAACCATAGTCAAAGATAACAACTTTGGAAATTTCCGTTTCTCACAAATTTATAAAGCAGAAGCAAAGACCTAAAGCGACACATGATTAAAGTTGCCACTTATTTATCTTAACGTATATATATCGTATCATTTAACGTCTAAAAAAATAAGAACATTAAGCATACTGTGTATCCATTTAGTGAAGGGAGGAAAAACGTATTTTACCTTCAATTAATATAATAAAAAAAAAACTTGTGTAATAAAAGGATAAAAAAATTGTAAAAAATGTCAATCATTTTTTTCATTTGATCAATCAACAGAGACAAACTCTATGACGTTACATGAATACCGATCCTCATCTCCTGTTCATTAAAATGAGAAGGGTTTGGTTTTTTGTGCGCCTATGTATTCTTTCGTTTTTTCCCAATGAAAGCCGTTAATTTCAATAAAAGAAAAACAAAAATGAGATGTACCCAATAGGGGTGTAATCGGGTTGGGTTGGGTTCAGAGATATTCTCAACCCAACCCATATTTTCGGGTTGGTTGGGTTGTCAACCCGACTTAAGTTTCCAACCCAACCCAACCCATAAGATATGGGTTGGGTTGGGTTTAGGGTTGTATTATTTTTATTTGTTTTTCGTTTCTAAATTTTAATGTTTGTAAATGGAAATTATCATGCGTATATGTTTTGCATCAAGTTAAACAAAAAAAGAAAAAAAAAATCTCAAAACTCATAAGATTGTTTGATTTTTATTCAATAAATAAATAATAATGAACTATAATATATATTTTTATTTATTTATTTATTTATATTTATTATATTAATTCGGGTTGGTTTGTGTTGACCCGAATTTTTCAACCCTCCAACCCACAACCCAACCCAACCCGAAAAAAATCAAAATTTTCAACCCAACTCAACCCTCATTTTAAACTAACCCAACCTAACCCATAACCCAAATAATATGGGTTAGGTAGTCCGAGTTGTCAGGTTGCTCGAGTTATTCTTACACCCCTAGTACCCAAATCAAATAAAATATACAAACAATATTGTGTAGAATGTCTCCTAAAAATTCATCCAAGAAATTTTATCAATGTCCAATTTTCATAATCAAAATGTATAAGCCCTTTAGAGTATAAAATTGGAGTCAGTTTTCAACTATTTTTTTCTTTTTAACTAATATTTTTTAAACAAAAGATATTATAAATAAATTATATATATAATGATACATTATTTCGAAGAATCCAAAGCACAGACACGTGGCAAGCACTTAATTATTATAGTACGTGTTTTTCAAAATATATAGTATTTTCTCAATTTCAACAATTCTTAACGCTAAAATTTTGTTTTAGTTTATGCTACATACACATACATGTTGTAATATCTCGTGTTAAAATATTCAAGATACATCCAAACAAACTTTGTTTATCTAAATGATTTAACATTTTACAAAAAAAACTATAATAAAAATAAAGAAAAATGAAAAGGAAAAGCTTGAACACTTTAGTTCATAAATCTAATGATTGGTTGTCAAATTGTCAAAAGAGTATTCGAAATGCTTTTATTGTGCTTATTGTACCAAGTGCTCATCAATGTCAAACTGGTATTTGATTTGTTCAACTAGTGTAAACATATATTTATTGTCCTTAACAAGTTACAACGTGTCTAACAAGTGTTGTGAAGTGTGAGTGTCTGAAACAAGACAAACATGAACATACCACCCAGACTAAAGTTTTTATGCATCAAACTCGAGACTAGTAGAAAACCATGAAACTTCTAACTTAGCAATTAAATAAATCACTTATGTACATTTTAAAATATAAAAGCAGGGAAGCTAATTTCAAGATAAATTAATTATTTCTCTTTTAAGCCTCACGCATGGAAGGGAAGGCAAGGGAGAGAGAGCGAGATGCATACCTTGTCCTGACCACCAACATCCCAAACGGTAAAGCTGATGTTCTTGTACTCCACAGTCTCCACATTAAATCCTAAAAGAAAAGAATCAATTAACGCGCATATTGGTGAAATTGACGTAATGGTTTGGTTATAAATTCAAGAATGTGCTATGTTCTCTAAACGAGGTTGTTAACCATTGATGCAATTCGTTTTACCTCGCTTTTCCACTTAAATCCTTTCTGTTTAAAACTTTCAACTACAATGTCAAAGACTTAGAGAAGAAATTCAAAAAAGGTTACAACTAGACATGCGCTTAATACATGAACTTACCAATAGTTGGAATGGTGGTAACAATTTCTCCGAGCTTCAACTTGTACAGGATCGTCGTTTTACCAGCAGCATCGAGACCCACCATCAAAATACGCATCTCTTTTTTAGAAAAGAGCCTGCTAAAGAGCTTCGTGAAGGTCAACCCCATTTCTTCTTCCCTCTATGAGCAACAATCACAGAACTGGCAATCAAAAAACATCCAAAATTAGAAAATCAAACATTTGAAAACAATTTCCAGTGTGTCTTGACATGGATTTAAAAGATTTCCCAAGACAAAATCCTATAGTGATTATCATCGATAGAAAACTACGACATAAATAACCATTACAAAAATTCATTTCTCCATAACATTTTGTTCCTCCCAATGCCATTCAAATCACGCAATGAGATAGAAATTCAAACTGAGCCAGTGTAATTTCCATTACAGCAGATATGAAATTCAAATTTTACTTCACCAGCAAACGAAGAAGTTCAAAAAGATTTAACAATGTACCAGCAAATGAAAAGGTGAAACCGAAATTAAAAGATCGAATGAGATTTGAGATCTGCAATAAAAATGTGATACAGAATGGAGTTCGAAAGATGAAAATTGAAAGAAAAATGGAGCGAAATTAGGTTACCTCTTGAATTTGGGGCCTTCAGGAGACAGATCTGAAGGGAAAGGGGAGATCACAATATCTTACCGCAACCCTTTTTCCTTTCTTATAATGGCCTTCTAAATTTTTGTTTTCCTTTTTTTCTTTTTAAATGATGAATTTAAGAATTTAGGTTAAATCTATATTTTTGTTTAATTTAGATACTGTGGGTTTTTAAAAAAATATTAAAAAAATTACCAACTATTTACGCTCCAAACAATAACATCACACAAAATTTGGAAGAGATTTTAGAGTTAACATCAACGTCATACTATCCCTTTTTGCTTACTACTTTTGGGACCTTTTAAATTTATCTCTTGAAACCTCAAGGTCTATAAGTACGTATTTTCATATAAAACCTTGAGAACAAAACATGCATTTATAAAAGCTCACCGTCCAATAAGTGATTTTAAATTATTGTTGTTGTTATTGATCAGAGTAATGTTGTTGAATGTGAGAACCATGATGGAAATATAGTCGAGTTGATGAAACATCGTTGAAGATGAAGAATTAACGATGACGAATACAATTTTGATAAGTGAGTGTGTTAGTGCGAAAATGATAGATTGAAACAAATGAACGAGTGAGTTAACGTATTGAAGTTTGACGAATGATGGGCAATAAGATAGGGAGATGATACGAGATGTGAGAGAGATGTAGAGAAAAAAGGAAATCGGCAACCCACGTGTAAACAATAATTCAATGATAATTTGCTTATGCTACGAACTCAATAACTATCATGTAATATTTAATTAATTAATCGTCAATTAGCTTTCAAACCATTTTGACATGTTTGGTATACAAAGTAAGAGTGAAGGCAACTGATTTTTTAATTGTGATCCCACGATCGAAACAACATAGACTATGTGACTTATTAACTCTTCAAACCAGTCAGAACGAATGTGACTTAAATAGTAACCATGAGATATATGGTTTAATTTTCTTACCTCTAATTGTACTCAAGAAATATTTACACATTTTTTATTAAAAAAGGAAGAAGAAAATCTCTCGGTACATTATCTTTTAGTTTACATTAACCAAATATTTATTTTAATATAATATGATATGATAGCCATCGTTGACCTAGTGGTAGAAAAAATAATACAATTCATGGTAGTCACCTACCTAAAAATTAATATTTTATGGAAGAATCGACCATGGTTGCCATAGTCACCCAAATTAAAATAATTTATTTTTCTCTCTGTGAAAAAAATATCGAACTTAATATTTTGGAGTAGGGTAAAAACTAAATTTCTTTAGGTTGTATGAATTAAAATTCCAAAATAACAGCCGTGGATATTCTTTTACCGGGAAGAGATAATTTTGCTCTCCCTCTAACCCTCTCTCTTGTTTCTTATCCGGCGACGGTCGCAGCACCCACGAATCGCGGTGTCAGACGATTTACGACGCCAAACGGCGCGTCTTCTTCTCCGTCGTAACCCTGCGCGAGCCGCGGTTGTACAGCAACACCCACTACGGTGATTCGCAATCCATCTCTTTATCTATCACGGGGCGGCAGCTTGTTTCGGCTCTAGCCGGCGCGATTCCTCAAACGGCGACACGTCTAAGCTCCCAGCGGCTTGAGGTGACTGAACAATTTGATTAGCAGTGGAATTTACCATCTTTGGCGATTTTTTGCTGTGGGCGACACTCTGATCGGTCTCAGGTATTAATACCCACGACCCGGCGACTTCAGATCTGCAAGTTTGGATTTCTTCAAACACTTTCAAGTCCTGGTCCTCTCCAGTTAGAATCGGGCTGTAGCAATTTGGTTAAGTGTGGTGAATTGGCTAAGTAAGACCCTAAAATTTTGGTTTGAAATTTTAAGTGTGGTGAATTGGTCTCTAACCCCCCCTTAACTCCTATGTTTGTAGTCTTGGACTGTTGAGCCAAGTAATAGAGGCGTTTAAGGTTGGCCTTGGGTAAAGAATTAGTTGATAACCCCTATTCAAACCATGGAAAACCTTTCAGTTTCGGTTAAGGACTCCAAACTGAGTTCTAACCTCTTTCTCGTTCTTCTTCCAAACCTACTAAAACACAAAGAAGAAAGAAGAATCCGCCTTGCTTTCTCCAATATTAGTGGTCCTTTTGACTCAGAAATCTAGGAATGAATGTGATCATATGATACCATGTTGTATACCTTATTTGTGTGTAATTATAATCGACATGACTGCTAGTTTTAATCGTTATGTGTTTTTACTTCTTAAACATGCCGACGTGTTTATCTTGATTTGGTGATGGCATGTTGTATGTTGAAGCTGATTGCTAAAAGTATGATCTAGATTTGTGTATTCTGGTGAGACTACGAGAAAAGAGTTCAGAGGACTTTATGTTTTGACAGGAAAGTAGTGAATATCGGGGCGCCTTGAATAGAATTGGAACTGTCCATATCATCTTTAATCTATAGTTCTCCATTTACTCCCTCCACTCGTCACCCCAATTCCCAATTCAGATGGTTTTTTCTTTCTTTTATTCATAACCTTTGGTTTGAAGTCTGCCCTTTTAAATTTCTAGTTCAAAAGATTTGTGTCATCTGTTGTTGTCTAATGCTTTAATGTTACAATGGCTGGTTATTTGATCTTGCAGTAGGGTCTTAAGGGGAAGGAGAATACGTGTGCAAGGGAAGACCATGGCATTAACAGCCCCAGGACAGCTCAATGTTAATGAATCCCCTTCATGGGGATCTAGAAGTGTCGACTGCTTTGAAAAACTGGAGCAGATTGGTGAAGGCACTTATGGGTATGCTAATTGTGCCTTTAAGTATACCCGACCGGATGATATTATTATTATTTTTAGAACAAAGATGTATATTCATCAAAAGACCCAAAAGAACAACAACCTAAGGGCAGGGATAGAGGAAACCTCCTTTCTCAAAATAATAAAGAGGAGCCCTCCAATTGTTAATAATCATAAGAAGGCTATAATTACAAACAAATTTGATGTAACTTGTGCACCACCAAGAGGTTATATGTTGAACAAAAGCCTAAAAAGAATATAAGGAAACAAACTTATCTTAAAACATTTACGTGGATAAGAATTCATGTTGTAGTTCTTGATTTCTGGGATTCAGTTATAAAATATAAATTCACTGATATATTCCTCAATTTTTTACGTGGACAAGAATCTATTGGAATTCACATGTACCAGAATTTGAGTTTTCAAATAAAAATGGAAACAAGCCCAAGCTTTTAGCACCTGTTTTTCTATGTCCCACAGAAAATTTTCTGCTTTCCACATTAATTCTATTTTCAATGGATAAATGTTTCTGATCGAAGAGGATGAGAAGAACATTTGTCAGGATTGGGAAAGATGCTGTGACGTATGTGAACAAAAATATTTCACATCATTCTGTTTATGTACTCCGGTGAATTAGCATGTATTTCTTGGTTGGGAAACCGATAAGACATAGACAGGTATATAACGGCAGTGAAGTGAAAGTATTTAAGCTCATTTTAAAAACCACTAAACGTACTGCACCTTTATTGAGCATTGAGCACTGAAAGTGTGGTCAAACTTTCCTCTTTCCTCTAAATAAAGAGTTTCTTTCCACCAATGAACCGAGATCACATGGACTTGAAAATCAGTTGTAATGTTGTTCCTTTTAGTCCCCATCCACGTCCACGTCCACGTCCTTTATTATTTTAGCTATAGCTCATGCTCTATGCATGCTGCAGTTGCCACTAAGTTAGGTTGTTCGCTTTGATATGGTTTATATGCATGCTTCTGTCTAGTCCAAAAGTCAGATTTTAGTCACTCTTCTGCCCAAGGTTGATTGTAGTATATTTCTTTTTGGTAGTTAAATGTCAATTGAGTTGCTATAATATATGGACTTATTTGTATCTACGTGCTTTTGTGCTCGCAGTCAAGTTTATATGGCCAGAGAATTAAAAACAGGTGAAATTGTTGCACTGAAGAAAATACGAATGGATAATGAGAGGGAGGGGGTATGCTTCTCACTCAATCTTTTCATCATCTAACTTACTTGGGCAGTTTATATTTGTTTGTAAGCATTGTAGTTTACCCTGCCATTATATGGGAATATCATTCTTTCTCAATGAAAGTCATTGTTTTCGTAAAATAAATGGGAATACCATAGTAGCCATAACTGGCTATAGACTTGAAATTCTAAAAGTTTGTATGATAGCTCACATTAAGTTGGAGCCTTAACATGCACTGTTGCAGTATAACAGTACCTGCCATGGAAATTATGCTTTTAGTGTAATACTTATATTTAAGCAAAAGGCTCGTTAAATTGTTGTGTCAATCAGTCAGTTCATTTGTCCATGTAGTTCCCTATTACTGCCATACGAGAAATCAAAATTCTAAAGAAGCTCCATCATGAAAATGTAATCAAGTTGAAAGAGATTGTGACATCTCCAGGTATCCTCTTACATTACATCGGTTTTGTTGTGACTATTTGGTTTTTGCCTTCCACAGTTTTATAATTTCTGGTTTGTTTTTCAGGTCCTGAGCAGGATGAACAAGGGAAGCCAGGCATGTTTTGTCTTCATTTGCAGCATTAGCATTTAATGCCAGATAATTGTCCTTTTCATTTTAGTAGAACTCATTTGCATCACTGCAAGCTTTCCTTTTTAAATTGTAGTTTAGAATGGATGGAATGATTCTTTCTTATTATATAGCTCATCTGGATGTGCAGATGGTAACAAGTATAAAGGGGGCATCTACATGGTTTTCGAGTACATGGACCATGATTTGACAGGTCTTGCTGATCGTCCAGGAATGAGGTTTTCAGTTCCCCAAATCAAGGTATTTGCAAAAGAGATGCATGCTTCCTTTTTTATCGTTCCATAGCTATTTTGATCAATGAGAATTGTGGTGACATGTCTTTTCTTGACAGTGCTACATGAGGCAGCTTCTCACAGGGCTTCACTATTGTCATGTAAATCAAGTGCTGCATAGGGATATAAAAGGTAATTAAAAAATCATTATTCAGGCTTATCCCTTTTTTCTTATTCCTTTTTGCTGTTTAGTTTATTGTTTTATGTTTGTTCTGCAGGATCAAATCTGTTAATTGACAACGATGGAAATCTGAAGCTTGCAGATTTTGGGCTTGCCAGATCGTTTTCTAATGATCACAATGCAAATCTAACAAATCGTGTCATTACCTTATGGTACAGGTAAATTGCTCGTACGGTTACATTAGAGTTATCCTCATTTCTTTTCGTATGTACGTAACTCTTCTTTTGATTATTAGAAGTTTGAAATGACTATAAAAGGATCTTGGTGCACACATAGTTTTGACCATTGTTAGTTTACAGACCGCCTGAATTGCTGCTTGGGTCAACAAAATATGGTCCAGCAGTAGACATGTGGTCTGTTGGTTGTATTTTTGCAGAGCTTCTTCATGGGAAGCCTATATTCCCTGGCAAGGATGAGGTAGGGGTTTTCCTGTGTAACTTTTATGCTTAATGAAAAGAAAGGGAGCACAATATTGTCTTAAGATGCTCTATTTTATGAATTATCATTCTTCATTTTGTACAAGGAAAAAGTCATCTTCAGTTGACTAGATTTTTTTAGTTGTTAGATCTTTGTGTTCTGTTAATTTATGTGGTGTCTGTATAATATGCCTGAGTTGTAATTCCCTAATAAATTTGTTCTTTCCTCATGATTTTATTCTTGAATGCCGAACTTTCTCACTGAAAAAAAAAAGAGAAGCATCTTGATCCTCGCCAACTCAAATTCAATCATGTACATTGGCAATATGTATAAGGTTATTTACCAATCTGAGCATTGTTTAATGATAAGAGAGCTAAGATCACTCCGGAGGTCTATTGTTTGACCTCTTGCCTCTGCAATTCTTGAACGAGAAACAAATACTTCGAAGTCATTTTTACTTGTTCATGTTTTTTAATCAGACTGCAAATATCTTTACTGTCAAGTATATTTAATTAGTTAGATTTCTAATTTTGTTTGTCATAAGTAATCTGTTTCTTGATTTTATGTTCATAGATTAACATGACTAATAAGCTTTGAAAATTTCGTGCGTAGCAATTGTTATTTGCAACCCATTTTTTCCCTGGTCAGAAATGTGAATATTTTTTGCATAAAAATATAATAGAGAAAATATATGTAATTTGAAAGTCTTCTGTTCTGAGTTTGTTGAACAGGCATCCTTAAGTCTTTTCGTTAATTATTGTAGCCGGAGCAATTAAATAAGATCTTTGAGCTATGTGGTGCTCCGGATGAGGTAAATTGGCCTGGGGTTTCGAAAATCCCTTGGTACAACAATTTCAAACCCACAAGGCCTATGAAGAGACGTCTCAGAGAAGTTTTCAGGCAGTAAGTTCAGCTGGTGCTTTACCTTCTTTTTGTCCACTGCAGTTCTTATCATTAGCCTTATATTTTCATTTGTCTTTAATATATTTTTTGTTTGTAGTTTTGATCGTCATGCTTTAGAACTTTTGGAAAAGATGCTCACTCTCGATCCTTCTCAGGTATCACTTTGATCTATCTGCTTTACTTGTCAAATATGATCTTTCTTTTTTCTCTGGATATTGACTGGATTTCGGCTCATTATATTTTTGAATAAATCATAAATGCAAAAAATGCTCTTACAATTTAGTATGATGTCCTGCACTGCCATTGATGGTTGCATGCTTGGGCTGTGGGGGTGTAGCTTGGATCAGCCTGGCAACCACTGCTTCTACGGATGTTCATGGGATGGGGATGAATTTTCCATCCCCGTCTTCATCCCTTCCTTTCAATTCTCCGTCCCCTCAAAATTTTCTGTTTTATTTTTGTGGAGTCTGATATCCCATGGGGAATTGTTTTTGTTTTATTATTATAATTAATTTTTTAATCTTTACAAAACAAAATAGATTCTTTTTAAATATATGTCAATTCCTAATTTGTATTTAAATACAAAATTATAAAACTTCCTACTAAAATCAAAATATTTCATCAAAATTTAAATTTAGGGTTTCTTTTAGATATTAAAAATGTAAAAGAAATTGGGACAGGGAACAGGGGTGAGGAGAGGGAAAATTTTGATGTGTGAAAACTTAAAAAAAGAAAAGAAAAAGAACATTCCTAGGTGCAAGGCAAATTATTGGGTTGGGGGCTGAGCACCACGAACTTGGCCCCTTGGCCTTTGTGCTATGCTGCCCAAATTGGATGTGCATGCCTCACCCCCACCAACGGAGATATTTTTTTGTAACTCAGTCTCTCACACCATGTGGCTGGGAATATGCATTTTTAGATTGTACACCGAACCTTATCATTTTGAGGAAGGAGAAGTAAAAAAAAAAACACTATATGCATTTTTAGATTGAATGGGAAATATAACATGAAATATTGAAATGTAACTATGATTTTCTATGTTTTTAGCAGTGGTAATAGATTAACTTGTATCCAAAACCCATTTATGTTTATGTATTTGGGTAAGGATCCACAGATTACATTATATTCAACTGAAAATTTCCAATATGTGCCAACTTGGGGGTTTGGAAATGGTAATTCGTTATTTACTTAACCCATATTTCGGATTTATTAATAATCTGTATTCAGACTCGATGTTCTTTTTTTTTTTCCACTTTAAATATAGAGGATTGCTGCCAAGGATGCCCTTGATGCAGAGTATTTTTGGACTGACCCATTACCTTGTGACCCTAAGAGGTAAACATTTATTTATTTGACTTTTCTTTGATGTCGCATCATTTCCATTTAATTTTCAATTATGTTGAAAAATCTTTTATTCATATCCAGTTTACCCAAGTATGAAGCATCACACGAGTTCCAGACTAAGAAGAAGCGCCAACAGCAACGACAGCATGAAGAAACTGCAAAGCGACAGAAATTGCAACATGCACAGCATGGACGTCTTCCGCCTATTCAGCAGTCAGGGCAATCTCATGCACAGATGCGACCGGTAGCTAACCAGCCTATTCATGGGTCTCAACCTCCAATCTCTGCAGGGCCTAGCCATCATTTTGGGGGGAAGCCTCGTGGACCTCCGGGTCCTGGTAGGTATCCCTCAGGTGGAAATCCTCCTGGATACAACCACCCAAGTCGTGGTAGTCAAGGTGGGGGTGGTTATGGCAACTCACAATATGCTCAAGGACGAGGTGCACCTTATGGATCTGGTAACATGTCCGGTGCTGGTCCTCGAGGTGGAGCTGGAGGTGGTGGTTATGGTGTGGGAGCTTCAAGTTACCCACAGAATGGTCCATATGCTGGTAGTTCTGGTACTGGTCGTGGCTCCAATGCGATGGGTGGAAACCGAAACCAACAATATGGGTGGCAACAGTGACAAAATATGGTCGTAATGTGCATTTGCCTCTTTGGAAAGTAACGTAATTGATCAGACATAACATACACTGGTTTTTTCCAGCTTGTACCACCTTATTATCACTAATCCTGCCAGAAATGATTGGTCAGTCTATTTATCATACAATGGTCAGAGAAGGCGTGGTGCTTTTAAGCTTCGCATTATTAGTGTATGCACAGGTGGAACAGTTTTTCCTGTAATTTTTCTTTGCGATGTTTTTATCATAGCAAATTAGAAACAGGGTCTAGTGTTCTGTGCTGTGAACCAATTCTGAACGGGTACCACAAGCATATCGTCTGCAAATTTTTCTTTGTTCCTGAAAGATAAAACCTTCAGGAATTGAGACGTGATTTTTAGCAGCGTGTTATCAGAGGGAGATCAGGAATCATCACTTGATATGATGGCAAATTTCCTTCCTGAAAAACCAGGCAGTGCTTCCTCAGATCCTTCCTGTATAATGAATTGCTCCCTGTTATGCAACAAAAAGTGGAACTGTTTTGTGTTCCTGTAAACTTTTAGCTTTTGACTGGGCCTGTTTATTAGATTAATGCTCAGCGAATGCAAGTTTTTCACTATTTTTTTTTAGGGAATTGGTACTCTTTTATAAGTTCTTAAAGTAGTCGGGTGCTGTCAGGTTAAATTTAATTCTTGCATCAAGCTTGTAGTTTAGCTTCTCAAGGAACATGTTTATATATACTTTCATGGACGGCTTGGATCAAAGGAAACCCTAATGTCTGTTGTTGATCTTGATCCAACATGGCCTGCCGGGATTCTTCATAATATATAATGTGTGCCCTTCAGACTTTTTCTTAACTCAACCACAACTCGTTAGTTGCTCTTTTCTTTGATAACATCCTACATTCGACTTCACTTATTTGAAATTAATTCTTCTCCCTCTGTTATACACAGAATTATATCTCAGTTCTAGCTCTTTTAATGCATCTGGATTAGTGGTTTTTTCTTTCCATTTCATTCCCTTTTTCCGGGGGGGGGGGGGGGGGGGGGGGGGGGGGGGGGGCTTTAATCAAGCAGCCTTGTATTCTGTTGCTCTCTTGTGGTGTAGTGCCTTTGGTTTCAAAACTATTGTAAAGCTCTGCAAGATCTGGCTTGATATTGGTGAGTTTGGTCGCATGATCGAATCAACTTTGTTTTCTCCTGAAAAAATTCATTTTCACCTCTAGATTTTGAAGGAACTCAAAAGGTCTCCTGTCAACCAGAAGCTAGAACTGATGATCAAGAGAAAGGAAATCTAACTTTTGGAGGTATATGCATTTACCACCATATTTGAACAAAGATCTGTACACCATAGTGTATTTCAGTTCTATGGAGGTACGATGCTGGATTCATGTTCGGAGACTAAAAAAACAAAAAGCGTAAGGTAATGATTATCAAGCACTCTTCTGCATTTCATTTTGAGTGTGTATGATTTTGTGTAAAATTAGACGTTATTTTAGTGCTAGCTCTGTCTTTCATAGTCCATATTGTGTAAAAGAATTGCACTATTCATTGATCTATTTTTTTTTCCTTCTACTCTCATTACCTTGGGCACCTTCATAGAACTCAAAGATACAAACAGTAAATAGATTTTGTTCAAGTAAGGTCGTAATTGCATATACTAGCTCCTGAGGTTGGTATCCTTCCTCCAGAGCTTCTCTTTGACAGGACTTGTGAAGTTCCTCCTCGTCTCAATGGTTTTTATTGGATTTAATTTTATTACTCTCAATGGTTTTTTATTTTATTATTATTATTTTTTTTTTTGTTTCGTATATTGGCTGGTGTCAAATCATAAACATCATATTCGAGATTATAGCCTTTCGTCTTTGATTTCTGATTGGCTTTGATCTTTTGTAAGTTACCTCTAGGTTTTGGGAACCCCTTTATCTCCATTTCTTTTGTCTTAGAAAATACCAAATTACGGACTTCAGATTGATGGAAAATTTTCTTGCTAAGACATTTTGAATTGACTTTTGGAGGTTGGTAACAGGTTTGTTGTTGTTATTATTGTGATTTTCTGGACATCCCATTTCTTGAAATGATGCAGAAAACTAATAGTATTTGATAACACTTAAGTAAAGAAAAGGTAATGGATGGACTAGTGGAGAATCTTACCGCCATATATGATGGAACAATCTGTGAAAATCCCTTTCAAACCGTCAGCAACAGAGTATATTGAGGACCAACTTTCTAAATGCTTAAAAAATATTTTTTTTAAGCATTTGCAAAGTCGTTTCAAATAAACTCTTAACCTCATATGGTATCGTCTTAGTTATTGTCTCATTTAAGTAGTTAAGGATTTTGTAAAAAATGATCGTGGTCTATGAACTTTTAAGTTAAGGGTTTTGTAAGAAAGGACCGTGGTTATGTTCGATAGGTGTCTAAACTTTACCAATAAATTATTTATTCTTTTTTTTTTTTTGCTTAATTTTGTGTAGTTTTTAATATATTCAACTGATTTAATATTTTTCTTTTATCTAAAAAAGAATTTATATACTATATTTGATATTGAATTTTGTAAGAGAACCTTTATTTTGAATATTTTGTTTGGTGGGTATGCGAATTTTAAAAATTATTTCATTAATTATATATTGAATTGAAAATTTAAAGACTTAAAGCTACAAATTCGGAAGTTTAATACATTTTTAAAAGACTAAAAAAAAATTATTACATTTTTTAAAAGTTTTAAAAGTTAAAGGAGTTTATTGGAAAGTAAAATAAAAAGTTGAGACTAAATAGTCACAATTATAAAAGTTTATAAATTTGATTTTTAACTTGACCTTTCATTTATTTATAAATTATTATCTTGTAAAAGAAAAGTTTAATGAATTATCTTTCTTCAATCAGGTGATATCTCTTGAATTCAAGCCATCTTTAATCGTTCTTCATCTTTTGGTATCAAAAACTTATCTGTTATGGACGATTCTCTCATTGCTAATTTTCTTTTGTTGAAGAAATTGATATTAAAGAAAGAGACACTTTTGGAAAAAAAGATTTACAAATGATAGACACTTTTGGAGAGAAAAATTACTTTTATTCAAAGTTTCTTACTCTTTTTGCTTGCTTTGATTTGCTTTGTTTGGGTTTTCTTGTTTTGCTTTGTTCACAAATGAGAATCACACTTCATATTTATAAATGAGAATCACACTTCATATTTATAGACATGAATTCCTTGGAGTCTAAGCCAAAAGACTTATCTAGAATTTTACTTTTCCTAGATATTTATTTACATAATTCTAGATATTTCTCTTTACTATTATCTAAAATACTTCTTTAGAATCCCTTATCCTAAAACCGTAAGATATCTCTCTTTTTTAGTTTACATGATTCTAGAAATTTAATCTACAAATTCCATATTTCAAGAATATTACAGTTAGTGTTGTTGTATACTTCAACACACAGTTCCTTAGAAAAAAGAAACATTCAAGATTGATGCAAGATGTCCGATCGGAAGGACACGAGGCTCCCCAATTCAATTTAAGAAGCTGGTTTATAGTTAGGTGAGACATTTTGAGTTCAATTATGGATTTAGATAAAAGAAGAGAACCTTATCAGTCATAAATGTTGGTTTTGTTTCTATTTTCTATAATCAAATTTTAAAATTTATCGTTCGATCTAATATTTTGAACTTATCGTTCACTTCACATGTTGTATGGATGTTCATATATACTATTTCACATGCTAAACTTAAACACTAGTTTAGATGTATACTTTCAATAAAAAATATCGAACTTTCTTGAATTACTCCAACCTCAACGATTATTTCAAGTAACATGAAAAGAAAAAAAGGTTATAAAATACAAATCCACTAACCTACAACATATGTATATATCTATAGAATGAAACAATAGAAAAACTTAAATTGGTCATTTTCAATATATCGAGAGAAAACGATATTTGTTGAAAAATGAAAATCGTCTAAAAGTTGGTTATCAATTTTCGATAAAATTGAATATTATTAGTAGAAACGTTTGTTTTTTTTTTTCTAAATCTAAGAGTATTAATGCATCTTTTAAAAATTAAAAGATACTTGAATGCAAATTAGTGCCCCTTCTTATATCTTTATTTTCCATTTTTGTCTCTATTTTTTTTCTTTATTTTGCAATTAAACCCCTAAGAATTTTCCCATTGTTTCTCTAATCTTCACCAAAATTACACATTACGCCACAACTTTCAGCCACAGCCTCTCCCATTCGCTAAAGGTTGTGAGATCGTTATTCAACAGCAGGGCGTCCCTTCGCTCAGGTTTGCTCCTCATCGGTCCACCGTCGGCGGCCGTTTCCGCCAATTTCCCGCCGCCATGGCCTACACTACTCGGTTACACATTTCTCTCCCACGCGCTCTTCTTCCTACTGTATCCTGCTGGTTGTCTCCTCCCGTCGTTTTCCGCAGGCTGAGCGGTTTTTCCTCAACCTGCACGTTAATTTCCCATTCGAGTAAGTTTAGGGCTCCGTCGACTCTGGTTTATGCGCAGGCCAAGCGAGGCTTTTATGCTAAAGAAGACGATGTAGCTTCGTGTAAGTTCAAGCCTCAATTTTCGTTTTGGCAACTTGTAGTGCTATCTCTTTTCTATTGTCGTTTCTTTAATTTTTCACATACGCGTATTTAATTTAGCTGATAAGTTTTTGGTTTTTTAGCTGTTGATCTTGAATTTGAAGCACCGCTCAAAATTGTGGAATATCCGGACCCAATACTTAGAGCGAAGAATAAGCGTATTGATTCATTTGATGATAATCTGAAGAAGTTGGTGCAGGAAATGTTTGATGTAATGTATAAGTAAGTTTCTGAGTTATTTATTTGTTCTAATTTCTTCTCATTGCCTCTGATAATTGAGTGACTATATTTTTATCATTCCACGAAAGAAGGATGCAAATCTTTAGTTTAAGAGACTTCCATCCAATATTTTTAAATTTTGATAATATTTCTACCACTCTTCTGCTTCTCTTGTGAGTTTCGAAATTAGCACGAGATCTAACCAGTAGACTACCGAGACATTTACAAGATATGAACATAAAGTACTACTAAGACGACTTTAAACTATTAATTTAGACAGGTGATTTTATCGATAGTGGTTTTAGTTAAAATGATTCGGTTATGATTACTTTATGACAAGTGATTTCATATGTTCGTTTGAGTGTTTGTTTTTTACACTTTAAACGCTATTTTTATACAATTAAATTTGGGTTTGAATGACTCAAAGAATGTTTGAAAGTTATTTATAACCCAAGAAAAATGATTTTAACCATTTCAAGATTACTGATATCAAAAAAAAAAAAAAAGAAGAAGAAACCATTTCAAGATCAAAATCTCAAGTGGTGGGCAACTACCTAGGATTTACTCTCAAATTTTATAGGGTCAAGCGAGTTGTCTCGTGAGATTGGTCGAGGTGCACACATCACTTGAACACTAACAAATATATTACAAAAATCACTCTCAAACATGTCATAAGCTTCAAGAACATGTTCAATCTTTTTCAATAATCTTGCCATGAACTTTTGTATTCTCGATTCTTTATCATTAGCTGAATCTGTTTTTATTAGGTGATCTATGAAAAGATTTTATCGTGCATGAATGATGATCTCTAAGTTAGAGCCATTATTACCTTGTTATTTACAGGAAAGTGAACAATACTTGTTGGCTTCATTGTCCACAGAACTGATGGTATTGGGCTCTCGGCACCTCAAGTGGGAGTTAATGTTCAACTTATGGTATTTAATCCAGTCGGTGAACGTGGTGAAGGGGAGGAAATTGTGCTTGTGAACCCTAAAGTTTACAGATATTCCAAGAAAACTGTACCCTTTAATGAAGGTTGCTTATCATTCCCGATGATATATGCTGATGTAGAGGTATTGTTGTACACTGGCTCTTATCTTTCGCTGCATGGTGCCTACTCTTTCTAGTTTAGTATTCCTAAGGATGGCGCTGGGTATCTTTTTCTGAACTTTGATATATGTTTTCTTGGCTAATTTAGATTCCATTTAGCTAAAGTTTTGGTATGTTATCTGCCAAAACTAAAGATAAGTTAGTTCTAATATATAGGATATTTTTAGTTTGTCATGTTGGTTTAAATTCTATTGACTGCTGCCTCCTTCTAAAGCTTACTACACCTTCTCCTTGAGTGCCTACAGTAAGTCAAATGCAAGTGATGCTATTTTGAAGTTATGTTACATGAGAGAACTTTTTCATTTTATCTTATAGGTCTCTCAATTATAAAATGTTTTTAATGTCCCTAAACTTTAACTTTATGTTTTTTTACGTCATTAAACTTTGGAAGTGTTTATGGGTTTGAACTTTTAAACGTGTCTACTAGAATTCATAGGCATTTTTAATAATTCACATACCTCACAAAATTAAAAGTCAAAGGAAATTCAATTTTGTGGCTAATATGCTTAGGTGTTTCAGAAATTGTCTACTAGATCATGGACTTTTCGTGTTTCTTTTTTCACATGTTTTAAGGTTTAAAGACGTATTAGACAAAAATTAAAAGTTTTAAGGACTTACCACATGCAATTGAAAATTTAAGAATCTATTCAATACTATCTAATGCTTGGGAACTTATTAGACGCAACCCTAAAACTTTAGGGACTAAACTAATACTTTCATTCTTTTGAATCTGCAGAGACCAGAATCAATTAAGATTGATGCACGAGACATCAGAGGTACAAGGTTTATGGTCAACTTGTCAGGCCTTTCTGCAAGAGTCTTCCAGCATGAATTTGACCATTTGCAGGTCTTTTGATTAGTACAAGATTTAAGCTATTATACTTGATGTTCCCTTTTGCAACGTTTAATTAGTGCATGTTTGAGAATGAACTTAAAATTGTTAAAATCACTTTTGTCAAAATTGTTAAAATCATTCTTGTCATGTTCAAAAATCACTCCAAAACATGTATTTAACCATTCAAATTTAATTTCACATGTGATTATGAAAATTGACTTTGGATGTTTCAAGATTATTTTAAAAATGACGAACGTGATTTTAACCATTTTAGAATCACTCCCAATCATGGCTTTAACCGTGTCCACGCACATTCTTCCTCACAAACTCTGTTTTCAGCAACATTGCTCTAGTGGCATTCTATCGGTGCATGATTATGTTGGTCTGGATCCTCTGATAATAGTCACTAAGCATTTGGATTAGCTCTTTTTTTTTTTCTAAGAGGTGTTAAATTTGCAGGGAATTTTGTTCTTCGATAGAATGACAGATGAAGTACTGGAGACCATTCGCCCTCAGCTGCAGGTGAGTGACCCTCTGCCCATTGTTTCATCTTCTTTCTGATCCAAAGAAATCTCCTTGAACAGTTGGAGGGAGTTGATCTAAATAGGATGACTTTAGTGTTGAATTAGAGTTTATCTAAATAGCAAAAGCTCAATCAGAATGAGTTCAAGTCATGATCCTTCCCTAGCTAAAATTTAATATCTTCCCAGTTTCTTGGACAATCCAAGTGTAGGAAGGATAGACAACCTCCACATGATCTTTTGTGTAGGTTAGATCAAAATTAAAAGAGCTTCCTTAAACATAAAATTCAAATTTATGTCTAGTAGTTTAATTAATTTTCAACTTTTCAAATTTGTCAATGATCTTTTCGACCCAAAGTTTTAAATCTCTAGAACCAAGTAGGGATCTCAGACGTGTTATTTAATTTTCTTTTTCGAGAACTTTCAGTTTAGAACAACCAAAGCACTCATCTTTCCGACATGGATTTATGAGACCTCAAGAGAGATGGCCTGATACTAATCTTACCTCTATACCCCTCACTAGGACTCTTACCCTGTCGTTTTAGAAGTAGAATGACACCTTTGTTTACAAGTCATCAACCACAACTTTTTTTTTTAAAGAAAAAAACAACTGTTGCTAAAAGTGAGATTTTGAGATCGAAAATGAACTTAAGCTAAAGATGTTTCTTTATTTAATATTGATGTAGGCCTTAGAAAAGAAGTACGAGGATAGAACTGGATTACCAAGTCCTGAAAGAATAGAGAACTTTAGAAGGAAGGTTGCTGCTGGTTTTGGAAAATCGTGATGGTAGATTATGCTGATGAATGCTACTAAATTGTATGATCCAAAGTATTTTGATTTTGATACTTTTGGTGATTTTCTTATCCTTGGACCATATGATTTAAGTTACATCATAGGTTATTGTAAGTGTCATAGGTAGCAAGTTTAGCAATTTTGGGGACAAGTAGTGTATAACAACATTTTTTAAAAATTGCAAATATAGCAAAACCTATCGATAATATACTTTTTATCAATTATAGATCAATATTTCAAAGGTTGTGTATTAGTGTTAAACTTCTATTGAGGGATAGATTTTGTTATATTTGCAATTATTTAAAAATATTGTTATATTTCCTTTTTTTTTTTTTTTTTTTTTTTTGAGTAAATTGTACTTTTGGTTAGAGGTTTAAATGAGGCATTAAACTAAGAAAAAGAGGTATTACCCAAGTGTCCAGCCAAAGACCCAAATCTCATTGACTGCATTCTTCACCTCAATGAAATGTTAACCACTCTCCATTACCCAATAACGCATAAGATCAAACAAACAACTTTTGAAACCTCAAAAAAGAAAAAAAGATACTTTGGCTTTTAACTATATTTCCAAAACATTAATATACCTCAAAATCCCCTTCCCTCCTCACAAACACTAACATATATGAATGTGAAAAACATAGCTAAGCTTTCACAAAATAACATCCCTGGTAAAAATGTAAATCAGCTATTCCAACCTTGAGTCGAGCAACAAGCTTCCCATGTCTCGAGCATTTTTCTTGGAGTACATCAAATTTAAACCTCCGACCTCATAATCATTGGACTCAAAAAACCTTTTTTTTTTTTTTTTTTTTTTTGTGAAATAAGCATATTGATCAGATGAAAATAATTGAAATTGGGATTAAATGAAAAAGTAATAAAAGAATGAAGCTTTAAAAGCTAAGAGTGTAGCTTAGAGTATCCTGAGTACATATTATGTGTAAAAATAGAACTCTTTCTTTCCCTAATTATAACAATAATCACTGAAAGGAAAAACAAAACACTATCCTTTCACGAATGGCCTCTGATCACAGTCCTGACCAACCAAACCATCAACCACCTCTCATCAAGCCTGAAAAGAAAGTGAGAGCAAACAACTCAATATCAAAGTTCAAATCTTATTATGACAAGTATTTTTATACTGTGTATATGTATAGTATAGGCATCGGGTTTCAAAATTGAATCAAGATTTCTATTAATTGATCAGTGAAAATTTAAAAGCAATGAATTAAAATTGGGATTACAAGGAAGGTGCATTTACCTTGCTAACAATGTTGTTGGAAAGCCAATCCAAACCTTCGTACAGGCCCTCCCCGGATGTCGCGCATGTGCTCTGGATGTACCTGGTATGGAACACCGTATAAAATAAGTTGCTCGATATTACTTTATCATCTCGCCAGCAACCTCAGAAAAACTTGAAAATATTGTGTCAATTTTCTTATACTATCAGAATGAAACCCCCTCTTCCTAATTAGGAAGTTCAGTAAACAACTCCACTTAATTGTCATGGGAAAGAGTATAATTAGATCATGAGTCTACAATTGCTTCCAATTGCTGCAATAGGTGAAACAAGAAAATGACTGCAATGCTGCATCAAATCGATAAGGACATCATAATGGAGAGCAAAAGCATATTTACCAGTGGCGCTGGCGAAGGGAGTGAAGACCGAGTTTGTCAGTTATTTCTGCAGCATTCATGGCATTAGGAAGATCTTGCTTGTTAGCAAATACAAGCAAAACAGCATCTCTAAGCTCATCCTGAGAGAAGATTCGACATTTTATGAGACACCACAAAGCGTCTGAATTAGACAATACTACTAAACCAAAAAGAAGAAGAAAAAGAAGAGTATATATATAGTAATACAAGAGATCTTTATCGATCATACTTTTGAATGACAGGTAACTGGCTAAAAATCAGTTATTGTCAAATACATAGCATTTTGGCTATTGATAAATGCACGAAGAGGAAGAATATCAAAACCAAACAACAAATTAGGTAGCTAGATTTAGCAAATTGTCTTCCTAAGCAGCAACAACGTAACAGAACTAACTGCCTTGTAACAAACTCGAATAAAACCCTGGTTCTTAGTGGCAAATCGCAAAAAAATAGTTTCTAAACTATATCCCATAAGAGAAATGGTGACGAATAGCGGAATTTGAAAAGCAATAAAAAGAAACAATAATGCAACAAGAAGGAAGTAGAGGCATTAGGCATGATACAGAAAAAAAATGGATACAGTAGGAACAAAAGCAAGCTATAGCCTATAGACGGCTACAGTCCATCGAGTAGGGGAACTGCCAATTAAGTTCATCAGGATGCAGAATGAAAAGATAAAAGCATCTACAAACATACCTCATTCAACATTCTATGCAACTCATCTCTTGCCTCTACGACCCTGTCCCTATCATTGCTATCCACAACAAAAATAAGGCCCTGTGTATTCTGGAAGTAATGCCTCCAAAGTGGACGGATCTTTCAAAAGAAAACCATTTCAGTCAAACATCGAGTAAACATAATAGTTCAGAATAATTTCTTAAAAATTTTTTAATTTAAAGAACATGTGAACATATAAAACATAAGCAAAAACCTAAAAGGCCTCATTGATAATCCACTAATATTCGTGCCTGATTAGTCAGTCATTCAGGAAAATGTAAGTACTATATTTGTGGTAATACAAAATTATATTATATGATCAAATCAAGAAAATAAGAAAAGCATGCAGCAATATACCAAGTTAGAACCAATATGGTTATTGCCGATCCAAATTTATTAGGTTTCAAAATGTTACTGAGTTTCACTTATCAAAACATAATAAATGAAATGCATCAACTCTCTGCTAGGCCACCAATTCTATTTACGTATCATAGGAAGAATAAGAAAAAACATGAAACCAATGAGGGGGAGACAAGTGGCAAAGAAGATCATAACCATGAAACCAATCCCGAGCAGGCACGTGTTGAAGGGGAAGAAAGCAAGGAGGATGGGGACCAGAGAGGGGACCCACAGTCCGTTAGTAGTGGGGATTAAAAGGGGGACAGGAGGCACAGAGAAGGGTACGAATGTTTTGAAGCAGAAGGCAGGGCAGCCACCTCCTGAGAGGGGAGAGTGCAGCACAGGTTACCGTTTGTTTATTTTGTGTTTTAAGTAGCTGGTTGGTAGCAAGGAAGGAGGGCAGAAATTCCTTGTTATTGTGTTTTGTTTTTCCTTTTCTCTGTGTGTATTGTTCGCAAGCTTGAGTGTTCCTACAAGCTCAGTGAGACTATATTATTAAGCTTAGTGTTATTTTGTTATTTAGTTCTTGGGCTGTAATCTGAATTTTGAAAGGAAATAGAAAAGGAACTGGGAGTGTCTTAACATTTTTGGTATCAGAGCATCATACCTGGGCAAAACGTATCCATGACGAAAGCAGTGGAAGAAAGGTTGGAGACGGTGGAGTTGGAAATGAAAAGGCTACCGGTGATAGAGGAGAATATAGCCTTGTTAGCCAAAAGCATCGCGGAAATGAACTCTCAGATCGACAAACAGGCGCAACAGCAGCAGGTGATATTGAAGTACATTGAAGGAATCGTTAAAGAAGATTCTCCCGAACGAAAGATAGAAGAAGGATCTACTAGCAAGGTCACCATGGCAGAGGCGTCACCTCTAGCGATGGTTGAAGAGCCGAAGCTGGAAACGAAAACAGAGGAAGAGCGATCAGTAGATCGGAGTAAGTTTAAGAAGGTGGAGATGCCAGTATTCGATGGAACCGAACCCGACTCATGGCTTTTCCGAGCAGACCGATATTTTAAGATACACAACCTGACGGATTCAGAGAAACTCACGGTGGCGGTGATCAGTTTCGATGGGCCTGCGTTGGATTGGTACCGATCACAAGAAGAGCGGGAAGCTTTTGCCGGCTGGGATGATTTAAAACAGAAAATGCTGGTGAGGTTCCGAGCGACCAGGGAAGGAACGTTGGTGGGCAGGTTCTTAACGATCAAGCAGGAGACCACAGTCGAGGAGTACCGGAATCGTTTCGACAAGCTACTGGCTCCGGTGGCTTCCCTACCTACGGTGGTGTTAGAAGAAACGTTTATGAACGGGTTAAGCCCATGGTTGAAGTCTGAAGTAGAAACCCTGGAGCCCAATGGGCTGGCCCAGATGATGAAGCTGGCTTTGAAGATAGAAAATAGGGAAATGGTCCGAAGGGAATGTGGGCTGATCAGTGCCTACGATAGTAAAACGGGCCATAAACCCCTGCAAACTAAGAACACCATAGCGACAGCCACGAAAGAAGGAACGACCAGTGGAAGTTGGCCAATGAGAACGATCACCCTGAGAGAGGTAGCTACGGGGGATAACCGACGGGAAGGGCCCACGAAAAGGTTGTCTGACGCAGAGTTCCAAGCTCGAAGAGAAAAGGGCTTGTGTTTCCGTTGTGGGGAGAAGTACTTTGCAGGGCATCGATGCAAATTGAAAGAACATAAGGAGCTCCGGATGCTCGTAGTCAAAGAAGGAGGGGAAGAGTTAGAGATTGTGGAGGAGGAATTCTTTGATGCGGAGGCTGAGATGAAACAAGTAGACGTGCAAGGCGTGGAGAACTTAAACATCGAATTGTCGCTTAACTCCGTGGTGGGATTGAATAACCCGGGGACTATGAAGGTCAAGGGAAAGGTAGGAGGAGAAGAGGTAGTGATTCTGATCGACTGTGGGGCGACACACAACTTCATTGCGGAAGATTTGGTGACCAGATTGGGAGTAACATTGCAGGAGACACCGAACTATGGAGTGATCCTGGGGTCGGGAACAGCAGTCAAAGGGAAGGGGGTGTGCCAGGATGTCGAGGTGCACTTGGAAGGTTGGAAGGTGACAGATAGCTTCCTACCTCTGCAGCTGGGAGGAGTAGACATGATCCTAGGGATGCAGTGGCTCCACTCTCTGGGAGTGACCGAAGTCGACTGGAAAAGGCTGGTGTTGACATTCCATCATCAGGGGAAGAAGGTGGTGATACGAGGGGATCCGAGCCTTACCAAAGCTCGAGTAAGTTTGAAGAATCTGATGAAATCGTGGGGAGCTGATGATCAGGGGTTCCTCGTGGAGTGCAGAACCATAGAGTGTGGGCCGTTGGAAGAGTATGAACAGGATAGAGAGCCAGGGGAGATGAACGCGGAACCAATAGCAGCCCTGCTCCAGCGGTTTGCTCGCGTGTTTGAATGGCCCTCAACACTCCCACCCCAGCGTGGCATTGATCACCATATTTACTTGAAGAGTGGAGCTGATCCAGTCAACGTAAGGCCATACCGGTACGCGCATCATCAAAAGGAAGAAATGGAAAGACTGGTGGATGAGATGTTGACCTCAGGGATTATTCGTCCGAGCAAAAGCCCGTACTCCAGCCCGGTTCTGTTAGTGAGAAAGAGAGACGGAAGCTGGCGGTTCTGTGTAGACTATCGGGCATTGAACAACGTCACGATCCCCGACAAGTTCCCTATACCGGTGATAGAAGAATTGTTTGATGAATTGAAGGGGGCTAGTGTGTTTTCTAAAATCGATCTCAAAGCCGGTTATCATCAAATAAGAATGTGCCCAGAAGACATCGAGAAGACCGCGTTCAGAACGCATGAAGGGCATTATGAATTCCTGGTGATGCCGTTTGGATTAACCAATGCTCCCTCGACTTTTCAAGCCCTGATGAATCAAGTGTTTAAGCCGTATTTGAGAAGGTTTGTGCTGGTATTCTTCGATGATATTTTAGTGTATAGCCAAGGGATGGAAGAGCACCTCCAGCACTTAGAAGTGGTCCTAGGATTACTCCAAGAAAAGGAGTTATATGTGAATATGGAGAAATGCAGCTTTGCAAAACCGCGGATTAGTTACTTGGGGCATTTCATTTCGGAACAAGGTATCGAAGCAGATCCAGAAAAGATACGGGCAGTGAGTGAATGGCCAACTCCGGCTAATGTGCGGGAAGTTAGGGGCTTCCTAGGACTGACGGGCTACTACCGGCGTTTTGTTAAGAATTATGGAACAATAGCCGCGCCACTTACCCAGCTGCTTAAGAAAGGTGCGTACAAATGGGGTGAAGAAGAGGAGGCAGCCTTTGGTAAACTTAAGAGAGCCATGATGACTCTTCCGGTACTCACTATGCCCGACTTCAGCCTGCCTTTCGAAATTGAATCCGATGCTTCAGGGTTCGGAGTGGGGGCTGTGCTGACTCAATGCCGGAAGTCGGTGGCGTATTTCAGTAAAACTTTGAGTATTCGAGACAGATCAAGGCCAGTGTACGAAAGAGAATTAATTGCCGTAGTCCTTGCAGTCCAGAGATGGCGGCCATACCTACTGGGAAGGAAGTTCACGGTAAAGACAGACCAAAGATCGCTGAAGTATTTGTTGGAACAACGGGTGGTGCAGCCCCAATACCAGAAGTGGGTAGCAAAACTCTTGGGGTATTCGTTTGAGGTAGTTTACCAACCCGGGCTGGAAAACAAAGCAGCCGACGCCTTATCCAGGATAACTCCAACAGCACAACTGAACCAAATTACAGCTCCTGCTTTGATAGATGTAGAGATCCTCAAAGAAGAAACCAGGCAAGATCCAGCGCTGCGAGAAATCATCCGGTTGATCGAAGAACAAGGGATGGAGATACCCCATTACACCCTGCAGCAGGGGGTGCTGAAGTTTAAGGGAAGATTGGTAGTCTCAAACAAATCCACCTTGCTTCCCACGATATTGCACACCTACCATGACTCTGTGTTCGGAGGACACTCGGGGTTCTTAAGAACTTATAAGCGGCTGACTGGGGAAATTTATTGGAAGGGAATGAAAAGGGATGTTATGCGGTACTGTGAAGAGTGTGCCATCTGCCAACGAAACAAGTCATCAGCCTTAACCCCAGCAGGGCTACTGATGCCTTTAGAAATTCCAGATGCAATATGGAGTGATATCTCCATGGACTTCATTGAAGGACTACCAAAATCCAAGGGATGGGATGTGATCCTGGTGGTGGTGGATAGGTTGAGTAAATATAGTCATTTCCTGCTGCTGAAGCATCCGTTTACGGCCAAGATGGTGGCTGAAACATTTATAAAGGAAGTGGTCAGACTCCATGGGTACCCGAGGTCTATAGTGTCCGACAGGGACAAGGTTTTCCTAAGCCATTTCTGGAAGGAACTCTTCCGTCTGGCAGGTACTAAGCTGAACAGGAGCTCCTCATATCACCCCCAATCGGATGGGCAGACCGAGGTGGTAAATAAAAGTGTCGAGACATACTTGAGGTGCTTTTGTGGGGAAAAACCACAGGAGTGGAGCCAGTGGTTACATTGGGCCGAATACTGGTACAATACAACCTATCATAGTTCGATTGGAATTACTCCTTTTCAAGCCGTCTATGGACGTTTACCTCCTCCCTTGATTTATTATGGAGATATGGAGACACCTAATTCAACGCTAGACCAGCAGCTGAAAGACAGGGATATAACGCTGGGGGCCTTGAAGGAACACTTGAAACTAGCACAAGAACGGATGAAGAAACAAGCTGACAGTAAACGAAGGGAAGTAGAATTTCAGGAAGGGGACATGGTGTTTCTCAAATTGCGTCCTTACAGACAGGCATCCATCAGAAAGAAAAGAAATGAAAAGCTGTCTCCAAAGTATTTCGGACCGTATCGAGTCTTAGAAAGGATCGGGAAGGTGGCATATAGACTTGAACTACCCGCTGAGGCTGCTATCCACCCCGTGTTCCATGTATCCCAGTTGAAGAAAGCGGTCGGAAGAGGAGAAACCGTACAATCATTGACTCCATACATCAATGAAAACCACGAATGGATCACACAACCGGAAGAGGTTTACGGCTATCGCAAGAATCCATCTACTAGGGAATGGGAAGCCTTGATCAGTTGGAAAGGACTGCCCCCACACGAGGCGACATGGGAGAGTTGCACTGACATGAAATATCAATTTCCGGAATTCCACCTTGAGGACAAGGTGGATTTGGAAGAGGAGAGTGATGCTAGGCCACCAATTCTATTTACGTATCATAGGAAGAATAAGAAAAAACATGAAACCAATGAGGGGGAGACAAGTGGCAAAGAAGATCATAACCATGAAACCAATCCCGAGCAGGCACGTGTTGAAGGGGAAGAAAGCAAGGAGGATGGGGACCAGAGAGGGGACCCACAGTCCGTTAGTAGTGGGGATTAAAAGGGGGACAGGAGGCACAGAGAAGGGTACGAATGTTTTGAAGCAGAAGGCAGGGCAGCCACCTCCTGAGAGGGGAGAGTGCAGCACAGGTTACCGTTTGTTTATTTTGTGTTTTAAGTAGCTGGTTGGTAGCAAGGAAGGAGGGCAGAAATTCCTTGTTATTGTGTTTTGTTTTTCCTTTTCTCTGTGTGTATTGTTCGCAAGCTTGAGTGTTCCTACAAGCTCAGTGAGACTATATTATTAAGCTTAGTGTTATTTTGTTATTTAGTTCTTGGGCTGTAATCTGAATTTTGAAAGGAAATAGAAAAGGAACTGGGAGTGTCTTAACACTCTCACGTATTGAAAATGGCATTTGTTGGTTTAGTTAGGATTGGAACAAGAAACTCCAAATAGCAGCTTACTAAAGCATCAACCACATTATGCGCATATAAGGAGAGAAAAAGATTGGAAGAGTGAAATAATATTTTGATATTAAATTCAAAATAAAAAAGGAGATGCATACCTTGTCCTGACCACCAACATCCCAAACGGTAAAGCTGATGTTCTTGTATTCTACAGTCTCCACATTAAATCCTGCAGAAAAGAATTGAGTCTTACATCTATGACTTCCCTAAAATGGATTCTAATAAAATTCAACATAATGGCAATTATTAAACATTTTGCCACAAATGTAATGCTCTTAAGGAAACCATCGGTTGTCCTAAAATTAGTTTGGGAAGAGGTCTAGCTGTTTCACAAATCACACCAATGTTTTCATTGCCTAAAAATTTATATATGCTTAGGAAACCCAAAAGTGAGAATCCAAAAGATACTATGATCCGCAGCAACTATATAAAACCAGAGTATTTAATCTTATTCATTGATCATTTGCTAGCTTGTCTCTTGTAAAACCCTCAAATACCATAATTAGCTTGAAATTGCAGACCAGTAATCAACCCTAAACATTTGATAATCAGGAATGTTAAGGGTAGAAGACCCGTGAGATATTTGTCCCAGAAGGATGAACGTAGCTTTGAACCTTCATCCTCCAGTTTACCTGAATTGAAGAACTCTAATTAAAACTCCTAATTAGGTTTCTTGACTGAGTAATAATTTCATTTGGCCAAAGAACTACATCAAGTTATTCTTTTGAGTCAACAATTGTGGGATGAGGATCAAATCATCAACCTTAGAGATGGTCGCATCAAGTTACATAACACTCTTTTAAACTTGATGTAGGGAGATGTGTATCTTAGACTTCTATCTTTCTGTTCATTTCTAAGATTAGATGTAGATGGTTGATTGATTAAGAGTTTTTGGGCTTAATTTTGTTAATAACAGGCAGAGAAAACACTGGATTTCTGAGATCATGTCCACTGTTGGGAATAGTTTTGTTATTGTTATTGAAGATGGGAGTAATTTTCAACCCGTGTAATACTAATGCTGCTGGTTTGAAGAGACTGCCGCTATAGAGGGTGAAAATTGACATAGATCTCGTTCTCTTATGAGTCAACAAACTACTAAGGCAGGTGATTCTACATCTGAGTTCTCATTTCCCAAAGTTCCACAAAAACTGTACTACATAGGCTAAAGACTCACCGATAGTGGGAATGGTGGTCACAATTTCTCCAAGCTTCAGCTTGTACAAGATCGTGGTCTTACCAGCAGCATCAAGACCAACCATCAAAATGCGCATCTCTTTCTTAGAAAAAAGCCTACCGAAGAGCTTCGTAAAGGTCAAACCCATTTCCGCTTCCTTCTATCACAGACTCACAGCAAGATATCACTTAAAATAAAAAATTAGACATTTAGAAAAGCTTAGATATTAAACAAATAGATCTCCAACTACGAACACCCAGTGAATTATCATGAATCTAAAAAACATCTTAAAAAGAAGAATTCAAAAGTAAAAACGCAATGAACAGCAAAATAAATTAAAATTATCAGAAACACTTGTCGTTACCGATCCTTAACGACATCTAAACCCATGCAATGAGAATTTCAAACTAACCCATTTTGATTTCCAATACTACGACAAACATGACCAGATTGATTCGGCAACCAACAGAACATATCCATATGTAGAGAAGTTTGAAAGATCTTCACATATAATTACAAATTAAATCGCAAATCCACAAAATCGTTACGAAAACAATCTATAATCTACCAGAAAAAATGGGTAAAATGAATCCGTAAATCTACAACTTCAGATCAACAAAAGATCTTCCAGAGATCAAATTTGAGAAATAGGTGATGGAAAAGCGATGTATATGAAAATTGATTACCGCTCGAATTGGTGAGAAATCTGAATGTGAATATGGATGCGAGAGAGAGAGAGCGTTCCGGTTCCAACGTTTCCTTTCTCTAATGGCTTTGGATTTTATTTATTTATTCTATTTTGCATGTGGAGCGAAAATATGTTCAAACGTGGAGGGAACTAAATGAACGGAGGAACGTCGTCGTTTCGGTTCATAATTTTGCATTTCATTTCCGGGCTTAAACTGCAAATTTATTCCGTAATTTAAATAAATTTATAACTTAGTTTTCCTTTTTTTTTTTTTTTATTAAAAGGTTTCAAAAATACATCTAAAATTTTCGAAACTTTCAATATTTTTAAAATGTCCTTAAACATTATCTTTTAGTTTCGTAGAAAAATCGTTAAAATTTTGTTTTAAAAATAGTACTAAATTATTAAAATATTTCATAAAAACTCTTGTACTTAAAAGTAGTTGATTAAAATATTTAAATCCTAAAATCTTCGAGTTTTTTTTTTACTAGTGTCAATAACTAAATTTTATAGTTGTATTCATTTATTTATATCGAAGAAGAGATAGGGAGAAAAAAAAACATAGAAATAATATAGTATTAAAGGAATTTGCTAACAAGACTATTTTGTTTTTACCATTGTTTTAAGTTTGAAAGTAATTTTGAGAATTTAGAAGTCATTTGGTTGAAGAGTTTTTTCGCATGGGAATTGGCACAAAACTTTTATAATCTTTTGCAGAATTAGTTATTCCCATAGATCCTTATAGATTCTATCCTTTTCTTTCTTTCTATCTTTTTTTTTTATTTTATTTTATATATAATTTCATTTGAAATTCAGTTAATTAATTTATACTAACTTTAAAAAAATAATATAAAATATTTCTTTTAGTAAATTATTAATAACCTACCAAAATATTTACCCTAACTTTACAATACAAATGAAGACGATTATTTCTTTACAAAAAATTATTAATGAATTAACTAAAAACATTTTAAATATATTTAATTGATAAATTAAGATTAATTAAATCTAATTAGTTCAAAAATTCGCTTTTCAATAATAATAATCTATTGCTTTATTGTTTTTTTAGTAATCAAGCAATTATTTATTGAGATTAGTTTTAATTTATAATACTTCATTCATTAAAAATATATAATATTTATAAAATCTTTTTTTATTATTCTTTGTTGTATTAAAATATATTTTCTTATATTCTTTTGATAAAGATTAAAATTATTAACCATAAACTTAATTAAGTATTAGATTATAATCAGTATTACGTTCATTGAATATATTAATGCCTTAAGTTTAATTATCATTTACTATAAAAAAAAAATTAATTATCAATTACTCAATTTTTAATGAATTCATTTTTATCGATATATGTTTAATCAATCAATTTACGTAAGATTTTTCTGCTTAATTTCATAACTTCAACTTTAAACGTAGTGTTATTCTATAAAATTCTAAGAGCATTTTTCATGTACATATTCGATTCTCAAATACCTTATTCTCAACTATTCTACTCCTTGATATCTATAAAACTTTAAACTAAAATTTTCAAAACTCGAATACATTTTTAGTTTATTTGGGTATGTTTTAGGTAGAAATTTTTATTATAGTATTGGGGGAGATTTTGTATAGTTTGAATTGGTATAAAAATTGAATGGAGGATAACATTTAATAGTCAAATCGTTGAATTTATGCACTAATCTTCATATCGTTCTAGTTCGTTGTTAGATATGTGAATTTTCATTCAAATTTTTGAAGAACTCAAATATTAGGAAGATGTTTTTGCAATTTATCTCATACGCTTCCAAGTAGAATTTTCAAATCTTTTTGCCATGGGCTCTCTCCTTCCCATCTCAATTTTCCCGGACTAATTTTCCGAAGTTTTTCGCCTCTTCTCTGTCAAACTATTTCTTTATGACGTAGCTTCCTGTATACTCAATTTTCGAATTTTATGTTGCAAGACTTGCAACTTGTAATACTGTTTCTTGTCTTCTTCTTCTTCTTTTTTTTGTTTTCTCTCTTTTTTTATCTACTTATAGTTCATATTGATTGTATAATAGTAGTGTAATTGTTAAGCTGTTGATTTTGATATCTGAGACCCCCATTGTGGAATATCCGGACCTAGTAATCAGAACGAACAATTAGCGAATCGATTCATTTGATGAGAATCTGTACAACTCATGGACGAAATGTTCGATGCGTAGTATGTAATTAAGTAAGTTTTTAATCAGTTGTTATTGTCAATTTTCTTAAGTTTTATTTGTGATTATCAGGTAATTACCCGATTTATGTGCTAATCATTTTACGATGAAATTTTGAGTTTGCGAGGCTTAATCCGAATGTTGTGTTGTTCAATACTCTGTCATAAATTGAATTTGCTCCGACTCAGGTGGTTTGTAGGAGTGTAAATTCATCTTTACTATGCACGAATGATAAAATTTGAGCAAGAGCCATTTATAGCAAACAGTTTTTTAAGCATATAACATTTATATTTATAAGCAGTCTATCGTGTAAATTTTCTCCTAAATCTCCATCAGTGACTGCATATCTCTATCTATAGGACCCTTTTTGTAGCATATACCAGTTCTTTTTCTAAGCAATCTACCATGTAATTTCTTTCCCAACTATTCTTTAATGGCTGCATATATCTTTCTATAGAACCCCTTTTTGTAACATATAACTCTTATGTTTCTAAGCAGTTTAGGATGTATTTTTTTTCTTTAATGTAATTAATATTTAGCTGCAAAGCTTAGCAAGAATCATGGGCTTGAGCTTTAAATGGATTTCCAGATTGCAAGCAGTCGACGGGAGGGACGGTGGAGGTTTTCAGTTCACCATATGCCTTCCAACAGAATGGTTCGTTCGAGCCATCGCTCCCCTCAAGCTGAATGGTGTCTAATGTCACACCTGTGCATGGAAGGCTGTCACTGCAGGCAAAACGGACCGGCGTTGAAGTGTATGTTCCTCTAATGTTTACATAGTTTACTCCTGAAATTGCTACTGCAGAAGATCCATTATGGCATCTACCCCCATCACAGTAGTATTGGTCTATCATTATTGGAATTCGAACATCTGTAACTTGAATGTTTGAAAATAATATTCCTTGTACTGAGCCTGAACCCCCCTGCAATGGGAAAATCAAACGACTCTTTGTTAGTTGCTGAAAATTATGTTTGATTTAAGAAAGGGAGTTTTTGACAAACAACTGAGAAAAGTATGTTCATATAATTAAAGATAGGTTCGTAGATGTTTTTCCCCTGCTTTTACTCTCATACATTTAGGACGTGTTTGCCAACGAAAAATTGTATAACTGTAATAAAATTTCATTGATGGATCAATTATAATGAGTTTGAATCGCAAAAGTAATTGGATTGCTCTTGATTTCGTCTACTCTTTTTCTTTTTTAAAGAAGAAGAACTTGTTTACTTAGAATTATGAAGTCGTCATATTTACTATTACCGTTACTGTTACTGCTAAGGTCTAGAGGTAACAGTAGCAGTACCAAGAACGTGAACAGTAAAAATAAAATATGACAGATACATAAGTCTAATGTTGTAATAGTAACAATATGTATAATACTAAAAGTGATGAAAATCAGTAAGAGCTAGTGGGTCCCTCGTATATTTCAAACAACCTCAATTTCTCGATTAGGTTATGTTTTTTTTATTACGGAATTGGACATTTTATTACGATTATCGAATACGGGTAAACAACAATAAACGTAATAAAATGAGATCCGTTTTTTAGATTACCATTGAATTATTACCTTTACGGGTGGGTAAATGTGTTCTTATAGATTGGAGTTAAAAATTAGAGGAGAGAGGTTTAATATACCTGCCAGGTTTTTATTCTAACCCCATTCATTGTATTCTGCAGTTTAACATCACGGACTGTGATATTGGATACACATGCTTTTGTTTCATCACGTCCTAGTCCTCCTATGCTAATTCCATGGCCTGGTCCACAGTTGACATTGTGTATGTATACACCTGAGCTTCCAGTTTGTATGGATATACAATCATCTCCTGTTGTTCAAATTTTTATTTATGTCAGTTTCGTCATGCTACTGATTATTTAAATTCCACCCCGGGAAGATTTTTTTCCCTCTGTCACAAGAGTAAAGATGTGGTCACATCATAAGAGTTCTTTAGGGAATAAGGTACCACTTGGCAGTTGAGTTTTAAGGCTGTTATTTGTTTTTTAGCTAGTGAATACGTAGTCAGTTAAATGTTTCTTAGATGAGTTGCTTTTTCGAAACAACGATTTTCATTAAAAATACAGGCTGACAATAAAGATGTCTCAATATACAATAACACCGTGTTTAAGTACCTTATTCAACTTCTAAAAACAGATCAATAAAAAAGTTCTTGGTACTGTTAGGCAAAAAGGCAAATTTAAAACCACATTTAAATGGCTTGTTGGTTGAAGGTCCTTTCTGGCTCTTAACCAATTGGATTACTTTATATTTATTTGCTTATGTAAAGTTAGAATACTAAAGTAAAAACTCTCATGCTAAAGGAAATCTTCTTTGCAGTTAGTACTCAAAGTTGGGCATTACCACAAGCTAGATTGCTGTTTGAAATGATTACATTCTGAGAATTCTGCAAGTGAATTCCATCTGTGTTTGGGCTGTCACCTGGTGATGATATTGTTAATGAAGAAACTTGAACTGCTGTGCAACTATCAAATTTCAGGTGAGCTTTTTGGCTGTTTTGGATGGTTATTCCAGAGACTGTTACTTCATCACTCCCATAGAACCTAAGTGCCTGCACAAAATGTTAGTCACAAACAAAAAACTCTCTTCAATCCATTTCTATTAACAAGTTTAGGCCAAGAGTTGTACAGTTGGTTTAGTGCTTGGAAGTTTTCCGCCACTGCTTTCCTTGTCCTGTTGCATGAGATTAAACATGTGATCAGGAAGCTGTTTGACTTGAAATATGAAATACTTTTAATTTTCTTTAGAGTTGGTATAGGGTTCGTTTGGATTGACTTTCTAAGTGTTTATAAATATTCTTTCTATGTTTATAAATATTTTTTCTAAGTGTTTAACTTATAAACACGTAGAAAGTCAATCCAAATACACCCATACAAAGTTACCAAATTTTCATCGATAGGATTGTTTGTCGGTGAGTCATTCCACCAAACCGAGCCTTGTCCATCAATTGTGCCCGTACCTTTGACTGTAATCCCTTTAAGTTTAGTGAATTCAATCCATTGTAAGATTCCTGAACCCCAAGCACTAGGGCTTGTAGGAGCAATGATTTTTCCATCCAACTGCATGTCAGTATGAGAGAAGTACTTTAGAATGTGTCATTAAGAAAAATTTCCTCTGCAGCACAAAGGAGCTTTATGGAAAGTTCTTCGTAGAACTGTTTTTCAAAATCGACTCATTAAGTCATTTAAAAACAGTTCTCCAAATCAACTTCCAAAATGGATTCAATGTATTGATGTTGACCTGAAACATAATGTTTGGTTGACAATTGGGACCGGAGAACGAAATCGGGCCAACGAGGAAATTGGAACCTGAAGGAACCTCTACAACTGATCCCTCTACATTGCAAGCTGACTCCCAAGCTGACTGAAATGCCTGGTATGTATATATAACATTGTTAAGAACATGTGAGTTTCAAATTCTGTAAAGTATAAATGCTTACAAAATTTCTATTTAACGAAAATGATTAAGTAAAACTCTTAAATCACTCTAAATAAAAGCTTAAGCCAGCGAGTGAAGACATTTTGTAATATAAATAATGTACGACAAGTGGAAATCGATATTTATCATGGAGGAAATAACAATTGCTAGAGTTTAAACACAATAACTTCTTGAACCACCTGCTCCAATTCCATGTTAAATCATGGATTAACCCAAAAGTTTAAGCTCATGGGTGAAGGTAAATTTAATATTATAATTTATAACATTCAATAAAAACTAAATTCACCTTAGTGTCATCTGTCTCTCCATCACCTTTGGCTCCAAAGTCCAATACATTAAAATTTCCTGAACCACCATTAGTAGCTCTACCTTTACTTGCTAATGATGTTCCTACAACATCCTCGCTTCCAACATGTCCACTGCCTGTCAACCTCAAAGAGCGGCCGCTACCTTGATGATGACGATGAACTTGCCAGTGGCGGTAGCCTACAGTTTTTCTAGCATGACAATTGTGCAAACTAAAAGACCAAACAAAAACACAAATGAAAGCAATAGTTGTAAGACATTTCAAATTCTTCCTACCCATCTCCATGTCAAATAGATAGAGATAGAGAGAGAGTTCTACAAGTAGGATTGACAAAGAAACTAAGATTTTTGGCCTGTATATATAGACTGAAAACTAGTTCTATATTAGATATACTATTCACACATCAGCTCCACAGTTCAAAAGACAACTTGAGTTGTGACAAAACACTCTTTTCGTGTTCTATATATTATAATATATAATATATATGTATGTATGTGTGTGTGTATATATTTTCTATCAAGGGATCCATCTTTTATTCTCTCTCTCTCTCTCATTTGGATTAATTGATTTCGGCAGCCGCCTTCTTCCTTAAAAAACCAAGCTAAGATTTGTGGCAAGAACATGCCAAGCGAGAAAAATATACTATTGACCATACCATTAAGGACGTTGATACACTACAAATTAATAGAGCCAAATAAATGAAAAGGATATCCTTTCGCACTATTTGATGAATTTCCAGTTTGGAATTGTTCACTGGTTGCACGTGAATGGCAGTTTTCCCCCTCTTGATACTTGATAGTAACTTCTCTTTTATTATATATATTAAAGAAAGTTTAAGTTTTTGGTTCCTACAATAATTCAATTGGTGTTAGAGCTTCATATTTTGACTTCACTATTTGTAATGACATTTCGTTAGTTTTACTCCAATTATTGCAGGGGAATGATTGATTAAACCATCGATGCTACGAGATAATTTGGTACGTCATAATTGATGTCTTTTTCATTAAATTATACTTTAAATTGTTGCAAATTGACGCTTCCATATGCTAATGTTAGATGAGTTTTTTAGTTCAAGTATTGATTTAATTTGTGTAATATTAGAGGTTGGGACGATTAGTTTGAAATTTGTGGACGTTGTTTTCTCTTATTTTTCATGTCATATAGACTATATTAGGGCTTTGTGAGTCAAGTTTAATGTTCAAGTTGCATGTAAATCATTTTAAAGTCAAATCAATCGTGATTACTCTAAAATTTATTTCTAGATTTATTATTGTCTATAATAGTTACATTCACACCTACTTGCTATGTTATGCCCTCACACCTACTTACTAGATATATATAAATATAAAACTTTGGTTTAATTCAGTTGCCATCTTCAAGTGTATATTTTTCTAACCAAATGTTTGGTGTATATATAGGAGGGCTAGTATATATTAATATATGTTTTTACCTTTTTTTTTCACTAATAGTAATGGATTGAATTAACAAATGCTCCCATATCATTGAAATCTCTCCCATTTTCTCAATTCTAACTAATTCTTTAATTATTTTGATTTATTCCATTCCATGACACTGTTCTCCTTTTTTTTTTCTCTTTATAGAATTATTGTAAATAGCACAAAAGAATAAACTATTTAAAAAGTATAACAAAATTTTCAAATGAACTATAGAATGTTGATGGAGTTTTGTTATATTTTTTTGTAAATAGTTTCAAATTTTACTATTTTTTTATAAAAAATTTCCTTATTCTTTTTTCTATACAATCCAAATACTAATAAAAACAAAAATGCATGGACATCAATAAGGCAAATAGTTGTTTAAAATTAGGAGGGCAGATCTTAGGTTCAATGATAGTTAGAAACTAATAATTTTAAAACAAGATTTGCAAGTAGAATGATATCATTGGACAGCTAAGTTTATCCTTTATATAAATTTGGATTGACACGTGTGCATGTCTGCGTATAGTACTATTTTAAGGTACATACTTTATAATATTTTTGCTGAAATTAAAACATTGTTTAAAATTGATATAATATATCCTGTGGGTTTTTTTCTTAAAAAAAAAAATATCACTAGAATACAAAAATCCATTATACTACTCTTTACAATTTCTCTAATTTTTTTTCTATGACCAATAAGAAGTGACACCCTGATGGAAAGAAAAAAGCCCTAAAGTATGGATGAAAAGTTCAAAGGTTGTGGGTGGCTCATGCAACTTAATATATATATTTAGCCACATGATTGTTTGATTTAGGTTAAGTTATAAAATTAACCTTCTGAATATTCATGGTTTATTTTATTCTATCTTTTAAGTTAGCATGTGATAATTTGATATGGAGTAAAGACTTTTTTTCATTGGAATGGGAAACGAATTAGCCTTTTTCAATTTGGGAAGAGTGTATACTAAGTCTTCAAAATTTTTGTAAATCATGAGAAAATTAATATAATTATTAAAAAGATTAAAAGATCGTATAGATTGTTAATTAATATAATAATGTTATTGTTAACCAATATTAGGGATGATCATCTATCGGATAGGACGATTTTGTATAAAAATTAAGTTTGAAAACCGATCTAGTCGGTTTATACTAAAGGATACTGACAATTGGTGTCGGCGAATCTATTTTGGTTTGGTTCGGTTTTCTCGAATCAATTCAGTCAATTATGTATATTAGGTTCGGTTGGTTCGGGTAACAAGACAGTCGGTTTTTTTAACATTTTAATTCAACTGAGATTATTGATCGTTTTTTAATAAAACCGACTATCAATTTCTGATTCGGTTGTTTGGAACGGTTTTTTTTTTGGTGTCCATGTTCATCCCTACATCGTTAATTAAAGTAAATACCGGTAATGTTAACCAATATGTGTTTTAACTTGCGTAACTATATAACCCCAAAAAAAAAAAAAAAAAAAGTTATGCAATTAACATTGCTGAACTGTGTGTGTTTTCTTTTATTGCCTCTACGATCCTCTTCTTTATGAATTCTAAACATATATTCACAAATTATTATTGTTATTATTTAACTATTGTCTATTAAAAAAAATTGAAAGGATTAAATATAGGAGTTTTTCAAAAAATAGAAAAAATATATATATTTACTCTCTGTACAAAAAATCATTACATATTATTTTTTTTAATATAAATATTTTTGTTAAATTTTCTATTTTTAACTATTTTCGTTAAATTTAAAGTTTATTGAAAATATGAAAATTGAATTTAAGACTTAAAAACTAATCGATTATAATAATATAATAAATTCAAAATTTATATATATATAGAGAGAGATGAAGCACGAGATCTATTTTGACATTAAAGACAAAGCTAACACACACTCATTTATCAAATTTATAAAAACTTGAAAGGAAGGATCTATTTTGATGATCATTTGATGGAGGCAAAGGCAAAAGGCAAAGGCAAGACGTGCAAACAAAGAGATATTAACAATAATATTAATGGTTACCAAATTGAAGCTTCTTCTAATCTCTCATATTATAAGTTATCATTTATTGTCCCTTACTCTCTCCTTTGTTAAGGATGACTTCTAGTTATAAATTTTAAGATTGAACATTGAAGAGAAAAACAAAAGTTCAAACTTTGATTTTCATCCAAAATTAACTTTATCTCGCTCTAAATATCATTAAAAAAGCATATATTACGCTCATATAGTTTTTGTTGAAATTATAGAAAAAATTATATATTATTTTTTTTAAATAACAAAATTTTTAAAATTATTTATTAATATATCAAAATATCACAACAAATTAGAATAGATTATGATAGACAAATACACCGTGATATTTTGCTACATTTAGTAAATATTTTTGTTCATTTCATTATATTTAAAAATAATCCTTTTGTAATTATTAATTTTTTTTATCATAAAATCATTTTTGTGTAAAATTTTATTTTATTGACATTCGTGAGTTTGTGACAATATTGTTATCATTGATTATTCAAAAGTAAAAATTACAATCGTTTAAGTTTAAGTTCGATGAAATTAAAGGTTTAAAGTCTAAATTAATACAATCAACTTAAATTAAAACTTTCTAAAATAATGTATATATATATATATGCTGACGACAATAAATCTAATATGAATGAGAGAGAAAATTCCCAAACTAAAACGAAATGGGAATAGAAAAAGAAAAAACAGAAAGTGTAAAAGTTACAACAACATGGAAGTATTGAACAAAAATTCAAAGATTATACAGAGAGGATCCAAAATCAAAAGGGTTGAATATGAATTTGGAATTTAGCAGAAAAAATTTAAAAATAATAATAATAAAAAAAAAAAAAAAAAGGGGCAGCCGAAAACGGCGGCGTATGACATGGAATGGGAAAGTAGTATTAGAATATTTTAGGAAAAGGAAAAGGAATGGGATGTGAATTTTTAGGGATGTGTTGTCAGTGTCCGAAGCCACGAGAAACCGTTAAATTCGGTTCATTCCGGATCTCATGCATTTTCTTATGGAATGGGTTCCCCTCCTCACTCCTCACTCCTCACTCCTCACCCCTCCTTCTCTCAATTAATTATTCCTATTTTTTATTTTCTACCTTTTATAAAATCAAACCAAATTTTGAAAACTAAAAAAATGGATTTTGTTTATTTAAATTTTATATTTAAAAAATGCAACAACTTTTTTAAAATAAAAAAAATTAATAAACTATTTACATAAACGACAAAATTTCTATGCTCGGTTTTTTTTATGAGGTATAAATATTTTATTTTCGTCAATTTTTCAAGAGAGTGGTAACGATGGCAAACTAATATAAGGAAAAATTAGATGAAATAAATTTAATTTTTAAAACAAAAAAGAACCTAAGTCTCTTTCTTGTATGCTCAATTTTGTACTGGATTTAAACATGAAACTAAAACATTTGATTTTCTTTTATATATATATATATATATATATATATATATTTGGTGAGATTAATTATAATTAAGTGGGATTTGATTTGACCTAAACTCTAATTGGATGGATTGTAAGTTGAAACTTTCAACCTATATAGAAAAGATAATTAGTGCTTTTATTATCCAATTATAGTTATTGGTATTATGAACTAACTTCGATAAAAAGATCCTTCATAAATTAACCAAAATTAGGCTAATGTGTAAGCTATTGCTTCAAGCAATATAGAACTCAATCTAATATTTTAGAATGTTTAGTTGGATCTTCAAATCATTGTGGGGTAGATATATGATTCCTATTTATAATTTGAAAATCACATGATATAGTTACGAGATAAACATTTTATATTCTAAAATCAATAATACGTTGAAACAATTTTTTTTTTACAAATATACCAAAACATCATAAACTGTCTATAATATATCATGATAGGCAATTTATTTATGTCTATCGTGATACAGATATAAAGAGATAGTAGTATATAGTGATCCATTATATATAGAACATGGTATTTTGTAAATATTTTGGTACATTTTGCTCTCTTTGAAAATTCGTAAGACTTAGAGTTATTATAACCTAAAAAATAAACTATAGATAATTAAATACTCAATCAAATCAAATTAAGTTAAACTAAATTTGTATTTTAACCAATAAACAAAATAATAAGATATTTATAACTATGAACCTAACTAAGATATGTGTCTATTTGATCATTAAACTTTCAAAACTACCAATTTAGTTTCAAAGTACCGAGTTTTATAAACATTCATAAATTTACTCGTTTCTGAGCTACAATTCATGTCAAGTAGATCAATTTGATTACAAATTTTGAATTAAATAAACACAAACTCAACAACCACAAAAAAGAAAAATACAACAATAATTATGAATAAAAGATAGAGATTGGACATTCTGATTTCTTCCTTAAATAATAATAACAACAACAAGGTGTTATTGTGGATTGTTCGTAGATTTTATCAATTATATAATTGATAGGAAGCCAGATTTTGTTGCTGTTTGTTCAATGTTTCTTGTTCTACTTTATATGTATATGTATATATATATATATAACAATGTTTCTTGTTGTTTCATCATTCTATTGTTAGACATGTGAATTTTGAATTTTTGAGCCCAATAATTTATTCTCATGATTTTGACAGATGTGATCATTATGGACAATACAATACTCTTTTATTATTGTTATTCAATTTGTTCTTTTTTCTAAATAACAATTTGTTCGGTCGTGTGACATATCACATATATATATATATATATATGTGTGTGTGTGTATTGAATTATTATTGAAGCATTCTATTGTTGTATTTTTAAAATAAATATTGAACAGTAATTTAATCCAACATTTTTCAAATATTTATTTATAATTATTATTTTATTTTTGCACTAAGTTTTTTGTGTAAATTATTATTTTTTATATCGTGAATTATGATTTAAGTTTCAAAACTTTGAATATTGTTGATAAATCAATTTATTGTACCAACTGGTGTTTGCGGGTTCGGTGTTTTTTTTTCTTTTTCTCATTATGATTGAAGTTTTTCAGTTTTGAATATTTTTTTATATGGTTGGTGTATATTTCGTTCTTCAACCTTTAGAAGTGGTTTTATATGTTTTTTTTTTCTCATTATGATTTAAGTTTTTCGAGTTTTGAATATATTTCTTTTATACGGTTAGTGTCTATTTTGTTTTATATGTTTCTAAGTTTTTAATTTTTTTGGTGTATATCTATTTCGTTCTTGAACCTTCAAAAGTAACTAAATCAATAAGTTGTTCTAAACTGTTAGTTTTGTGTTTTACAAATTAATATAAGTTGTTTATTTGTTGTGTTCTTAGAAAAATTCATAATTCTTGAAATTAATTGATTTGTTAGATATAATCTGAATTTTATGACAAATAGTATATATTATTATTAAAATTTTATGTTTTTAAACGTAAATTATTATATTTTATGACTATAATAACCAACGTCGTGTTTTAGTGATAGAGGCAATTTCATGAATTTTTGTTTTTTATGGGTGTAGATGAAAAGATAAAAGTATTCATTATTTATTTGAATGCAAAATGTAATTTTGATGGAGTTTTATGGACTAAACACATTAATTAAAAGTAATTTCATAAATTTGTGTATATTTATTTTTCATCTAACAAAATTGCAACTAAGCTATTACTTGTTGAAGATTAAGATGTAAATTTTGCAATTACTTTAAAAGTAATTTTAAGATTAAAATAGTTTAAACAATTATTCCAAAAAAGTTCTTCAAAATATGGATCTCCTCGCTCCAATTTTCTCAAAATAAAATTACTCTCGTTGATTACTTTTCATAAATTTGTATATGTTTATTTTTATTTTCTTTTTCATCTCACAAAATAACACAATCATTTCCTTTAATACAATGGTTATGAAAATTGAGTTTCAATCCCAAGATGAAAAGTCACGTGCGTCACCATTGATACTCGAAATTGAACTCATTCCACTCATTGGGTTAAAAATGGGAACAAATGATTTAGGGTTTACTATTCATTTCATTCGTTCAATTAAAAAAGGGCGGGGAGGGTGAATATGTAAATATACACTTACAATGAGAGGAAATTGGAAACAATACTAAATTTGGTTGGGCCCTCAGAAAAGCCCAATAGGAAATGCAAAATAATGGGCCCTTCCCTTCCCAATTCTATATAGAACGCTCTTCCTTCATCCCCACTCTTTCAAATGTGAAAAATACTTCGGTGCTTCCGAATGAGCTGTTCAATATAAAACCATCACTTGACAGTTTCTGTGTGTTTATGATCTTCTCCAATTTTTTCCTCGTGGGTTAGAAACAGGGAGTGTGACTCAAATATATATGTAGATGTAGCATTTCAAACGTATTCTATATTTATTGCGCATATCGATTTGTTTAACATTTAGATCAATAGTACGTGTCTTGGAAGTTTTTTTGTACGTAGGATACTTAGATTAAGTTAAATTTTTTAGAAAGTTTATTTGTTCATGATTTGCTTTGTATTTTCAACGTGCACGTATATAGAAAAAGATCAACCTTTGGGGAAAGTATATAAACCATATATAAAATAGATTTTAAAGTTCCATAAATACTAATTTTAAATATTTACTATATTATATTAAAAAGGAACCGTTTTATTTTTATTTTTTAAAGTGTGTTTTTGGACAATTTTTTTTTAAGAAAAGTGAAATGAAATAAAAACAAACGTGATATTAAATGTGTGTCTTAAAACTACGGAAAATAAACGCAGCTAAGAATAGACAAATCGATTTATCATTGAAATTGACATTGACATTTTTAATAAACTCTTTTAATATTCGAAACTCCAACACATGGAAACGTCGTCGTTTGAGGGTGAAAGTGAACGTTCTGAAGTGGCAGTGCCACTCAATTATTCATTGGTCACAGAAGGAAGTCGGACGTGACGCCACTATCCACCATAATATCGCCACGTGTCGACCTGTCGATAACTCCGGACGTCAAAACTGACCGTTAACTTTATTTGACCAAACTGGTAGCGTCCGCTCTGTCAGTTGTGAAAGAAAGAGAAAAACAAAAGAAGAAATAACGAAGAAGAGAAAGCGAGAGAGAGAAAAAGAAGAGACGAAGACGGAGTCTTCAGTGGTTTTTTTTTTTTTAAAAAAAAAGGAAGAAAAAAAAGCTAAAAAATCCATTTTCAGCCCTCGCGGAAGATTTGGAGGTTTCTTGGTTCTGCTTTGATTTGAAAATTTCTTTTTTTGCGAAATGATCTACTTGCTGCTTCAGGTATTTCGATTTTGAACTTCTACTGTTTTGGTGGATTTTAATTTTTTCATTTGGTTCGTTGTTGGGAAATTGGAAGAAATTGACAGGAATTTTTTTTAGTGTTGTAATGATTTTAGATCGTGTTTGTATTGCATTTTGAGTGGGCTTGAATGCTTGGGACTGGGATTTGGTTTTCGCTATTTTGGGGAAGTTTGTGCCGACATTTCCCGGGGTTTTGTTCTTTGGCTTTTGGAATGGTAGTATGTAGGTAACTGGCTTAGGGGAAGACTTGGAAGAGTTATGGATATGGTAGTTTTTGAGTTATGATTAAGCTCGTTTGTCCCTTTGCTAAGGCTGGTGTAGGAAGCTTCCATGTAAAGGAAATTTTCGTTTGGTTTGTTTAGTTTAGATTTATATATATGAGGATCCCACATTGAAAAATTTTAGAAACTCACGCTCTTTGTAAGATGGTTGGGTTTCTCCTCTTGTTGCCAATCTGTTTTGAGATGGAGTCCATGTTAGATAACATTGTGTGTGTGTGTATTTGGAATGTCGAGGACTTGCTTATTGCGTTATGTTTATGTTCCACCCAACTAATTTTAAGAAGTCTCATCCATTTGAAGACTAGTTATTAAGTTTTCAAGTTTGAACTTGGGACAACCTCTGAGATTTCAACCGCTCAGCCTTTGATGGAACAGAGGTCTGATCGTGTAAAATATGAAAAGGCTGGATAGATAATACTAAAGGCTTCCTTGATCACACTTCACTTTTCCTCCTTGCTCACCATCTTTAACATTCCAATTCAAGATCCACATAACAACTTTGCAGTTTTTCTAAAGAAGTAGACTTTTTAGTTCTTCTGATTCCTTCATATCATCTGTTTTTCTATTCGACCCTTCGTCTTGGCTTTTACTCACGAATTCTATTAAGCTACCTGTTAGATGTTGAAATACTGGAGCATTGCTCCAGTAACATGATTTGCTGCAACTGAGCCAATAGTAAGAGCCTGCAAAATGGAGGCACAGGAAACAAATATAAGTTAGAGTAAACCCAACTCCAACTGTCCATGTACAAAGGAACTGATAATCCCATAAAATGTTCTAAGAATTACCCTAAGAAATGTATTGAAGTGAATCACACTTTAATCCCACTCTGAAGAGCTTGTGCTATTTTTTTCTCTTTTGATAATGAAATTACTCCTTAGTTTCTTAGCAAAAAAATAAGAAAGAAGTTCCTCCTCCGAAGAACTTTCATCACTCTGGAAGATTCTTCTGTTCCCCCTGAGCCAATTAAACTAGATGATGGTCAGAAGAGCAGGTTACTCTCCACAGAAGGCGCCTTCCATGATTTGACGAGGGTGGAGAACAAAGCATTTCATATAACAGCTGGATGTTTCATTAGAGAGAATCACATGGATTGATGCCACATATTTGTCAAATTTTCCCCGTTGGAGTTTCCACAACAAACTTAACAAACTTGTCTCTTGTATGACGATGGGAACTGATATTGTTATAAATGTCCTATATATAGTAAATATTGACTAATTTGTTGATATGTAATAACAACTTACAAATTTAGACTATCTTTGGCTGTAAATTCACTTCTATTAAGTTTTTCTTCTTCTAATTCGTTACCAGGCTAAATTTAAGCATGAGTCCTTTCTCGCAAAACAAGTTTTGTCGTTTTTTGATCGCTTTACAGATAAATTTGTAGTTTTTTAAATTTTTAGGTTAAAGTATGGGTATTCTTTCAAATTTTACCCAGTGGCCGTTTTTTCTGTTAATACATTCTAAAACTAGATTTGATTTGTTCAAAACTCATTCTTTTGGAATTGGTACGAGGTTCTAACTTATAACAAAAGCAACTACGATGGTTTATGAAGACAACCTACAACCCAATCTAAAGTAGCGCCTTGGAATTCTTTGTGAGGCCGTTCCACCTTACCGAGCATCAAATATGGAGTTTTCCAAGGGAAGTTTTTCTTTCCCAGAGAAAGGCTTGCCTTAAATACATAGTTGCTGAAAATCGCTAGGGAACCCTGATTTTTTCTATATCCACTTGTTACCGTTCGTTTGGGCATGCGTAAAACTTTACTGCAGCACTCCTGGAGAGACCTCCAGGCCGATTTCTCGTACCAACAGTCCCAAATATTCGAACAATACCACTTGTGCGGTGTAGCTCTTCGGTCTTTTCGTTTCTTTATGTCAACTTGTATGCCTTCATCCACTTCAGTACACCATAATCTTCATCCCAAACTCCCCCCATTTTATGACCAATAGCATCAAGAGTGTCCTCTTAACGTATTTGAGTGCAAGTCCCTCAACCTTATCTGGCCCCCAAGCAGGATTTACTTGATCATGGAACTTCAGATTCATGCTTCAAATTGCAAAGGGGGATCTTTAAGTGTATACCAGCATTTGTTCAGGGATCTAGCTTCATCTGCACCAGGGTATTGCGAAAATGGTTCTTTCACAATCTACAAAAGACATATCTGGATCACTGGTCTTCGAAGAGTCATTCTCTTGAGCAGCAGCAATAGGAGCCCAAAAGTTTGAAGTTATTTGTTTGTGGAAGTTAGTTCTACATTTATCAGTAAGGTCGAGAAAAATGATATTTTGCAAGTGATACTGTTTGAAATGGTCACTCTGATTTGAATGTCGAAAATTTTAAAATTTCCTAAGCTTTCAAGGCTAGAGTTAGGCACAGTGGTAAAGTTATTCGGATTCAACAAAGAAGTCCTAATTTTATAATCATTTGGAACCAGCAGTTTTAGATATTGAATATCTCAATTGACAGCATCCGATTTTTAATCTTGCTATCATAGATAATTTATATTAGATGTTTTGCACGTGTATATTCAAGTATCTATTTTCCTGACGTCCCCTGTTTCCTAAATTACAGGTTAGGATTTGCACAGACTGTGGATCGTAAGGATCATATTGTGATTTGTATCTGTTTAACATATTATGGCCTCTTCTGGTATGGGTCCAGTTGGAAAACCTGGTAGTGGCGTTGCATTGTTTGCCGATAAACTTCCGGAGGGGATTAACGAAATGAAGATCAGAGATGAGAAGGTTGAAAAGGTTGGCCTCTGAAAGCGAACAGCTGTTCTAGTAAATTAATTATCTCTACTTTTTGTCATCTTTCTGTACATATTCATCTTCAGGAGATGGAAGCGACAGTGGTTGATGGAAATGGTACAGAAACTGGACATATAATTGTAACTACCATTGGTGGTCGAAATGGTCAATCCAAACAGGTAAACATTCTACAACTTTCTGCAAGAATCTTATACTCTAACCATTTGCAATCTATTGAGACTACTTTATTTTGGGAGTATTTCCGTTTAAGTTATAGCATACTCATTTTTGTAATTTATTTTTCCGTGACCATTGTGACAGACAATAAGTTACATGGCGGAGCGTACAGTTGGGCAGGGATCCTTCGGTATTGTATTTCAGGTAATGCGTTCAATTGCAAATTTTGAACTTCCTGTAACAAAGTTACTTTTCTGGATGATAGAGGGTGGTAATTTAATGCTCATAAAAGAATTAATAATAAATCTTACAAATATAAATTAACAACTTTGGAGGTTGAAGTGTACTAGTTTGTGGCTTTTATGACTTTGTTTTGCAGGCCAAGTGTCTTGAGACTGGAGAAACTGTTGCTATCAAGAAGGTTCTTCAGGATAAGAGATATAAGAATCGTGAGTTGCAAACAATGCGCCTTCTCGATCATCCTAATGTTGTTTCTTTGAAACACTGCTTTTTTTCCACAACGGAAAAGGACGAGCTTTATCTTAATCTGGTTCTTGAGTATGTACCTGAGACAGTTTACCGGGTAATAAAACACTACACAAAGGCAAATCAGCGGATGCCTCTCATATATGTCAAGCTTTATGCCTATCAGGTGGTTATATATACTCTTTCTAAGGTTTAGATGACTTATGCATTACCTTTCATTTTGTTGTACCAACTAGCTTTGTCTTCAGCCAAAATGATAGAGAACTGAGCAACGGCGCTGTATTGAACTGAAAACAGAGAGTGGGTTCATGCTACTTTATCCCCATTACAGATAATGATACCACATCAATCTGTATAGAGATTTAGGATAGGAAAATAGTTCTTGAGATATTCTACAAAGATTTTACCAGTTTCCTGGTATCTATCAACTATATAAGTCATCTTATTGGGGTTGCTTGAGGGATTTTTTAGTCTGCCTGCTGTATAATCTGTTATTATTTAAAAGTGTTCTCCGTTGGTTTGATATTTGTCAATTAAATGTCAGCTTTATTCAATGCTTTCCGTGTAACTATATAGTTTTAAGTGGGGAGAATCATTCCAAGTAATCCATCTTGAAATTATAAAGTTAATGTGGACAGCATATGATTCTAAGTTTTTCCTGGTATCTCGACAGATATGTAGAGCTCTAGCCTACATTCATGGAGGAATAGGAGTATGCCACAGGGATATTAAGCCACAAAATCTACTGGTTTGCTTTAAAAACTTTGAAATTTTTTGTTCTAGTGGTTACTTGAAAGCTACTTGCTGATAGATTTGTTGTTCAGGTCAATCCCCATACTCATCAGGTCAAGCTCTGCGATTTTGGAAGTGCAAAAGTTCTGGTAGGGCTTTCGTTTTGTGTCTTATCTCTTGATATTGCAAAAGTATTTTTAGAAGTAAATCTACTATGTTGCCTTTATTTCTCATTTTTGCATGATGATTATAAAACAGGTGAATACACTATCTTTTTGTGTCTTCCTTATCGTTCGTTTTTAACAGGTGAAAGGCGAGCCAAATATATCATATATTTGTTCTCGTTATTATCGAGCACCTGAACTGATATTTGGGGCTACTGAATACACTACCGCAATTGATATTTGGTCGGCAGGCTGCGTTCTTGCTGAGTTACTTCTTGGACAGGTTCCCTTCGAAATTTACAATCCCTTCTTTTCTCATTCTATGCAAAGCGAGGAAAAATCAAAATATTTTCTTTTCCTCTCTTTCTATCTCTCTTTCTCTTACTGGCTTGCTCAATTTTTTAGCCTCTCTTTCCTGGTGATAGTGGCGTGGATCAGCTTGTTGAGATAATTAAGGTTAGTTACCCGATTCTTTCCTGTAGACAATAAGTTGCTATTTTGTAAACTAAACTTCCTGTTTTATTCCTGTTTTGTTGAACTGGTCTCTCTTTGATTAGGTACTTGGGACTCCTACCCGTGAAGAAATCAAATGTATGAACCCAAATTATACTGAGTTTAAATTCCCACAAATCAAGGCCCATCCCTGGCACAAGGTACGTACGTTTGTTTTCAAACTTGCAGCACTTACTCTTTGTGTTTGCGGTTTGCTAATTTTCCTTTTCCCTGCAGATATTTCACAAGCGCATGCCACCAGAAGCAGTGGATCTTGTCTCAAGACTCCTCCAGTATTCTCCAAATCTTAGGTGTACTGCTGTAAGTGTTTTTCTTTCCCCATGCACTACCTTCTCATGGTGATTATACCCTTGAACCAGCAGGTTGTATCAATAAAAACCCTAAACTAATATACACTTCCACAGGTGATTATTTAAACTATTTAGCAGCGGTTTATAATTATTTTCAGTTGGTTCCATTAAAAATCAACTTAAAACTACCTAAACAATTTTATTCTTCTCCTGAGGAGGAAGAAGAGAAGACGACCACTTAATGTTAATGGAAACCACTAATTTTCCCATTCTAGCACAACAAATAGAAGTTTTGGGATTTGAACCTGCAATCTCAAAGAATAGATTGCTTTTTTTCTATTAACACTGAGCTATGCGCACTACTTGAAAACTGCTACAATCTACTTATTCTAGTATTTATCTCTAATATTATGTTGCTGCTGAGCTATTTCTTAATTGGTGTACGTTTTAAAATATTTTGTTTTAATTGAAACAATTTTAGTTTAAGATTTTACACTTGGACTGTGATATCTGCTAACTAGCCACTTGATTCTAGTATTTATCTCTAATATTATATTCATGTTGAGCTATGTCTAAATTGATTTACGTTTTAAAATTTTTTGTTTAATTGAAACAATTTTTAGTCTAAGATTTTAATTGATTCAACTAGGAAAGTTTAGGAATATAAATAAAGTTAAAACTTGATTAAATTTTATTCGAGTGGTATTCTTAACTCAAACATTTATGCTGTGAAATTTTGGCCGGTTAGTATTAATTTCAATAGTATCATTTTTGTGAATTTCTCAGAGGCGTTGTTCTCTCCGTTGTTTCTTCACTATAAGTATGTGTCTAGCAGGTTCACGCTCTTAAAGTTCTAGAGTTTCGTTTCAAAGATAAATTTAAAAATATGTATATACATTCTTTCTGAAACTAAGTATCTGGTAACTTTCGAGGTTTGAGGTAATTGTACACTTGGAATCTCCATTCACAAGTTCGTTGATCTGAATAGTGAAGACAATTTGAAAAAAAAATACCAAAGCATGTCTTGATTGAAATTTTGTTACTGATTTCCTTAATTTCATTCACTGCAACTGCAAATGGCAGTAAATCTCCATACTTATTCATTTCTCATCATTCTAATGTCGATGTACATTATTACCTGCTCTTGATATGTATTTTACAAACTCAACAGTTAGAGGCTTGCATCCATCCTTTCTTTGATGAACTCCGGGATCCCAATACTCGTCTTCCGAATGGGCGTCCCCTGCCTCCTCTCTTCAACTTCAAACCCCAAGGTTTTGTTTCTTCCCACTCATTTCACTATTGGTTTTATAGTACTTTAAACCTAACTGTTTGCATTCAGTCCTTGAACCTCCTGGAAATATAGCCTTTTTTTCAGTAAAACTGTGCGCCTATGTTAAGTGAACAAACTTACTTTTTGAATCGAAAATCAATGGAAGTTTAATTATTTGTTGGTTTTCTATGTCCTAGTCACTTGATTGGATTGAATTGCTACATCCACTCGCTAACATTTTGTTTTTGAAAATCGTGTTTTTCTCCTCGATGGTCTTATCACCTCTAGAAACCTATTACGAGCATATCTTGATGATGACTTGCTGTATAAGTTACCAAGCCTCGTATGTCAGTATAGCTTTTTTCTTCCGTAGAAAGTTAATAAGAAAACAATGAAACTCATAAACAGAAGTTGTATTTATTTAATTTATAAAAAAACTCAAAATGATTATCATACATGACCGCCTAGAATAAGAAATTTAATGGTGAAAATATGACCCGAAACTAAATTGCAGAATAAAAAGTTTAACCTATTATTGTTTATGATCATGCATACGATTTGGTGTAGACGTTACTGAAATTATTAAATATTGGCATGAAATCTGTGCAGAGCTAAAGGGTGCAACATTGGAGCTTCTCTCTAAACTCATACCAGAACATGCTCGGAAGCAGTGTTCTTTCCTTGATTTTTAGATCAAAACACAAAGTCGATGTTATTTTCCTCGTCGGATTCAGGCAGGTAAAAACGCCCTTGAAAATGTAATTGTATGTCTGATCATATCATTTGTAATCTATTTTATTTGAAAAAAGAATATTATGGGAGATTAACGCTGGTTGTTGATGTGGGTTGAAGGAATGTTGCTATTGAAATAACTATTCGCTACGATTATTACTTCTTATCTCTCTCTCTCTCTCTCTCTCTCTCAAAATTAGTTTTTGACTGCTTCTTTGTCGTCCTTTGAATTAGAATATTGCTTCGGCTGATGCAGGCCGATGACTTGTTTTTAAATGTGAAGGAATATTTGAACAACGCATGAGGTTGGTCAATGGTGTTGAGATAAACACTACGAGGAGGTTTTTAATTGTGTTTCGAGTATAGGTTATTTTCATGTAAGTTGAGGATGAGGAAGAATATATAGGAAATAGCAAACATGGTAGTAAAGATGGATTTGAAATGCTAATATTGTAGTTAAGCAAGTTATAATTGGAAGCTTAAACAATGAGTGAGCTAACTCAATTGAGTTGGGGGACCCGAACAAACCCGATCAACTATCCTTTTTGTGTGATATGAGAATAATGACGGAGTACATAATGAATAATTTTAAAATGGAAATATCTATTTGGGGTGGGGAGTAAAAGCCACCAACCAAGGTCCAAATCTCTCATGTAATCAATGACGTATTACAATGAGTTTGCTCTCGTTACAACAAGAAACATGCAAAATATACGTCTTAAGAGTAATAAAATTTGACAATAATAGAGAAGAATAAATGAGAAATATCTCACTTGAAGTAACAGCCACTCACTATAATCTAATGGTTGTCGTGACTAACATAAATCTCCACTATTCAAGTTAAAGAGGACCCTTGTGTAAAAAAAAAGCATTTCTATATTAATCTCAATCTATCCTTAAATCGAAATTTGGAATGTTAAAATGTTTTCGTGACGTAGTACTTAATTTTTGTGTGTTTTTTTTATTGTTTTTCCTTTTGTTGTCACTTTATTCTCTCACTCCTTCAATTTTTGTCGTTCTTGCTATATAAGTGAAAACTTATTTTATTAATTTCACTCTTTCAACATAAATCGATGAACGAGGTGGTTGTAACTTATAATGAAAATGTTTTGTAAAAACTTAGAACCATCAGCGCGTTGTGGATAAAATGAAAAATAAAAAGTGAAAACATGATACATATATATAGAAAAAATACTTTAAATGACTAAACCGTTGGAAGCGTGGGTACTTTCAGGTATATTTAATACGAAATGTAAATATACCATATATATATGTGTGTGTGTGTGTGTATATGTGTTTTATTGATAATATGAACAAATATGGTCTTTGTCAATATCATGTATGTGTGATGTATATTTGTTTGCATAAATATCTCCCTGTACAAATGAAAATGTAAACAAGTATTCATATATTATGGTACTTATACAGTCATTTTAAAAGAGTTGTTTTTCTATATAACAAAATAACCCAAAGTATTTATAAATATAACAAAACATCGAGCTTATGAGTGACAGACACTAATAAAAATGTTTGTTATTGTTTATCACTTATAATTGTGATATTTTATTATGTTTATAAATATTTTCAACGCTTTTTTCATCTAAAACAATTACCGTCAGCCATATGAGAAAAAGTAGATATATTATTAATTATATGCCCTATATAAACAACGGAAATAATGGAATCGTGATTGATAAAATACTATTAAAGATGTATTATTAGAAATTGATACATTTGAGTAGCACAATTTTTATATTTTCTATATACGATAAAATTCAAACAAATATTTTTTTTCTCTCTCCATTTTATCACTTTATTCCTCCAAATTTGTTTTCCCCACTCAACAAAATATTCAAAAGTAATTTGATGCAATCTCTTCCCAAAGCAACCATATGAATTATAAACAATTAAACTACGACTTAATTATCTACAATTAAAGTTTAAAAGCATGTAATCAAAGTTTATTTGTAACCTCCTATATATATATATATATATATATATATATATATATATATATATATATATATAGATTATTTCAGCTGCATGCCAATCTAAGGTCTGCCATTTTCTATCGCCATCGATAAATTTCACTAGTTTATCAATAATACGTTTAAGCGATAGATTTTTCTATTGATGGTTAGTAGAAATTTATCATGACTATCTTTTGTTGTTATTGAGAGAAGTTTATGATTGATATGAATCTATCAATCGTACTAGACTATTACTATTGATAAACAAAACCTATCGACGATAAACTCTATTGTTGATCGACTCTTATCATTTATAAAGTCTGAAAATTGATCTAAATTTTGTTACATCTACGTTCTTTTTATTTCAATATATTTGCTAATATTTTGAATACAATTGCTATATTAGTTATAACCTTAAATTTGACTTTAAATTATTTATAAAAACGAATTTTAATTTGTTGAATGTTGCAATAACTAAATTTGACTAAAATAATAGTCAATGCAAATATCTAAAAAAACAAGAGATAGGAAAGTGCATGTACTAAATTAAGGGTTTCTGAACCAAATAAAATTTAATTGAATTATGTATTTAGAAGAAAAAAAATATTAACATTAATACATTTTTATATACCAAACAATTGGTTCATGAACTTCTAAAACGAACTATATTTTAAATTGCATGTTAAACCATATTTAAAAGTACAATAACTAAAAAGAACATTTCAAAAGTAAAAAATAAAAATAAACCCACACTAAAAATGATGAAAATAAACTAAAATTTAAAATATAGAGACAAAATCGAACATTTTAAAGGTAAACTAAACTTAACAAAACCCATAAACATAGATACTAAAGTAGTATATTTATGCTCTTGAAAGCAACATATAAATATCTATTCAGATGTAAGTAGATGAATAATTGTTATATGCATGCATCAAGTTATTTGTATGATGTAACACACAATTGTATAATTGAAGTAATTAGAAAAGTACATAAAATCACGTTGCTAAATCGATATAGAACAAAAAAAAGAAAGTATTGATACGAAAACAAATATAACAAGGATTTGCACATTTTATGTAATATATGAAAACAAATATTGTTTTCTTTAAAAGATATGAAAATAAATATTAGAATGAAATTATTTGACTTAAAAGAAGAATGAATTAAAGTCATTCAAAAAAGACCATCGATGCAATGATATATAATCAATACAAAGATTGCCCACCCCAACAAAATTTGTAAAACAAAAAGAAAAAAAAAACAATTAATTATCAAATTAAATATAACTGTGATACGATATTCAATATAAAAAATTAACAAATTATCTTCAAATATCATAAATTTTATTTTTTAGTGATTTTATTAAATAATTTATAATTTTTTTCTATATTTTAAAAAATCTTTATATTGATTTATAAATATTTTTAATTTTTTTAAATATGAAAAAAAAAATTAAGAGTAACAAAAGAAAATAAAGAATTTGTTCATTTGTTCATTTTTTGAAAAAACTATATTTAAATTTATAAAGAATATTAAAAGTTCCATTTGGTGTAAAGAAAGATAAAATGGAATTATTTCCTTTTTGGTGAAAAATAGTCCGTGACATAAATAAATTATTATTTTATTTACGTACGCCCAGACAAGGCCTGACAAAGTAGGCCCCACTTTGATTATATTATATTATTTAAAATTTTATTTCGAAGAATAAAATAATTATCAAACGAACCCTAACATAACTCAACCAAACTAAAGTCGTAGAGATCAAAGCGCATGTACTTTAGTTAGAGTGAGAACTGAAATAGCCAATCCGGAGATTCTCCGCCGGAAGACGCCAATTTCCCCCTCCCCCTTCTTCTTCGACGGTTCTACACATGATTCTCTGATTCTCTCCGGCGACCATCTCTCTTCGCTTCTCCACTTTTTGAAGCGTTATAGAGAGATTTATCGCATTGTAATTCCGCATTTCTCTGTGTTAATTTCATCTAAGGAGCCTCATTTTTTGTTAGGTATGATATGAATTTTCTTTTATTGTCTCTATAATGTTCGTTTCTGAATTATCTAGATCTATTAATTTTAATTTTAATTTTAATTCTGTAATTCTGTAATTTGTGTCACTTTTTGCCTTTTGACTATCTTGTAATTTGTGCGTTTTGATTGCTTGTAAGAAGTGGGAACGAGGGTTGAATTCGCTTTGCATGTGAGATTTCGTGGTCTTCGAGTGTGTGGAATTATCTGATGCTTGGGAAATGAGGCTCAAGCTCGTGTTTTTTTCATCATTTCTGCTGGAAATTTAGACGTTTGATTTGTTGGGGCTGGGGTAGGGAAGATGGAGAGTCTTTTCTAGGGGGAGAAGAAAGTGGAAATATAAAAGGGAGAAATGACGGGAGTTTTTATTATTTTATTATTGTTTATTATTGTTTATACTTGCACAAATAAATTTAATTAAAATAAGGGAAATATTAGACATTTTAACCCGAACTTGGCTAGGTGGTTCCATTTTTTTACCCTAAACTTGGATAAGGTGTAATTTTATCGTAAACTTTAAAAAGTGCTGCAAGGTAGCATGTTCTGTAGTAGAAATCATTGGAAAATTATGTACTTCCAATGAATTATAAAACATATATTTGGTAAACAATTGATCGGATATAGATATATGCCACATAGTGAAATTTGTTATTTTTGGTGGAGTTATTTAGGACTTGTTTGGTAATCATTTCATTTTTTATTTTTGGTTTTTGAAAATCAAGTCTATTTTTTTTGTCGTCTTATCGTGACTTGTATCAATCTTAATCAAATTTTAAAAACAAAAACATTTTTTAGAAAAAAATTGATTTTGTTTTTGAAAACATGGGTAAAAAGTAGATACCAAAGCAAAAGATTTAGAAGTAGAAGAGGTTTTTATAGACGTAAGTTTCAAAAACAAAAAACAAAAGGTTACCAAACAGGGACTCAATAGACTAGTTGGTTTTGTGAATTTACCAAATTTAATTTTAGGCAAAACTTGAATTTGTTTAATTAGGGAGCTTTTGGATATTATTGTTGTTAAAACTAATGGGTAAATTTGTAGAATTTGAGAGGTAGTAAAATTTACAACGGTTATGTAAATTTTGAGTCCAAATTGATGAAAATAAAAGTTTAGGGTGAAAATTGATATAACTTTTAAGGGAATTGAAAGAGAACAATTTTTTTTAATATATTCCAACGAACAAACCGTTTTTCTAGTGTACTCTCAAATACAGCTTGTTTGATGCTTGTATCTCTCGCTTCTCAGTTTTAGTTGTATTTGTTTGCAGCTTGAAGGCCCTATCTACCACCAAATCGTAGTCCACCAGAACTCAAGGATGGTATGATTATTCTTTACTTTGTAAAAGAAGTTTACATCCTCAAACACAGTGTGTGAGAGACATGGTTTGTATGAGTATATGTATGCAGTAATATTTCTCTCTTTACTTTGGAAAGCAATTAGTCTTTGGTGTTTACCCCTTGAGTCCAACACTTTTTGGCATAGGACTATTGCTCACAAGTATGATCCTCATCCTTTTGAGTGGCCATGGGGATATTTCTACTGAGTTCCCCTCTTTCTCCCACTTTTTCCATTGTGTAGTGGGAAAGAGGAAACATATTTTTGAGAAGATCACGATGGGGTCGTTTTGGTGACTTTTTTTAGCTAGTCGGGGAGCTTGCTTTCCATCTCTTTTGGGTTCAGTCGCTCATTGTTCGATAGGAGAGTGAAAAATACCGTCTCTCTTTTGTCTTTGATTGAGGAGTTTGTTTTTAGGCATGGGATGAAGGATGTTCGTGTTTAGAGGCTTTGGAGGGATTCTCTTGTCATTTCTTCTTTTGTTGTTTGATGGACCCGTCTCTGCTAGTGAGTTTGTCTTTTTTGCTTTTTGGAGTATAAAGATCCCAAAGAAAGTCAAGTTCTTGACCTGACAAGTCTAGCATGAATGAGTTAACCCTTTGGATCGGCTTTCAAGAAAGTTTCCCCTGGTAGTTGACCTGATTTATTGATTCTTTGTCAAAAAAAAAAAAAAAAAAAAAAAACTTAATCACATTCTTTGGAAATGTGAGATTGCAAGATCTGTTTGGTTTACGTGAGATGAGCCAGTTCTTATGGCTTGTTGAGGTGTGTTCTATTTTGTGAGATATTTGGGCAGAGGAATGATATTGAGGTTTACAGAAGGATCCTAGTGATGGGTTGGCCCCATCTTAGGTTTTGTATTTCTTTTTGAGCATCAATGTTGAAGATTTTGTAGCTATTATTAGGCACTAGTTTGCGTGATTGGTTGGAGTCCTTGCTTTAGGTGAGCTACTTTTTTTGGGGAATTCTTTCATCGTTTTTTTCTCGATGTAAGTTTTGTTTATCGTAAAAAAAATTTGATATTGCTTTTTGAAGAGGATGAACTAAGGTTAGTTAAACACGTGGTCATGCTACTTAGAAAAAATGGATTTTGTTGATGAGTGGATCAAATTTTGAACATGATTAAGTTGAGCTACTTTTTTGAGGAATTCTTTCATCTTTTTTTCCTCGACGGAAGTTTTGTTTATCCTAAAAAATAATTATATTGCTTTTTGAAGAGGATGAACCAAGGTTAGTTAAACACGTGGTCATGTACTCAGAAAAAAATGGATTTTGTTGATGAGTGGATGAAATTTTGAACATGGTTAAGTTGGATTTCATTTGTCAAAATAGCACCAAAATGACAAAGATTTTGTCTAATGAATTAGCACAGAAGGAAATAGGCCAACACTTGGAACAAAGAAACTTTTTCATTACTCTCTTAGTTCTCACTTACTCCATTTTCTTATGTTTTCTAGCTTTGTTCACTTACCTTATACGTGGGGGCACGCCCCCAATTTATAGGCAAGAGATATTTGGGGCCAATCAAAGATATTTTCTTGGCTTCAATCTAAAATATCCCAAATATTTTTTTCATGAAGTCTTTCCTTATCTAAGGGGAGTTTCCTGGAGCCTAAGGAATCATATTCATTCAACATATACAATCTCCTAAATATTTCTTGAGAGATATGTGTAGAACCTCCCAGAAGCTTCTAGAAGAGATAAATGTTCATATTTTATTTTAGTGTGTTCAAATATTCTTTTTTTTTTTTTTTTGGAAAAAGAAACAAACTTCTTTATTAGTAACAAACTCAAAGTACAAGAGAGTTATACATTGAGAATAATAGAGAAGCCTAGAAATGGGGGGAGGGAGAGAGGATCAGTAGGTGCACTCAGACATCTTACCTAGGTTGATACTCCATAGCACTCTCATCATATCCAAAATACAAGAATAATACTATGGTTATTAAAAGACCAAAGTAACAATCAAAATGACAATATAGTCTACCTACAGTAGACTGAAGCAAAGCTGAAATGCAAAAACTTAACGGTATAAATACATATTAAAGCCTGTCAAAACTACAAAAGCACAAATCTTGAACTAGCAATAGGGGGAAACTGTATTGAATCTCTTCAGAAGAAGGCAGTCCAATTGAGGCAGATATCCTATATGGAGTAATCTTTGAATTTTGCGTTTGAAGAACACCAAGCTGCAGCGTTTCTTTTAGAATTGTCTACGATGTCAACCCAATCCCTTCTTTTATCATGGAAGATGTGTTGATTACGTTCAAACCAAATCTCATTTAGAAACGCCTTTATCAAATTAAGCCAAATTAGAAAAGGTTTTTGTTTTTTTTTGTTTTTTTTTTTTTAAATTTTATAAATAGGGCCCCCTCATTAATCGGAACACATTGGCGCTTAGCTGTGTTCAAATATTCTAATTAAACGATAATATAACAATTGATAAAAAAATTTCTTATCAAGTTTACAATTTATTAACAAAGAACATAATGAAAAATTTTATAACATCAAGGGAAAAATTGAATAATTCATTAACTATTGTGTATTTTTCTTTTTAAATATCTAGACAATTAGCTTTTTCTTTTCACCCATTCTTCTTTACTGTTTGGTTTAACTTTCCTCGTACTTTATTTTCTGTAGGCTGGTGACAATTTTGGGGTTGAAGTAGACAACATTGACTGGGACACTGAAGATGAGCTAGAAATTGAGAATATACCTATGGGCTCTCATGCGAGTTTGGCATTTCCTGGTGTGGAGGCAAATATGGTAGGTTATGTCTACATTTGTGGTAAAGTTTGTCTGCGTCGTCTTTCCTCGACTGTTTAGTGGCAGTTTACTTCAAAATCTCCTTGTTTGGGAAGTTCTTATTGAGTAGGGTAACAAACATCAAGTGTTTGATGATATTAAACTATAAGAAAAGTAATTGTGGACCTGTGGTATGTGTTATCTTTTATCTAGTGATAATAATGAAGCTAATATGTGTGTGTGGTAGACAATAAGAAAAATGAAGCTAAAATCATTTGGTTTGAGTTTTCAGTTTGTTAATAGAAGCAAGATAATATTATATTGCAATATCAAGCTTAGATGGATGTGTAGGATTTCGTTGCTTAACTAACTCTAATTTATGTTTTCTTCCTCACGAAGGCAAGCTCATCTGCAGGTCCATCCAACTCTAAGACAGTCGATCATTTTATTGGAATGGGATTTTCTGCAAAAATGGTTGCCAAAGCTATTGAGGATAATGGTAACTTATATTTTGTCTAATAAGATTATGAGAAACAAATTGTGATTTTTCTTTATTGAAGAAAACTTTAGGGATTCCTTTTTCTGTCTTACAATTTCAATAAGCACCTGCATAACTTTATTTTGATGGACTATCCAGGAGAGGAGAACACCGATTCTATACTTGAGACTTTACTCACATTGTCGGTGAGTTTCTCTGATGATTACATACTAGGTTCTCAAAGTTAGTTTTTGTCATTATTTTTTGTAGATGAAAGGGTTCTCTCCCCATAAAAAGGTTGCAGTTAAGTCAATGTTATGTATGTGATCACGGATTGGGAACATAGAAACTATTGTATTTATGAGTAATCTAAATAACAAATTAACAATTCGTATTTTCTTTGCCTGATGAACTGGATTTCCAATGTTCAAGAGATTGTTGAGATCTCAACCATAAAATACTTGGAGATCATTGGCTAGGAGTCATCATGAGTCATGGACCTTTGTTTCTTGTACTTCTATCTCTGACCATTTATTTTCTTCTGGCAGGCTCTTGAAAACTCTCCTCCAAAGCAACAGCACGTCGATACCGACGACTCTTTTTCGGATTATGAAGGAAGTTTTCTGGATGATTTTTCTGATCTAGACAGTGATTATGAAAATGAGGTTGTTTGATTTCCTTTGGTTTCATGTAACAGTTTGCTTTCTTATCACTTTGTGAACAAGTGTCTTGTAATGGTTTGACAAGTTTTTGAGTTGATGCTTCTCCTTGCCACTCAATATTTCGTCATGATAGTTTGATTCATTGTGTAGGCGACTGCAAAACCTGTATCTGATGCTGACAACAAAATGACGTTCTTGGTGGACATGGGGTATTCTGAAGATGAAGCTTATGCAGCAATAGAGAGATGTGGTTTGTACCTCCTACGACTTCTCTAGATTGTTAACAAATTCGTTGCATTCTTCCAGCAATGCTTTGTTTACGAATTTTTTTTCCTAATGTAGTCTTGAACGATGGCTATGGGATAAGAATCATCTTCTTCGAGGTGTGTCATTATTAGGGACGTCATGGATTAAAATGTAGATGTCAAATTGCTATGGGATAAGAAGATTACCTTCTTTAGGGACTCTCATTGTTAGGGACGTCATGGATTAAAATATAGATGTCGATCATGATTTCGGTATTTCAATTTTATGGATATAACGATATATGTTTGAATATTTTTGTTAATAGATGATTACAAAAATTATTTAAATTTAACATTAAGTTATTTTCTATTAGATATTCTATTAAAGTTACCTTCACCCGTTAGCTTAAGCTTTTAGGTTGAGTTGGTGATTTAGGATGGTATCAGAGTAGAAGGTGCTGTGTTCAAGCCTTTGCATTGTTGTTTCTTCCAAATTTAATATTGATTTTCACTTGTTGAGTCTTTCTTCATATTCGAAAGCCCACAAGTGAAGGGGAGTGTTAGATATTCTATTAAATTTGCCTTAACCCATCAACTTAAGCTTTTTAGTTAGGTCGGTGATTTAAGAATTTTACTGCAAACTAAGTTATTGATCCTGCTATTGTTATTACTAATTAGTGTGTATCTTCATATTGAAATTGATTGATGATATTTTGTGTATTTTTATTATTATTCTAATGTTTTGTGGGTATTTATAAAAGATATCAAAGTTGTTTATTAATATTGGTGGATATTTATGTCAAACCCTCTGATTCTAATTATGAATATATTGGTGGATGTTTTAATCCTTGGGACATTTTTAAGATTTGGTGGGAGGAAACATGGTTGTTACTAGCCCATATTTCCATGAGGATGCACATTACATCATATGTATATAGCGTTGGAGACAGTCTCCTTTGAGTGGGCCCCTGCCTTACAAGTTTAAGATTTTACAGTTGGAAAATTCTTCTCTTTTGTCTTTCTTTCAAGTAGGGTGGTGTTGGGATGGCCTAGTTCCTATTCCAAGTCTATTTGATATTGAATGATACTCAAGACTTGGAATATGGAGGATTTGGGAGTACTATTCACCTTACAAGAGGATGATTTTGAAAATTGAGTTGGCTGAGGCTATAATTAAAGAGCAAAGGTGCGTGAAGAATTTGAATGGGAGTGGTTTTTGGGAGGTTCACAGGAGCTTTTCCTCTTTCCATTAAATTATAATAGGAACAAAGTGCATACCTGTTTGTTGACAACACCATTTTTTTCCTGTTTGGGAAATAAGTCTTTTGTTTATGTTAATCGGATTTGGCAGCCTTTTTAATATATCTCAGGATTAAAGATTAGTGGAGGAAAATGATCAGTAATTGATATTTACTGCCGTGGTTCAAAGTTGGAGTGATGGGTAGGCTGTGAGATGGGGTTCCCTTTTTGCGACCTCGTAGTGGGAAATATTCGAAGACACTTATCCTTTTGGAAGAGAATTTTCTTCTTAGGGAGGGAGACCTACCTTTATCCTGTCAGTTCTCAGTTGTAATTTCATTATCAATGAAATTCACATTTCTTCTGAAAAAATAATATTAACCATAATAACTGAAACTGGTTCAAGTGAAACTCTAGTTTAACATACATGGCACCGTGTACCAATAGAAACAGGTATACAAAAATGGCTGCCCAAAAATAAAAGCAGCCAGGCAGAAACGAACATATCTTTTAATGCTTGAAAAGTTGTATCAACTTCACTCATTTATTTGTTGGGTTTCTTTAGTAGGATTCATGTTAGTTGATTATCTTCTAATTTTGGGTCACTCGAAATAACAGTGCCTTTTTAACATTGCAGGTGTGCATTCCTCAATTGCAGAGCTGACAGATTTTATTTCTGCTGCTCAAATTTCAAAGGCTGCTGATGTTCTTCTTGGAGATCTCCCGGATAGGGTAATTTTTCTGTCTTGCGAAATTCTTGATTTTGGCATTATTACAGAAAAGAACCGACTTCAACGTCTCTGTTGACATTATTAAAGGCCTTATTACATTGATAATTTCATTTCAATAGAATATATTGTTGCTTTGATTATTTGAACAGCCAAAGCCGAAGAATCTCAATGGCTGTAGTAAGCTCAATAAGAGAAGACATTATGACTATGATGCATGGAAAAAGAAGAAACCAAGGTGTTTTGAAGACGACGAGGACGAGACAATTCGTTTGCCAAACCCAATGATTGGGTTTGGGGTTCCGAATGAACTGTGCCTTACAGTTCACAGAAAAATTCCAGAGGCAGCCATGGGACCTCCTTACTTTTACTATGAAAACGTGGCCCTCGCTCCGAAAGGAGTATGGAATACAATTTCCCGTTTCTTATATGATGTTGAACCGGAATTTGTTGATTCCAAATATTTCTGTGCTGCTGCAAGAAAAAGAGGCTACGTTCATAATCTCCCAATACATAGCAGATTTCCTCTTCTTCCTTTGCCTCCCCACACCGTACATGAAGCATTGCCTTTAACAAGGAAGTGGTGGCCCTCATGGGATACTAGAACGCAATTAAATTGTTTACAAACTTGCATTGGAAGTGCTCGGCTGACTGATAGGATTCGCAAAGCTCTTGAAGATTATGATGGCATACGTGATCCACCATTACATGTACAAAAATTTGTTGTAGAACAATGTCGGAAATGGAATTTGGTTTGGGTTGGAAAAAATAAGGTTGCCCCGCTTGAGCCCGATGAAGTAGAAATGCTTTTGGGATTCCCTAAGAACCATACTAGAGGAGGTGGAATCAGTAGGACAGACAGATACAAGTCTCTTGGTAATTCATTTCAGGTACCAATCTCTTCATTCTTTTCAGTCTTATATTTAGATTACTCTAAATTTTCTTTTGACTATGATTGTGTAAGATCCCTAGTTAGGATATTAATTTGGTTAATATGGTTATTAGGGGGGATATTAATCACTAAGTTTGTTGCGTTTTTTGAGTTATAATAGCAAGTGAAAGTTACGCCTAGAGGTATGAAGAATTTTATGGGATTTCCCTGGGAGAATTTAGGAGAGTAGCTCTCGCTAGAGGTATGAAGAAATTTATGGGATATCCCTGGGAGAATTTAGGAGAGTAGCTCTCATAAGGTTATGATATATGGTTATTTCGTCATTGGTCTGTTGAGATGCTTCCTAACAAGAATTTATCTGAATTTATTATCATGTAACTACAAGGAAATACCAACTTAAACCCAAGTATAAGGTACTTGGAACCTCCCTCTCGAGTACTTTCACCCAAATCGTAGATCACTCCACATAACAACCTCCTTTACTCTCACTTACCCTCCCTCTATTTATATCAAGTGTAACCACCCTAGTAACCACTCCTACACAATTACTACTACTAACTTCCTATCTATCTAATTATCCTTATACCCCTTAACTAATATCATACTAAAGTACCAAACATATTGCAATATATATTTCTATCTTTTATATATATATATATTTTGGTTCTTTGTGGTTCTTGAGTGTTGTTAGTCGGTATCGAATTGGATAGCTTTTATAGTTGAACATGTGAGTCCAGTTCTGGGGTTACATCATACTCATCGCTCATTCACTTCCCATTAATCCTAGGAGGCTTTGCCATGACCAGCCAAGGCTAGTTGTGGAAGACAACAAGGATTTCAACCAATTGAGTCTTCGATGGTTGTGATATCTTAACGACATGATTGCCTACAACTTTTCCTGGTTTCAGGTCGACACTGTGGCATACCACCTTTCGGTCTTGAAGGACATGTTCCCAGGAGGAATCAATCTTCTCTCTCTCTTTTCTGGTATTGGAGGTGCAGAAGTGGCACTTCATCGCTTAGGTATCCCTCTTAAAAACGTTGTATCTGTCGACATTTCAGAAGTGAACCGAAACATTGTGCGAAGTTGGTGGGAGCAAACCAACCAGAAAGGGACTTTGATTGATCTTGCTGATGTACAAGAGCTAGATGCTGATAGATTACAATACTATATGAACTTATTTGGAGGTTTCGATCTCGTAGTCGGAGGGAGCCCTTGTAATAACCTTACGGGTAGCAATAGGTACACTCGAGATGGACTTGAGGGAAAAGAGTCCATCTTGTTTTATGACTATTTTAGAATCTTAGACCTGGTCAAGTGTATAGCCACCAAAACCGAATGATGATTTGATTGTAAAGCAAGTGAAGCCCCATCTTTCTGCGGTAAAAGAAAAAAGAACATGATATTCTATAGAACAAAAGTAATCTTATTATTTGTCAATAATTACACTGTTGGAAGATGAGGCTTTTAATTCCATCATTATTTGGCCCTTCAGGCCTCTGTTGTTCTTTAGTCTCTGTTGTACACTATGTCTCAATCATTGGATTAATCAACAAAACTGCCCAACTAAAGCAGCAAAGAAGTTTATATATTCTTATGGTTGTCTTTTGAGTTGTTTATGGTTACTACCCTGATTTGTTTTGTGTAGGAGTGAGTATGATAGACTAAAAAAGCGAGTCAACTGACCAGATTAGATTGAAACGAAGGTGGTTGGTTGGTATCTATTTGGATAAAATCCAAAACCAACTTTTTCTAAAGAATAAAATCATCTTACTAACCTACCATTCAATGGCTGGGGTTGGTTTGAGCATTTATTAAATTGATCGTAGTCGTTCAGTGATGGTTCGGCTGAAAAATCGACTCCAATGGATTACCACTCATTCCTAAATGATTTTTCAAATTGACAATTTAAAGAGAACAAATAAAATTATTAACTTAAGATTGTGGGATAGAATAATTTTATTAGATGAGTTTGAGTGAGTTTTTAAATGGACTCAAATGGCAAATAATTACGGATGTCAATGAGTTCAGGGCTAATTATTAGTTTAAGGTTGTATTGTGATAACAATTCTAAAATATTAATTAACATGAAAATTGAAAATTTATCTTATTGATTTAAATGTTAAAGGTTTAATTCTTTTAAATTTTAATTTGATTCTACCTTAGATTTTCAAATATCCCTACAATATCTTAAAACTTAAGAAAAGTCGAAATACTTTTATCATTATGTTTTGGATGAAAATCATTAATAACTTTGTTTTAAAAATACTTATAAACATTTAAATCAACTTTTAAAAGAGGCTATAAAAAAACGTTTTCATCCGTGATAGATCGTAGAAAACATAAGACCTCATTTCTAAATATCAAACTTTCAAAAGCCAATGACCTAATACTCTGTCATTTTCCTTATCTTTTCTCCTATATTTTCTTCTATCTTCCATCACCAAATTCTAAACATTTGTGCTGAAAAGTTTTGACCTGGTGAATCTTTTCTATATATATGTTAAATCTTTTTCCGACACTCTTAATTGAACATCATACAAATTTCTTTAAAATCCTTTTCGATCCCTCTCTCAATTTTCCATTATCTTTGCGTTCGTGAGGAAAGATTATCACTCATCATTTATTTTATTAAACTTTAATTTTTATAAATTGTAATTACTTTATATTTATTCAATTTACGTATGATAAACTTATAAACCAAGATTGGATAACTATTGTTATATTAACTCAGAAACTTCATTAGACCAAAAAAAAAAAAAAAACTTCATTTCAACCACAAAAAATTTTCTAAGAGAGTTGAAGAATCTTAAGAGCTTGTTGATAAGTGAATAAAGCCATAATTACATACTTATCTTCCCATATTAGAATATCTCACTTTAAAGCTAATTGGTTAATCTTGAGATAGTAAGTCCCAAAATTAATTGTTCTTAGAGTTTAGGGTTTGGAAATTAAAATACACATGAACAATCAAAATAAAACTATTATTAAAAATATAACACAATGAATTAAGATATTTAAAAAATTTTACATTTTACTTATGATGAATTCGATAAACTATTATCTATGTTACTAACGGATCTAGTATAAGACAAGTTTGAATCTCTCGATTTTATTCTATTTGTATAATATATATAAAGAATTAAAATAATAAAAGACTTAATAGCTAGTCTAATGATAAAATTGATTCACAGTTAGCCAATTGAGGAGCATGGTTTAGTGATATGAGGTGTGAAAGAGAGAAAGAAAAAATCAAAATTTTGATTAGGAAACCAGAGTTGGAATTACCTAACCATGGTTAGGGTGAACGTGGTTGGCCGCAGCTAAACGTCCAGTTTCTATAAATGGCAATCCGATTCCACATTTTTCGCTTCACCATCTCTCTCTACGCTTCTCTGCCTTCGGAAGCGTGGTAGAGAGATAACACATCGCTATCGTTTTGCTTTTCGATTGGTTTCATCCACGCAGCCTCGTTTATCTAAGGTAACCATCCTATTTTCTCGAATTTCATTCCTGGATTTGCAGATCTAGCGGATTTCCTTTCATTTCTGGTGCTGTTTTCTTTGTTTAGGGTTGCGTCTTCTCTGGGGTTCTTGTTTGGATTGTTTATTTGTTCAACAACTTTGGACTAATGCACGAATTTATGTTGCATGTGCCTTTTTTTGTTGTTTGCTCGTAATTGGCTCTGGAGAATTTTAGGTTTTGTATCTGTTTGCGTTTAGTTTCTTCTTCGTTTTTCAAGAATTCGGCATATGCTGTTGGTTTTCGTTGATTGGATCTCCCTTTCCTAGGCCTCAAACTGTTTTTGTGCTTGGCGGAGGCTTTGAGACAGGTTGAATCTTTTTGGATGTTTCAGTGTTTTCTGTTCGTGCATTAGTTTGAAATAAGGATAGGGATTTTTGGCGGGTTGAGTATTTTCTAGATTTTTCTTAGGTTTATGTTTATCTGTTTAAATGGCCATCGAGAGAGCATAGATCCGGTTTGTTCTGAACTTCTTTAAAAGACGTTGGCTGATTTTCCAAACTTGACTGTTCTATCTCCTGGAAACCTTGGTTAAGTGGGCAGTGGGGAAAATTATAGCCTTGTAATCTCACACTTAGTTCGAAATGTTTCCTCGAGGTTTGCTAATAGTTTTTTTTCACGTTGCTGTGGTTTGGTTATTGCTTTTGCATGTTTTTGAAGAAAAGTAATTCTTAGTTGTTTATTTGAGATTTGCATGGTAATCTCATCTAGTTCTCTGTATTCTTTTCTCAGTCGTCAAGTTATATATCTTCTGTTCTTCGTTATGGCGGCTACTGCTACTGCTGTTTCTGTTGGTCCACGATATGCACCAGAAGATCCAACACTTCCCAAACCATGGAGAGGTTTAGTTGATGGGAAAACAGGGTATCTTTACTTCTGGAATCCGGAAACTAATGTCACCCAATACGAGAGACCTGTGGCTGCTGCTCCTCTTAATTCATCAATAGTGTCCATAAGTTCTTCCGTTCAAATTCAAAAGCCATCCTCGGGCCACTCTTATAATAATAATTTGAATGAAAATAACGATAAGTACGGAAGAGGTTCCCATGCACCCAAACAAGAGGTAGAGTGAAGTATACAAATCGTATTTTTTTTCTATTACCAAGGGTAACCCCTTTTATACACTGTCTATCCTATGGAATGTCGAAATTTTAACTTTTTAGAATTTTCTTCCGCGATCTTTCTGCCACTGAAATTTTTTAAGGACTCTAGCATCAACTCTTCTTACATTAATGTTTTCCCCCTTTCTTTAGAATGAGAGAGAATTACAATTTTGGTTTTACTTCTGTATGCTGATTCCATCTTGCTTGCATGCGCCTTTGTAATATTATGTATGGTTTAGTATTATTATCTAAAAACTCAACTATAATTTATAAATCAAAACGAAAAGTTCTGTTAACTCATTTCCTTGTTCACATGATACGGCAGGTTGCAAGGGGTGAAACCTTTCAATCACATGATACCTCAAATGGAATACACGGAGCACCTAGTACTGGGCATGGAGGAGCACCATTGAAAGGACACAAACCATCAGATGCAGGAAGTGGTTTATCTGCCGACTCTTATCGTCAACGACATGAAATAACTTTTTCGGTGAGTGCACTGTTATTTTTGGGTTATTAGATTATAGTCCTGCTATTATTTCTTTCTTTCTTTATAGGTAATCGGGTTTTCGCTTCTTCTTGGCATTTTTGTGATCGCCATTCTCTTGAAATTTACCTCTATTTTCTGAATACAAATTTCTTAATGTTCATTTTTTTTCTTCTAGTAGAATTGAGTGTTCTGTTAATTGTTTTGTAGGGAGATAATGTGCCGGCACCATTTTCATCATTTGAAGTCACTGGTTTCCCACCTGAGATTCTTAGGGAGGTATTAATTTCCACTTTTTTCTTTGCCTTTGTTGATTTCGATCTTCCTTCGTAGATTAGCCATGGCTGACAATTCTGTAGGCATACTCAGCTATATAAAACAAAAATTTCTGCTGAAAGTTAAGTGGTTGCTGGGGTCATGTTAATTCTTTTTGTCACCTGTACTTTTTTGTCGCAGGTGCGATATTTGCTCCTGGGAGGAGCTAATGTCGTACGCTGTGGTGCCCTCTTTGTTTGGGGGCTTGCTTTAATTTGGAGTGCCCTTTTATGGTGGACCAATTTCTGGGAAGGGCTTTCCGAATCACCCATATTTGCAGCCGGGACTGCCGTTGGTGATGATTCAGTCTCCCACTAGTTTGTACGAAAGAAGAGGCCTCCTCCTTCTGTAGCTTGCAAGCAGCAAGCAATGGCCGCATGCATATGGGGGATGATGCTTCTTCTGGACTTAGCGTATTCTTCTAAAAATCGAAAAATGAAAACCAACCAGATATTTTGAAGCCTCCTCTGCTTAATAGGGGTGACTTTTCCAGGTACATAATGCAGGGTTCTCTGCTCCAACTCCAATTCAGGCGCAGTCATGGCCAATTGCTCTTCAAAGTAGAGATATTGTAGCTATTGCTAAAACAGGCTCAGGGAAAACTCTTGGGTACTTAATACCAGGTTTTATTCATCTCAAGCGCATTCGAAACGATCCTAAGCTAGGTCCGACTGTTTTGGTGTTGTCACCCACAAGGGAATTGGCAACACAGATTCAAGATGAAGCTGTGAAGTTTGGGAAGTCATCGAGAATCTCTTGCGCGGTATGCTTGTTCTAATATATATCTTATTCTTCGTTATTATTTTTTCATTTTGTTTGGAGCTTTGCAATTCCACCTCCAAGTTGTTCTAGTTTGCCCAATTTCCTATGGTGAATCACTAATTTCATCATTTCTAAAATTTGTTTTACATATTTTTCTGCATTGGAGTTTTAGGTTTAGCAACTGCTTGCTTGGAAAACTTTATGGTAATGAGGTGATTTGGTTATCTCTTTGATGACATAAACATTTGGGTGTTTGGGGCAAAGAGTGGAGCTGTTTAGTCTTGGCAACAGTGTAATGATTTAAAAAGTCATGCCCACAGTGAACACTTTGGGGAAATCCACTCCTTCCTCCCTATCTCCCTCCAAAACGCCCCTCATAATGTTCAAAATTTGGAGGATACTTGGGAATTTGAACACGGTGTAATTTATTTTCCTGCATTCATGTGGGGTCCTGGTCTCATTATCTTCTTTTGTGAGGCATTACTTTTAGAAGTACCCCATTATCTTGTGTGCCTTTAGCTTCGGTTCATTTTCCGTTCATTTTCTAACTGCTTGCGCCTTTTAAGCATGCTGTAATTGTATTAATATTGTATCCATTTTTTTATGCAAATCACTCACTGTTCTTATTTGTGATATTGAAGTGTCTATATGGAGGAGCACCGAAGGGCCCACAATTGAGGGATATAGACCGTGGAGTAGATATTGTAGTTGCAACTCCTGGTCGTTTGAATGATATTCTTGAGATGAGGAGAATCAGTCTGCATCAGGTTTCTTATCTTGTACTAGATGAGGCAGATCGCATGCTGGACATGGGTTTCGAACCCCAGATTAGAAAGATTGTAAAGGAGGTACCTGCTCGCCGGCAGACTTTAATGTACACAGCTACTTGGCCAAAAGAAGTTCGAAAAATTGCATCAGATCTGCTTGTTAATCCTATTCAAGTCAATATCGGCAATGTCGACGAGCTTGTTGCCAACAAGTCCATCACTCAGGTATGAACTTAACTGTACGTTTTCTCAATATATGGGATCGTTGTTCTCAGTCTACTTCATTTGGTTGTTTTTATGATTTCTTTTTTAAGCTGTAGGCATTTCATTGTTTGAATTAAAGTCTCAGTTTTGGATTTCGTACTTCATTGATTTGCATGGCAGCATATTGAACCATTAGCACCATTGGAGAAGCACAGGCGATTGGAGCAGATATTGAGATCTCAAGAACCTGGATCAAAAGTGATAATTTTCTGTTCTACAAAGAAAATGTGTGATCAGCTTGCTCGCAATCTTACACGCCAATTTGGAGCTGCAGCAATTCATGGAGACAAATCCCAGGGTGAGAGAGATCACGTTCTTGGTCAATTTCGCACAGGAAGGACTCCTGTGCTTGTAGCTACTGATGTGGCAGCTCGAGGATTGGATATTAAAGACATCAGGTTTGCATCGCCATATATAGTTCATTTTAAAACAAAATTCTATTCTTTATTGTATGCAGAGAGGGCAAGTCATCTTCCTGTAAACAAAATAGGAGAGATTCACAGTTAAATGGATATAACAGGGAACGACAGAAAAACAAAGGATGGTTATGAAATCAGTCGGAATTGAGACCCCACATGGCTGTATTCTATTTACTCGTGGTTTAAAATTTGTAAACTTGGCCTGTTCTGTGTTTGGGGTGGGGATGAGAGATGCAAAAATTAATATACAGGTTTTTTATTAGTGTCATATGGAGCATGTTATCTTACAATCTCTACTTCTTTACAGGGTTGTTATCAACTATGATTTCCCATCCGGAGTGGAGGATTATGTCCATAGGATTGGTCGAACTGGAAGAGCAGGTGCTACCGGCATTGCTTACACATTTTTCGGTGAGCAGGATGCGAAGTATGCTTCAGATCTGATCAAAATTTTGGAGGGAGCTAACCAGCGAGTCCCACCAGAACTTCGTGATATGGCTTCTCGAAGTTATGGAATGGCCAAGTTTAGACGTTGGGGTTCTGGCTCTGATGGTCGTGATGGTGGTCGAGGTGGGCGCAATGATTCAAACTCTGGTGGGAGGGGTGGACGGGGAATGTCTTCCTTTTCTTCCTCCAAGCCAGAACGAGGTGGTGGCCGAGGGTATGACTTCGACTCACGAGATAGGTACTAAATTGTTTTTAATCATTTCTAGGGTTCCCGAAAGTTTTAAAGATCGAGTTGGTGTTTTGATGCTTCTTATTTTTCCTGGTTGACAGGTATGATTCTGGATACAATCGTGGTCGCAGTCGGAGTCCTCCAAGGGGTGGTGCAGGAGGTGACCGAACCAAAAGTTGGAACCGTGACCACAGTCCTCCAGGCTGGAGCCCCGACAGGTCTGCACCAGCACGTGATCGCTCTCCAGTTCGTAGTTTTCACCAATCCATGATGGAACGTAGCAACATTCCACCTCGAGGAATTGAAAATGCTAGTAAGAATGGTTCTGGAAGCTGGAACCAAGTCCGAAGTCGGAGCCGTAGCCGAAGCCGTAGTCCTAACCGTTTTAACCGGGCTCCTCCAGCACGAGAGCGTTCTCCAATTTTGAGTTTCCATAAAACAGTGTTGGACAAGGGAAACTCTGGAGGCACACATGACAACCTAGATAACAAGGATTCAAGAAGATCACCTCGTGATAGAACTGACGGGGGAGGATACGAAAAGAGTTCTCGCTCCTCATATCCTCGAGAAGAAGACGAGGAAGGCATGATCCCGCAAGATGAACAAGGTAAGGGAGCATCAGACTGATAAATAAATATCATCATTTCTAAGGCCAATTCTTCTTGAAAAAGGGACAAGGGTCAGTCGGTAGTGAATGGCGGTTAGTTAGTTATATCGCCTTTTTGGTGCCATATGCTCTCTGATTATATTTTGGAAACTATTAAAAGAAGACCCAATTATTTTTATGCTATCTGAAGTTCCAAACCTCCCAACTCTTTTTGGTTCAAAAGGAAGGGTGTCGCTGCTTATAGGAGTTTTGTGTGTGCCTGAATCCTCTTATAGATATTTTTTATGAAACAGGCTTTTTAATTTTTAATTTTTTTTGGGGGGAGGAGAGAGGTGTTTACAAAAAAGGGGGTTTTAAATTTGAAGAAGAAGGTTGTAGTAGAAAAGACTTAAATTGTAAATGTGGTGATGATGTCTGTCTCAATGAGATGTACATGTTTGCTAAAGGGAGTAAGCTCTCTTCTTCTAAACATTTTGGTCTTTCTGTTGTTGGACTTTGAGAAAGCACTTCGTTTCAATCATTTTTTATTTTATTTTATTTACTCCATTCTCCATTTCTTGGTTAGCTGTTTAGTTTACTCTCATCTACATTTTTTAGATATGTGTTTTCGTAGAAGTCTTTGGATGTTATAACGGAGATATCAATTCTCATTTTTCTTCAAAACTTAATATTTGAGAACCACATTCCTCCTGAATTTTTTTTATTTGGTTTGCTTTTGGATGTATATCTATCGATTATTTATTTTGCATTAATTGAGGGTTTGTATAGAAGAGATTAATTACTAATTAAAAAATTGGGGATGAGATCTCTCACTATTCTTTGAGCTATCTTATCTTTTTACATTTCCAACACTTATGCCAAAAAATGCAAGTGTATCAATTGTGTTTATTAATTAAAAACCAACTTATACTATTAAATGTAAATGTATACGTTGTTTATCAATTAGAAGTCATGTTCAAAAACGAGAAATGTATAACCTTTTTGTGCCTAACATCCTATTTGATGAAATTTTATTTTTAAAAATATGAATTGTTTCCTTACAACTTGTTTAGTATTGTTTCTTATTCTTCTACTAATACTCCACTAAATTTGAAAAACAAAATTAAGGATTAATTTGATCAATAAACACTTCTCAATACAGTTAACAATATTTAAAATGTCAATAGATAAAAATTTAATTTTCTAAATTCAAATAGTTGTTTGTAAATTTTAAATTTTTTGAAATTCAAATAGTTATCCAACTCAGTCTAAATCAATAAATAGATAGACAAGAATTATACTAAAATCCTTCTTGAAGTATCAAAATTATTAGATGAATTTTCACTCAAATTTGCAAAAAGATTCAATAAGCAATTAAATCCAATTAAGGGAAGCTTTTTAATGGGTGACATAAAATATCATAAATTTTGAAACCATTGAATTTACTAATACAATTACTTAAATATAAAACCAGTGAATGAAACAAGAACAAACAAAGTTTGCTCTAAAGGAAGGTCAAACCATAATCACATAAACAAAAATGGTCAACTCCAGCTTAGGTTGATGTATAATCCAAAAACAAAAACAAACATTTGGCATGCATATGTATTTCTAAGCTCTTGAATTTAAATTTCCAACCTTAATCCAACTCAACTCTTAAAAATCTATTTGGTTTGGGTGGTTGGTCGAATTATTTATTTTTCTTTTTTTTTACGGTATATATTTTTAATTAATTTCACATACTTAAATTTATCTTTCAAAATCAATATCTATTACAAACATCGTACTATATATATGTATGGCTTTTGGACGAGAAGTGCTCCAAAAGTCATGAAAAACTCTGTTTTTCAATACATATTAACATTAGAAATATAGTCCGTAAAATAGCAACCAAAATCATTAAAACCATAATTAAAAAAGTATCCTTTTTCTGTAAGGTTTTGTTGGATTTTAACAAATCATTGGAACAACAATTTATCGTACATTGAAAATATTTTAAAAAGTAATGGACTCAAAAGCACTGTACTTATATCTTTGGTCTCAAATAATTTTAATTTGAAGCACTTGATATACTAATTTGGTTGTCTCAAGTACGAAATAGATTTTCTATATGATTGTAATAATTTTCACGAAATGGACTTTTTAAATATTTTTTAAGTTAATTATTGTATATGTTTTAACAGTTGTATGTATCAAGTTTAAAGTATTAACATATATAATAATATTTTTAAAAAATTTAAATATAACAAAATAAATCAAAGTTTATATTTATAAATCATAAAAATCTATTAGCGAAAGAAGCCCTATCTCTATCCCAAATAAACTTTGTTATATCTATAATTTACACTTAGTTATTATCCATACAATTGATACCTACTACGATAATTGTTTTCAATCGAAACTTGAGGATCAAATAAAAATAAAAAATCATTGGAAAAAAAATCCTTAGGGGGTAAAAAGGTAATTGTCTCTTAAACCTCAACAAAATTTCAATCATTTTGAATAACTAATAGAAAATAAATTTGAGGCTGAGAAATTGTGGAGGACCAACGATCACCGTTAGAAGCTCCATAGAGAACGTAGCGAACTTTTAAGGCGAAGACGAAGCAATTCCCTTATCATTCTCCTTTGATTTTGACGTTTTCATCTTTTCAAGCCAACATCTGTTGTCGCCATCAACGAAAACGAAGATTCAAACTGGAATCATCTTCAAATTCTTTTTCCTCTTCAGGAATCCTTCACTTTTTCCCATTTTCCGTCTCTGTAAGTGACCGGTTTTTAATTCGATTGCATTCAGTCAGTGCAGTTGCTGAGAGTACGAAGAAAAACGTGTCTAGATTGGGAATTAAAAGTGATTCCAATTAATTAATGATCATGTGGTGTGCAATTTTGTTAATAATATGATGAATTGTGGCTCTAATTTGAGAAATGAATAGTTCAGTACTAAGTAGAATGGAATTGATTTTAATTGAATGACGTAATAATGACTTGAAAATTTTCTTATTGAGGTTTGTAATGACATTTACATTTGCTAATCTGGGCTGTGATTGAAGAGTTTGAATCTGGCTTATCTTTTGTTTAATGGATTGATCTGAGGAATGGACCGTTCTAGTTTTAATGACTAAGAACTCTGGTTTCAATTATTGGCTTGAAATTTTATGTATTGATCAGTTTTTATACGGAATAGAATTTATTAGAAATTTGAGGATGATCAATGAAATTTGGAAGTAATTTAATTATATTCGGTATCAGGATGCTGTTCGAAGCTACTGGCGATGCAACGACCCTCAGTTACTGGTTAAACTGGTGGGCATTAATCTGTGAAATTTGGGTATTTGCTTCTTTTACATTTGCACTATGGATGATATGGAATTACGAAGTCAAGGATAGATTAGGACATAGCCGACAAGGAACTCAGCAGGATAAAAACAAACTTCGGGGTTGTGAAGCTTGGACACCATGTCTCATACAAATTCATCCCATCTTTTTATTGGCTTTTCGAGTTTGTGCATTTGGTTTGATGTTGGCTTCATTAATTGTGAAGGCTTTGGTTAACGGAGCTTCCATGTTTTATTATTATACTCAGTAAGCATTCTCTTCTTACTGTGATTATCATCTTGGCTATCTTAAAGTAATGTACAGCAAATCAAACCTTCAGCGTATACTAATTGTTCATGAAAACGGTGAGTCAATGAGTTGTCTTAATTAGACTCATTTGATTTTAGTTAAAATAAGGCATTTAAATTATTGATTCAACATCAAGGATGGAGGCGATTTGGGGGGTTCTGGATATTTACTGGAAAGAATGTATCATTATTTCAGGAGGTTGCAAATATGAATTTATCATTTATGTATCCTGGATTGCATTCTTGTAGATGATATACTGTGCAATTTTACCAACAATTTTCCAGTGTTTATGAACCTCGTTCTCTTTATAATCTTCTGACTAATGTTTTGTTGTATGGATTGTTTGGCAGATGGACATTTACTTTACTTACAATATATTTTGCGGTATGTTCTTCTATTTTTCTTAATTTCAGTACTGATCAATAGCATAAACTTCTATGTATTTCAGCTTCTTCAATGCTTCAATAGCTCATTATCTAAATTTCTTCTTTCAGTGTGGGTCATTGATTTCCATATATGGAGTTTTTCTCTGTAACAGAAAAAGAACACAAGGTCTTTATGCTCAACTTAATGAGAATAGGATGGAGGAAGGGCAACATGTTCCTCTTCTTTCTGGGAAGCCCTCAAATTTAATTGGAGGAAATATAGTTTCGTATTCCAAGGACCAAAGCTTGTCTTCGACGGCTGTCAACATCTGGAGTTATACTTTTGAAGTTCTATTCCAGGTTAATTTTCTGTGTAACCTTTTTTTTTCTTGAAAAAACCGATTCTCAATTTTGTTTGTATCACAATCGACTTTGCCAACTTTGTTTTTTTGTTTTCTCCAAACAGATCAATGCAGGGGCAGTAGTACTCACTGATTGCACTTATTGGTTTGTCATATTCCCATTTCTTACCATCAAAGATTACAATTTAAGCTTTGTAAGTACCGTGGTTTCAAGCAAAATGTCTAGCCTTTACTTTGTTGTTTACTTGGATGCTAATCATAATCGGTTGAGACCCATTAGAGACTAGATGCATCAAACGATAGCTCTGATATAGTTATAATTAGTATCATTGTAATCACTCGAGAATGTTTGTTGGATATCAGTTCATAGTTCGTTTATGACAATTTCTAATTCTCCTTTGCTTAAGGTTTGCTCCATCTCAATCAGTTATCTCCATAATGTCAGATGATGATCAATATGCACACGCTGAATTTGATTTTACTTCTCGGTGAAACTGCTCTTAATAGCTTGGTAATGTTTTCTCTTCTGTATCACTTTTTGTTTAAAAATATTTTTGATACCTAAACTTTCACTAAAGTAACAACTAGTCCTTAATCTTAGTTTGTAAAATTTAGTCCCACTACTTTGAACGTTGTAACAAGTCTCTGTACTATAGTATATTACAATTTACTCATTCTGCTTTTTTTTTTCTTTTACAATTGAATCTAATTTATAGATACATTTTGTCTATAAATTGTATTTATGAATCTACATGAACGAGATTCCCATTAAAATCTCAACAGTATTTTTCATGATTCTGACTTAATTGCTACAAATCTTCATAGCATATGGACTAAATTGTTAGTTCAAGGATTACTAATTCGCAATACAATGAGAACTTTTACCGATACAAGTTTAGATACTAATTGTTACTTTTCATGAAAGCTGCTTTGTCTTTTAACCTCGTTTTTTTTCTTCCTTGTACTCTTCTTTTAATATGCTGTTTGATGTCAACCCACTGCAGACACTTCCAACGTTCCGAATTTCATTCTTCTTTTTATGGACGGGTATTTATGTCATTTTCCAGTGGATCGTTCATGCATTTGTTTCGATTGGGTAACCTACAATTCCCCTTAGTTCTATTTTCCAACTCTTGCCTTTGAAATTCACCAATAAAATAGCAAGAGTTGCCTTTCTTTTCTGCAGATGGCCTTACCCATTTCTTGATCTGTCGGCTCCTTATTCTCCATTATGGTACGTACCTAGATTTTCAATTCAGTAAAAAACTATTTGGCATGAACTTTCACATAACTTAAGTATTTAATCTATTATGATCTGCAAGTCCATCACAGTCTAGAAATTATGCTCTGGTTAACAAACAAATGACTAGTAATTTGTACATATTCACTTGCGTTTATATCGTATAAATTTATTTTTAAAAGAAGGTTTTTCTTTACTTGTTCTTGGTTTATAAACCTTTGTACTTGTTTCCTAAACTCTATTCAAAGAGCAATTATATTCGTTGCTGTCAATTTTTCATTAATCATTTTACGAAAGACGTCAAATCTATTTTGAAACATAGCTCCTAGATGTGACTTAAAAGTTCGAAAGTTATATACTTTGAGTAGAGATCTATTCACCATATAAATGAACATTCAACGTGTTATGTTTGGTTTTATCAAATAATTTATAAACCATTAACCTCAAACCAAAATGGAACAATATAGATCTCTGAACGTTTGTTCCATAAGGTACTGACCCTAGCTATTTTTCTTTCTCTCTCTCGGCATTTTTCACTAGCAAGTTGCTCTTTAAATGATTTATTCAAAGTTTTCTTTTTTCCATATAATCACTTTTTTTAATATCCAGCACCTCAACAAATTTTATGAGAGACATTTAATCATATAATCATTTTAATGATTGTTTTTGTAGTTTCAAACACAGTTTTCATAGTATCAAATTATGTTTGAATGATTAAAAACATGTTTCAAAATCACTTTCAAACATATTGTTACAAGTCTGTTTAGTAGTGATTTTAGCATAGCCAAAATCACTTTTGCACAAAAATATGGTGTTTGGTAACCTAATGGAAGTGATTTAGAAAAATGGGAAATCACTCAAAATTGATTTTTGAAGCATCATCTCTTCTCATGGGAAGGTGATTATTCTAGAATCAACACCTTATTTTTCATAGTTTTTGAAATACTGAAAATACCCTTTTATTTAATACGAAAACTTTTAACCTAAAATTGATTTTTGAAGCATCTCATCCCGTTGATTCAAATTTCACGTTTGTCTTCATCCTCTCCAATCCATCTCATGCCTCAACCATTCTTCACATGGCACCACATTTTCCTTCTATTTAAGTATTTTGTAATGATACAGAACATTTTTAGTTTGGATGAATCATATGTTTTGAATTTTCTATTTGCATTTTTTTTGCGTATACTAATCTAACAATAAAATAAATTAATAAAATTAGTTATTTATTATAATTATTTTTTCAAAAATAAACTTCTAAATGTAAAAATAACCCTTTTTAATTTGATAGTTTTAAAATCACTTTTGGTATGAAACATTAACGTTGAAAATCAATTTTAAAGTTTGTTAGCAAAAACATAAATTTAATTGTTTAGAAATCAATTTTATAAAATTAGTTGTATCTATTTTTTTTTTTTAAATCACTACTCCAAATATCACTTCCAAACACCCAAACACACTTGTTGTGGATAAGATTGATTCTAAATCATTTTTCTTTGATGAATCCCAGGTATCTACTAATGGGATCGATTCACATTCCAAGCTATGGTATTTTCATGTTGATTATAAAACTGAAACATAAACTAATAATGAAGTGGTTCCCTCAACCATACCAGTGCTAGCAAGACTGACAAATGTTAATCATGGTTAGTCTTTTTGGTGATTACTTAATTATTTTCTTTTGTTTACCCCTTCCCTACAAAGGTAGGAAACTTGATGTTGAGAAATAGAAAATATTCTGACCATAAATAGGAGATAGCTAGCAAAAGGAGAGAGGTGGAATGGAGAACACATCTGTGGATGCTATTTCCAAAGATGTAAATGTATAACCATAGGCTTTTAATCGTGCCTACAATGTTACTGTCATGTATATGACATAATTGATTTTCCTTTTAATTTTAATTTTAGATTGGGTTTAAAGGGTATTATTATAAATGGTAAAATTTCATATTCCATCACCGATAGATTTGAAATATTGCTATACTTGAAAATGTTATTGTATTAACGTTGCCTAAGCTTGTAAAACCAAGCTTATGTTTCGGGTACGAGGGGCTACATAGTCTAGATTTTGTTAAGTTCATGAGCTATTCATTTAGGTTGTATGTTCAACCTAATTGAGTTAGACATATATTTTTTGTTAAGAGATTAAATGTTTGAATCTCTCCAACATTAGATGATGTTAAAAATATTCAGACACAAGCATACATCTATGATTTCATGCGTATTATGAACTAATTATGCGTAGTATGAACTAATTAAATACTGTTAAGTATGTTGGTGTTTTTGTAGTTCTAGTTCAATTTTAGTTTATGTACTTTTAATCAATCTTGAACTTGGGTCTTTGAAGGTAACTCTCATCAAAATTGGTTAACTACCGACAATATTTTCATGTAATGAAATACATCATATGTTTTCAAAATTTATAGTGAAAATGCTCCTCAATAATACTTTTTCCTTTTTGAAAAATCGCCGTAAACTAGCCATATAGAACATGTTTGGGGCTAGGAGTGGAGTGAAGTGAGTTATAATAGTTCACCCCTTGTTTGGGACAAAGATTAGTTTTAGTTGAGAATTATGATTAGGATTTAAAAATAACCACATATCATTACTATTCTTCAACTCTAGGGTATTTGTTTCAAGGGTTGAAAAATTTGTCAACCGGCTTTTAGACACTACCTCCACTAGCCAATCTCACCTCCGATGACTTTATCGATGAACTTTCGTCGCCCAACTCTGGCAACCGTCTCCACCTATCAATCTTGAAAATTTTTAATAAAAATCATTTTAGAGTTTAAGCTAATCTCCAGTGATCGTCATTGGCCAACCTCTGACCACCGCCTCCAGTGACTCTACCGACGAATTTTTGAAAACCAACTCCAGTAACGATTGTTGCCAACCAACCTCCTATCGCTACCAATCAACCTTGAAATCTTTTTAATAAAAACATTTTTACGGTTTAGGCTATCTCCGGTGATCTTTGTTGGCCAATCTTCGACCATCACATCTGGTGAGTCTAACGGCGAATTTCTGACAAACTATAGCGACCTCGACGCTATTCAATCTTGAAAATTTTTAATAAAAGCATTATTAGTAAATATAACAAACAAAAGAAACTTGTATACACTAGTACTTTTAAGAAAAAAAAAATTATAATACATTATATTTTATTTTAAAAAGTTTTTATTAAAAGTGTTTAAATAAAAATGAATTTTTGAAAGACCTTTTTCTAAGTCATTTCAGTAATATTTGTAAAATACAACTTCTTGTGTTTTTTTCCTTGCAAAATTATCCTATCTACTTGTTAAACTTGTTAGTAGTCATATACGGAGATTGTAGTTAAATTCACTAAACAAACAACCTAATTAACAATATTTAATTAGATTCCATATCAATTTTCATAAAGTATGTACGTAAGGTTGCAGAAGACATGCATCCCAATTACTACTAATAAACTTGGTTTGTATAAATTAATTCGTGGATGTTACAATTCGATCGTAATAATCCACACTATAATACAACCACTTTTATGAACAAAATTATATGAAGAGGTTGTTCTCAAACAATCATTTTATGTAAGTCTAATATTTGTATGTTTCATAACTAATAACACATTTATAACTTATCTCTAACATTGTAAGTTCTTCCATTTCACATGGAATTTGAATGTTGTTACTACAATTTGATTATACCTAAGAACTATTAAATTTATATTTGCAATGTGTGTGCCCCTAAGATTCTAATAAGAAAACACATTTCTTTTTTGTTTGTCATTTCTCTTTCACATATTTTGCAACTTTATTTTATAACTAGGGATGTTAGAAAATACCCAAAAGTTTGAGGAACCCGATACGCGTAAGCTTACATGATTTGGTTGAGTTATCTACTTGTTTCTCCAATTTTCACAAAGAGAGGGATGTGATATTGAGTGTGTTTAGAATGCATTCTCAAGCCTTTACATAAAAGAATTATCTTTAAAATAAATTATTGTGTTTGATAACTAGTCAAAATAACTTTTCAAATTTATTTTAAATGACTTTCCTATCCAGAGTTTAAACAAAAATTGTGGTTTTTTGGAGGGAATGGTCAAAAAGAATAAATGAACAAAATATTTACACCTTATGACAAAATCAAATGTAATGAGTTTTTGTCTTTTATTGATTATTGTCGTAAAGTATAAATAGTTTGTATTTTTTACTATTCTTGAAAAAATCTCTTTTTAAATGAAATGTTTTTTTTTTTAAAATTTATCCAAATAAATCTATTGTTGACTCAAATCATAACTATAAATATATGACACCAATGAAAGGTTTATGAGCTAAAGAAAAAAAAAGTTACATTATAAAATATATTTTTAGATTTGTTTTTTAATTCAATACTACGTTAATATTACTATAAATTGTAATATTACATTTTAACATTTTATAAACCTTTCCAAACTAAAAATCATTTAGAACTTTAAAAGGAAAATTTGACCAAAACAACATTGAAAATGACATGTAATAAAATTTTAGATGGTTGTGTCATTTAGTACAAGTTCATCTATCCATATAAATTTTTAGAAAATAACTACTCCAAACATTTAGAGAATATCAAAAGCAACATTGTAATAAAAATTTATTTTAATTGATAAAACTTATCAAAATATATACAAGTATAACAAAACATCACAATTTATTGATGATAAATTACAATAGATCAAGATAGACTACTATATGTGTTTATCTTGATAACATAGACAACGAGTCTATATTAATCTATTACAATTCATTAAAAATGAGCTATTATATTTGGTTAGTACCTTTGTTATATTAATAACAAAATCAAAATCCAAAGGTTGTTTATTTATTTTTTTTAATTTTTTTAAAAATAAAAAGGATATTTTCAAATATAACGAAATAAACTAAAATATTTACGACATATACAAAAAAATTTGGATTTTATGACATAAATCGATAAATTTTTATCTTTATTTACCAATGTTACTAATAGAAACATATGTCTATCAATATCTATCCGGATCTAAAGCTTTGTTATATTTTATAAATAGTTGGTCAAATTTGTTATTTTTGATCCTTCCGTTTTTAAAAAACAAAATAAGTTTAGTAGAAAAAAAAAACTAACGAAATTCATTATAAATATTTTGCCAAAATTTTAATTTTTGACCGTTTAAAAAAAAAACAAAAGGTGGGTTTTTATTTTTGCTGTCGTTCTCTGCTTTGAGAGTATATTATAACTCACACTCAGAACCTCCGACCTATAACTCTTAAACCCTAAACCCCTTCGGAGCTCTAAGTTTTGTGAGAGCTGCCATGGCGTCCATGGCTTCCAAAGCGAATCCACTCTTTTCTACCATTCCTCATTTTCTAACTTGGAGGAGCCACGGTTTTCGTACCATTTGCTGTGGCCGTATGGGCTTCGCCTCTCAGTCTCAGTCCCAGCAGCAACTTGATCCCGATACAACCCTCGGTGGAACCAAGGTTCTCGAAACTTTCGAAGAAGTGTTTGAGATTGGATCGCGCTTGGTTAAGTTGGAAACTGGAAAGATCGCTCGCTTCGCTAATGGCGCGGCGGTTTTGGGCATTGAAGAGACCAAGGTCTTGTCTACTGTTGCCTCTGCTAAGGGGGGCGCTGTTCGTGATTTTTTGCCTCTCACGGTATGTATATTCTATAGTTCTTGTTGATTCTGGATTTGGTACCAACGGTGAATTTGGGACGTTAGGAAAAAAAAAAAAAACAGAATGATTGCGCTTTAAAAGAAGTCAATAATGATTGAGCTAATAGAGTGAATAACTCAAGAGTGTTTTCTAGCATAACTCAAAAATTTTCTGGTCACATTTTCACTTTCAATGATATGTGATGATTTTTAATTTCTGTAATTGGGTGTTTGGTTGTGTCACGTGTTCTTCCTACAGCATTTGCTAGAATGTGCAGTGGAGGAAGGTTTTGAATACTTTTTTCATCTGATTAGGTGGATTATCAAGAGAAGCAATTTGCACAAGGTGTTATTCCGGGTACATTCACGAGGAGAGAGGGGGCTCCCAAAGAGCGTGAACTTTTATGTGGCCGCATTATAGATCGTCCTATTAGGCCATTGTTTCCCACTGGATTTTACCACGAGGTCCAGGTATGTATTTTGAGTTTAGGTTTTTATGTTCATGAACTTTGGTTAATGATCACGTGAGATCTTATGTCAAAATACTTTGGCATGACTGTTCTTTGACCCATTTTGTCTTGATGATTTTCATGCATATTCCCTAATCAAAGGTAATGGCCAGCGTTCTCTCTTCCGATGGTAAACAAGATCCAGATGTTATGGCAGCTAATGCAACATCTGCTGCTCTTATGTTATCAGATATTCCTTGGGGTGGCCCCATTGGAGTGATACGTATAGGAAGAATTGATGGGCAGTTTGTTGTCAACCCAACAATGGATGAGGTAATTAGAGTGGTTCTTGACCGCTCCCTGCGCCATCTTTATGTTTAATACATGCTACAAACAAAGACAACTTCTATGCATACTAAATTGGCTTTACTATTTTAAATAGTGAAGTTTTATTTCTGAATCAGTTTTTACTCCACCACCTTTCATCATCAAAACAAAATTTATGAAAATAAGTATTAAATTTTGCTTCTCCACGACTTTGAAATTGAAATTTAAATCAGTTAATAAGTATTAAAGTTATTGTAAAGAGAATATTAAATTAGAAGTTATCGTAAAGAGAATGTTCAATTAAGTATCCAACATGAGCATAGCTGATTGACATAAAGTAAGAAATATCAATCAAGTGGTCAGTGGTTGAAATACTTTGTTGAACTTAAAAAAAAGTTTCCTAAAAGCCTATACTTTAAACACTCTTAATAGCGTCTTTATTCATAATTTTTCGTTCTTGCAGTATAATATTTTTATTAGAATTTTGTATTGTGTGCTTCATAAAAACATCTTGAGAGAGTGCTATTGCAATTTATTGAACTTCATATTTTAGAAACTTTTGGTCCAGTTCAGTTTCTGTCAACATCTCTGAAATGACTAACTAGTTAATTGTTATGATTTTGGCAACATCTTGTAGTTGGATTTCTCCTATTTATGAGTCTATTAGCTTTGCATATATTGCAGCTTAACTTGAGCGATCTCAACTTAATATATGCCTGTACAAGGGAGAAAACTTTGATGATTGATGTCCAAGCACGTGAAATCACAGAAAAAGATCTTGAAGCTGGATTGAGGTTGGCACATCCTGAAGTAAGTGATGGGGAGTTCAATTCAGCTAGATTTTTTGTATCGGATTGCTACTAACGTCACCGACTTTGATATTTTAGGCAGTTAAGTTTCTTGAACCACAAATCAGATTGGCTGCTAAAGCTGGAAAGCTGAAGAAGGAATACAAATTGTCCATGGTGTCAGATAGTACATTGGAGAAAGTTACCAAGTTAGCCGAATTCCCTATTGAAGCTGTTTTCACTGACCCCTCTTATGGCAAGGTATTCAATATTTATCTGCAAGATGAATGCTTGAATTATTGCCTTTGAACTTCTGCTGTCCTAACCATCATGGATTGGCTTAGTGGTAAAAAAGGAGAAATAGTCTCAATAAACTAACTAAGAGGTCATGTGCTCAATCCATGGTGGTCTCTTACCTAGGAATTAAATTGCTACAAGTTTTCTCGACACTCAAATGTTGTATGGTCATGTGGGTTATCTCATGAGATTAGTTGAGGTATATAAGCTAGTCTGGACACTCACGGATATCAAAAGAAAAGAAAAAACTTCTGCTGACCTTCTTCCTTTGGGTGTCTTTCATGCTTCTTTGCAAAAAAATAATATTTTTCCCATTAAATATTTTTCATGATCAATTACTAAATAGTTCTAATTTTGTATTATATTTAGTTTGAACGTGGTGAGGCCTTAGAAAAGATCACAGAAGATGTGAAGAAGGTATTTGAAGAAGAATGCGATGAAGAAGGCCTGAAGGTTTTGCCAAAAGCTGTAGACTATGTGAGGAAAAAGGTATGTATATGCGTCTATGAGAATACAGTTATAAACATTTGAAAGATGTTTCTCTTTTGCTTATTATGCAAACTTTGAGTTTTAGTTGTAGTTGGTGACTAAACTCAGTTTCTTTGTAGTTTATAGCACATTATTTTTTTTGTTCATTTTTTGTTCTTAATCTCGACCAAACAAAAATTTTGATCAGTATAATTTTTTTTACATTTTATCATATTTAAAATGTTTATTTGAAGCTTACTGTAACCTAGGAAGCACAAATACCAACACATGACACGGCAGTGCGCCATTTATCAAAAAAGTAGGACACTACATGACAGAGACACGTCATTTTTTAAGAAAAAAAATTAAACGTATGTCATGCATTTAAACATATTACATAACAAGGATTCCAATTAAAAACATCAAAATAACAAGTTTTGAGCCATAAAACATAACAAGGGTAAAGAGGGTTGGTGGCTTGGTGGGGAGAATCAGAGAAGGGAGCGCGAAGAAACCTAATAATTATTGCCATTGGGCCGGATAATGTGCCGTCTCAATGGGTTTTTTTCTCCAGCCATTTCTTGGCCATGTTAGAGCCGTGCCCCAAAAAAAAGAAAAATCGACAAGCCAGTTGACGTGTCCGTTTCGGAAAATGTCCAGCACCAATACTTTGCCATCTTAGGAGTGTCGGTGCTTCTTAGATTGTAACCCTCTATCTAAAAGTTGACAATTCAGTGAAATCCATGCAATTTATCTATCTTTCAACATAACTATTTCAAGAAATGTGTAGCTTTCTCTAGGTTTGTGTACTGTATCATTGTCATTGATGGATTTTAATTTTGGGATAGCTGTAACTGTATGGAGACTTTGTTTTCTAATGAAGGACAATATACAAAGCACATGATTTTTTTTTTCAGTCCTTAAGTTCTTTAATACATTCGTCTTTAGGTTTTTTAACAAAATCACATGAAATACTAGGTTGTCCGCAGAAGAATCATTGCCGAAGGACGTAGAGTTGATGGTAGACGTCTTGACGAAGTTAGGCCTTTGTATTGTGAATCCAGCTATTTACCTATACTTCATGGGTCATCAATTTTTTCTCGAGGAGATACTCAGGTCAGCCTAGACAATTTCTTTAGTAGTTTTTGGCTAGTTATTATTAATCATTTTATCATTGAGTGTTAGAAAACTTTGTGATGTGTTACTTTTAATTTCTAATTCTCAAAAAACAATTTTGATTCACACCCATACAGGTTCTATGTACTGTTACACTTGGGGCGCCAGGAGATGCTCAACATTTGGATTCTCTCGTTGGACCACCGACAAAACGTTTTATGCTTCACTATAGCTTTCCCCCATTTTCTATAAATGAAGTGGGAAAACGAGGTGGCTTAAATAGGCGTGAAGTTGGCCATGGTAAATGATTTATCTTTTTCTTCATGGAATCCAATATATTTAAACTGAACTGGGCCAGATGGTAAGGAAATTTGGTCATAGGAATAAAGAGTTGGTTTCCATTGGGAAACAAAGGTTCTATTTCACATTAGGTAATGTTCAACTTCAGCGTTATCAGTCGAAATCCTTAAGATTGGTCATTCAAGGAGTAAAATTTGAGGTTTTTCTGTGAGAGAATCGATCCTTCATTTACTCTTGCTTTTGTTTTTAGGTTGGTAAAGGTCAAACTTCGGTTTCTGAAAGATTTTTGATAAGGAGCAAAGTTTGAGAAGTCCGTGGGCTTTTATTTCAAATTTAACTTGTAACTTATAGTTGTTGGTTATCTATAACACGATCAGCTGTAGAGGGGTTTTAATTGCAGATATGTGGGGGTGGGGAAAGGAAAGGTAGAAACTTTTGATGCAACCTATCATCTAAAGTATTTCTATCAAAAAAATCTTCTAAAGCATTCAATACTCTAGGATTACTGAATGGAATTCTGTATTCAATTCAAATGTTTTTTTTCTTGGTAGGAACTCTTGCTGAGAAAGCTTTGCTTGCTGTGTTACCTCCTGAAAGTGAATTTCCATATGCCGTCCGTATAAACTCAGAAGTCATGGCCTCAGACGGTTCAACTTCAATGGCGACTGTTTGTGGAGGTACAATTTGCTCTTGGGCTTTAACCTTCTCTATTTTTAATGAAAAGTAAACGATGCTTTTCATTTCTAGGGTTGAAATAAAAATATTGTTATGTATTGCTGTATAATTTGTTGTAGTCGCTTATTGTGATGGATTTGATTGCTCTCTCAATTTCTAATTCAATAATCAGATCCTTTCATTTTAGCCTACTGAATTTTATGAAAATTTTCATTCTGTCATAATAAATCTGCTATAGTTATATTAATTTGAAATAATTGCACCAGTTGTGATTTCATGTGCATATGACGTTTCTGCAGGTAGTATGGCATTGATGGATGCTGGGGTTCCGTTAAATGAACATGTGGCTGGGGTTTCAGTTGGCCTTGTTAGTGAAACTGATCCATCAACTGGTGAAATTAAAGATTACCGTATCTTGACTGATATACTGGTAAGATTTTCTCTTGCCATCCCCGTTTTAGCTCTCTGGATCATGGAAAACTCTTAGTTTCCCTCCTCTATTTGTTAGATGACGTGTTCTCTTAATCTCTGATATGCAGTATTGCAGGAGTAGGGACAAGGGGTGAACTGGCGCTAGAATTATTTAGTGCTACTGCTAGCTGCTATAATATTAGAAATTAGACATAACGAACTAGTGGTAGATAAGTGTTATTAGCCGAGAGTTGCTACTGATAATGGATTGAATGGAGATCGGAAGGAAGAATAAATTGTTAAAGGGATGGTAGCTGGTTTAACAACAAAATTTTAATGGGCAAGATAGATTGTAGGGAAGTATTTGAGTTGGCTAAATTCTGTCCTTGCAACTGTCTTTAGAAACTAAGTTTAAAAATTATGCAACTTTTTGCAAATATCTCTAATGGGTTTTGTTTGGATTTGATTTGTGGATATTAGGTTGTAATATTACTTTTCTCTAATGAATGAAAGGGGTATGTTTCTTGTTGTTATGCATACCAATGAGGTTGGTTGTTCTTAACAATTCTTTTGCCTTCTAACACTAAAAATATCTGTACCGAAGTCCAAAACCTCTTCTTCCTTCAAGCTTCAATAGGAAAGCTAATCAGTACATAAAAGAAAAGATTCTGAAACTTAGCAAAATTTCAGATGCCGTCATACTTTTTTCCTTTTGCTAATTTGGATAGTGAGTTTGTTGCATATGGATTTGTAGGGACTTGAAGATCATCTGGGTGATATGGACTTCAAAATAGCTGGCACACGGAAAGGTATTACAGCCATTCAGTTGGATATAAAACCTGCTGGAATTCCATTGGACATAATATGCGAGTCCCTAGAGCATGCACGTAAAGGTCGTTGGCAAATACTTGACCACATGGAGCGTGAGATTAATGCACCACGTATGAAGGATGACGAAAACTGTCCTCGATTAGGTAGGAATTATTATCCAAGTACTTTTTTCCATCGACTGTCTATTATATACTACTTGAAACCTATTAAATGCACTTGGTCCCCCATTGCAGTTACCCTAAAGTATACTAATGATGCTCTTCGTCGCCTAATTGGACCTCTTGGTATTCTAAAGAGAAAGATTGAAGCGGAAACAGGTACTCTGTGCAGTTAGGATTTGTGATTTTATTCACTCATTTAGTTTGTTGCTTCTAGCTTTGTAGTCTCCCATGATACTATTCATTCATTTATGGTCTAGGCGTTCTTTCCCATTTGTTCAAACTAGACTAATATGGTATCTTTTGGCTAAGAGGTCGAGTGTTCAATTCATGGTGGTCATCTTCTTAAAAATTAATTTCCTACTAGTTTTCTAGACACTCAAATGTTGTAGAGTCAAGTGGGTTATCCCATGAGATTAGTTGAGGTGCGTGTCGAGATTAGTTGAGGTGCGTGTAAGTTGGTTCGGACACCTATGAATGTAGGAAAAATAGAGAAAACAGATTAGTATGATATGTATTTTTCTAAACCTGGAAGTGCAAATCAAAGCTTAATGCCCAACAATTATATTTGATTAATGTCATTGTTTTTGCATCAAGCATAGATGGGTTGCCTTCCATAGTAGCAAGTCTTTTCACTTATGTTGCTAGTGAATATTGTGTCTGGATACTATACAATTATCAGAAGGCAAATGCTGCTAGGACTGTCAAGATAATTTTTTTGTTACTTCAGCTTCGATTCTCCTTGAATATTGAATTATGATCGTCTCTTCTTCAGCATGGTTTTCTTGATATTGTTTAGGTGCACGCATATCAATAGGTGATGGTACTCTTACCATATTGGCTAAAAATCAAGCTGTGATGGAAAATGTACAAGATAGGGTATGACTTCTAACTTGTGTTCCTTGTTATCTTCATATTTCGAGGCTACAAGGCTACTGTGTGCTGCCCAACAATTTTTGTTGAATGTGTTGTAACTTTGTTAATATTATGTTTAGGGAAATTATGTTTATGCTTTGTACTTCTAGTGAAAGTATAGGAAATTTTCTCTGCCTGATTGTAGCAAATTTCTCCATCGCAACATTTTTACAGGCTGACTGAGATCCTTAACTATTTTACAGGTTGATTTCACACTTGGCCGTCAGATTGAAATTGGAGGAACTTATAAAGGTGTTGTAACTTCAGTAAAAGAGTATGGTGCATTTATTGAGTTTAACGGTGGGCAGCAAGGCCTTCTTCACATCTCAGAGTTGTCTCACGATCCAGTAAGCACTTTTTTCTTGAAATGAGTTCAAGCATTTTCTTTCTTTATGACTTTTTCTATACGAAAATAATCTAAATTACGTCCTCCTATTTTCAATTTATTAGCAAAGTATATTTGTCGATCTAATATTTAGCCTAGAGAGCAGTCATCTATATTGTGGTATATATTAAAATTCTACAAGGCCATTGTGAATGCTAGAGTCTCAATGGTTCTCTTGCCAAATTTATTGAAGTGTGCGGATTGGTCTGGGTACTTGCAGATTAATTATTTAAAAAGTTTTGGCCCAACTCGGTAACCATTTAGTTTTTGTAAATCATATATGTGACCGATCAATTTCTTAAAAATGATCCTTTTTCTTAAGAAGTTACATTTTTAACAAAATTCCAAAAGCAAAAACATGTTTTTGAGAACTACTTTTTTAGTTTTCTAAACGTAGTTTGGTTTTTGAAAACATTGATGAAAAGTAGATAACAAAACAAATAAACTTAGAGATGGAATGTCCGTTTATATGCTTAATTTTAAAAAGACGAGAAACCGAAAGCCAAATGGTTGTTAAAATGGGTCCTTAATTTATGAGTATACTTGTTATTTTTTTCCATCTAAAAATAGCTCACTTTTCTTGTGATCAGGTCTCCCGGATTTCCGATGTTGTGTCTGTTGGTCAGAGGATTACCTTGAGGTGCATAGGCCAAGATGTTCACGGTAACATTAAATTGTCCCTTAAAGCATTGTTGCCTGTACCAAAAGCCAAAGGTCCGAATGGAAATTCTGTTTCTTCTTCGGAACCACTTCCGCAACAGAAAACTCAGAATTCTACATCAAATATTCCTCCAGTGGAAAAAGGTGTTGGTAGTGAGGTGAAGCCTACTTCGTCAGTTCCATCGGTCCTTATTCGAAGTGCTGAAGAATGTGATGTGGAAGAAAAACAATCTGCTGTTACGAACCTGAAACTTAAGAATACCCAAAAACCGAACAACGCTTCTACAAGTGCTGAAGATTCTGATGAAAAAGAAAAACAATCTGCTGTCAGTAACAGGAAGCAAAAAAATACCCGAAAACTGAAGACCACTTCTAAAAATGCTGAAAATTGTGATGAGGAAGAAAAAAAATCTGCTGATAAGAAACCGAAACGTAAGACCACCCAAAAACTGAACACAGCTTCTATAAGTGCCGAAGATTGTAATGAGGAAGAAAAGAAATCTGATATTGGGAACTTGGAACTTAAGACCACCAAAAAACTGAACACTCCTTCTAGATCGAAAGGCCAGTCAAAACCGTTGACTCAGAATGATGTAAATAACAATGAAGTTGAAGTTAAAGACCCCTTAACTCCAAGTAATCTGAGAATTGGAACAAAAGTCAAAGCAAAGGTTTATCAGATACGATTGCATGGTTTAGTACTTGATTTGGGTGGAGGGCTTCGCGGGATGTATCGATTCGAGGTACTTTACCATTTTCTTCTTTTTGAGACCTTATATTGTGGCTGACTGATTACATCTGTTTTAGTGATCAAAATTTACAATGTTGGAAGGTCTAAAAGATGATGAGTTCTCTGCCGTTTTTTTTTATTTTTTTATTTTTTGCATTATACAGGGAGACGATAACAGCAATTTCAAGGTTGGAGATGAGTTGCATGTTCAATGTTCGAGTTTTTCGGGCCGTGGGATTCCCGTAATGTCGTTGGTCGATAATTAATTGGTTGATAGTTTGACATCTCACGTCAAGTTTAAACTTTCATAACGTCAATCTGGGAAATGAGAAAGTGAATCACTTTTGTCAAGAGTTTTGATGGCCTCTCGTTAAATATTACAACTAAAAAAGCCAAGCATATAGAGAAGGAACCAATGTTCGAGTGGGGCATCAACGCCGACACCCACGGTCCTCATTCTTCGGTTCTTAAAATTCATCTTGGCCTTTTGAGTTGCATTTTTGTCTACCAGTAGTTAGGATATGAAGCAAGATCATCTTTGGTACATTTCACATTTCTTGTGTTGCTATCTGATTGTGTAAGTTAATTTAGTTGTGTAAAATTTGTTTTGGATGGTTTAGTTTATTTAGCCTTTGGATTGTAGATTGCTTATGTTACTACATTTTTATTGATTTTGATTATATAAGAAAGTTACGCCCCAATTAATGTTGAAATGAGGTTTCGTGGATAAAAATTTCAAACTTGTCGATTGGAGATATAACATTGAACTCTAAATTAATTAAGAATATAGCAAAAGTTTGAAAATTTTTAAATATGGTAAATTTTAACAACATATGAAGATAAAATGACGAAAATGCATCTATAATAAGCAGATATACTTACATGCTTCGTATTTCAATTTCAAACCCAAAATTCATGCTTCGCTTGATGTTTTCCTTCCATCTTCCACTTTCTTCGTATTTTGATTTGGTTTTTCGATGTTGGTGCCTTTGTTTTCGGTTTTGCTTCACATTCTCCACTTCATCGTCTTCCACTTTCTTTGTTTCAGGTTTTTCGCTTTGCTTCACTTATTTTTGTTCTTCCAGTATTTTTGTTTTCCGTTTGGTTGCAATATGTTTGAAATAGATTTTTTTCCTATTTGTTTGAAATCGATTTCTTCATTTTTTGTTTGTGCGTGCGTGCTTTGTTTTTCAGTTTGTATGTTGTTACTTATGGTTAAGGTCTATCAGTGATATGTATATATCACTGATAGACATATCATTGATAGACTTGAGTGATGTTTAGTTTGTTTGCATTAGGATGTTAGTAGATAATTTAGCCCGTTTGACTTGGGAAGTTAGTATAAGCTCTAGTTTATTGTGGATTTTGTGTGTTATATTGCTTATGATTTATCAGTAATATGTTTCAATCACTGATTGATGGATTTGGAAGATGTTTAACTTATTTGTTTGACATGTTGATCTATTTTAGGTTTGTATGTTATTGCTTAGGGTTAAGGGTCTATCTGTGATATTTGTATCACGAGGGATGTTTAGTTTGTTTACATTGGGATGTTATTAGATAATTTAGCTTAATGTATATTTTTATGTGATGTTGTTTATGTTCTATTAGTGATATATTTCTATCAACTTGAAAGATATTTTACTTGTTTGTGTTGGATTGTTATTAGATGTTTGTATCACTGATAGACTTGAGGGATGTTTAATTCATTGTGTTGATGTGTTTGTTGTAATTTTGATAGATGGATAAGAAAGAAAAAATTATGAAAAGCGAACCAAGTGAATGTATTATAATAATCACATTTTGTTGTTTTATGATAGACTCTATGTGTATATGTATAAACTCTAATTCAATATTATTTTTTTAGGTTGTTCAAGAAAAGGCAAAAGTGAAAATTATGAAAATAGCGAAGAATATTGAAAATGCTAGGCGGAAGAGACAACTTAAACCATTAAAGAAAGTGTTGGAGAATGTGAAAGAGCAAAAGAAAGAAAAATATCAAAAGAATGCAAGAGGCAAGAAGAATGATTCTCTGAAACCAATAAGGCATTCTCCTATAATAAATGATCTTGCACCTAGTTTTGATTTGCAAATTTCTCAATTATAAGTAGATGGATATTGTAGTGCATTAGTTTTGTGGATATTTGTGATAGAGTTCACATTGACATAGTTTTTATTTGCTCTCAATTATGAGTAATGGATATTGTAGTGCATTAGTTTTGTTGATATTTGTGATAGAGTTCACATTGACATTGTTTTGATGTACAAATCTCTCAATATTGAGTAGATGAATATTGTCGTGCATTAGTTTTTTGGATGTTTGTGATAGAGTTCACATTGCACCTTCATATGTAGTTGATTTTACCATATTAATGAAGAAAAATGTTGGATTACAAGTTGAAACATTACAAGTTTTTTTTCTCTGTATGCATTGAGATTAGTATTTGTTGAACCATTGAAAATTGGTATTAATGGGTGCATTTTATTGGAAAAAAGTTATGATATTGGTTTCTATCACTGATAGAAACTATTGGCGATGACTACACAATAAAGTTTATCATTGATAGAAACTATCAGTGATACACTTCATAGTGGATTACTTCATATTACTACTTTACAATAAAGTCGCTTTTTTTTTTATAGACTTTGGAAAAAGGTAGATTATTATTGAAAGGTTTGAGTCAAACAAATAGAAAGTATTTACTACATACAAAAAAAAAAAATGTTCTATATGCTGAAGCTAAAAGATTATTATAAAAAATATAATGTCACATCATTGTAGAAATGTTGGAAATCTACGATTTCTACGATTACTAGCATGATGACAATGACTGCATTTTGAGTGACTTTTCTTCTCACCAATTGATAGTATTATTTGTTTTCGCGGTCGTCCTTGCTCGACGCTTGAAAGTTGGAGGTAGTATGTTCATGTCAACCCCAATAGACTTCCAATTAACATGGTTCCCAACTGGATGAACTGATCTAGGACAAAAAATACTTGGAAACAAAATAGTAAGTATTTGTATTACGCCCACGAAGAACAGCAAATGCGTGGGCGCATGGAATTTCATCAAGATCCTAAACACGACAGGTACATGATTTGCAATCTAACTATACCATAAATTGTTTTCTTCCATCAATCACTTGAAATTCAACACCATTAATAACATTAACCTGAAAAAAAAAAAAAAACTTAGTCAATATAAATGGTCTATAACTGATATATACAATCACTAATTTAGCGATAAAATCTATCATTGATAGGTATTGTTATATTACAAATTTAAGTTTATTTTGATTTACATCTTTTTAATTTTGGTTTTATATATTTTTAAAATGTTTATTTTGTTCTTTAGACAACTTTCAACTTTAGTTCATTTGGTTCAAACTTTCAAAAGGTGACTATTTTAATCCTAATGAGTGAAGTAAAATGAAAATGAAGAAATCATGAATGATACTCGATATTTTTAAAAGGGGAATTATTATGGATAGCAAAAATTAAATTGTTTACAAAATATAGCAAAAATCTCTAATAAACTAAGAAGAGTTCGAAGAATTTTTCTATATTTTGTAAATAGTTTCAATATTTTGCTATCCTTGAAAATGACCCAATAAGTACACGAGGACAAGAAAAACAAACCCCATTAACAAAATTCAATCAAACATATCCTAAAGAGGCTACATGAATCCCTTAGGGAAGTTTCAAGCCAATCCCTTAGAGGTAGAAAGTAGAAATCTTATAAACACTTGACTGATCACTTCAAATAAGGTAAACGTATAAATCAATCATATTGTTACTATTGTCAAAAGTATTATGATCGTCTATGATGCTTTTTCGATCCGAAGAATATTTTTTCTTTATTATTTGTTTGGAGCATATTTCTGTTTTGGTCACCACAAAAATTTTCTGCTTTACAAACTTGTTTTCTTTCCATCTCTCATTTATATTTGTAATATTCTTGTTTTTGAGGATCAACCTTTCTAATATTCTTTTAGAGGAAAAAACATGTCAGTGTGTATTCCTTTATGTGAGGTGCTTTTGCATACTATGTGTGTCATGGCTATATCCATTTTTACTTAAAAGAGCTCAAGTCTAATATAATTAGGAAGTTCTCACGCTTAGAAAGATCCTAAAAAACTTTGATCTTAAAGTTTTTCATGAAATATCATCTACGTACTATATTTTCCAACTCATATCAATTAATAATTCAATGCAATAATTTGAATTAGAGTCTAATATTGAAATTCATAAAAGCTTCCAATTGGAAAATTGAATCACAACAATCTCTCTCTTACATGTGGATGACAACTAATTTTAGGTGAATATGAGAATCACCCAAATTGAATTTATGAAACAAATAGCAAAAAGATTTTAGACTTTCATTACCCAAACAATGACATTATACTTGCTCATTGCATCAAAAGAAAAAGCACATTATTGGAACTATTTGTGTCATTAAAACACCTTTTCTCCCAACTAACAATCCTTTTTTTCAAACCATCTAAGAGAGATTTAATCCTTCTTTTCATTGAAACCACCAACCCAATAGCATATTTGTTGTCAATCGACTACGCCCTATACCTCGTTTTATTTGAGATCATGACGATTACATTTCATAACATATTCACTTTGTGAATGAACGCTAAAATATTTGTCATCTAGATCACGTTTTTAGTAAAAATAGTTAACTATGTGTTCACACGAGATTTCCGAAGAAATTTGATTCGTGGAGTTGAACTTGTGTTGATGTTGTATTTATGTTGATTTGATGCGATGTGGTTCGATCTCTAGAATTTGATCCTCTGATTCTCTCTCGTCTGGATGCTTACGATTGATTTGAGGAAGCAAGCACGTGATGTTCTTGAAGTTGGAGTCTTGGAAGAAAGCTTGTATCTTCGAAGAAGCTTCAATCTTCGAGGGTGTTCTTGAAGTTGAAGGCTTGGAAGAAAGCTTGGATCTTCGAAAGAGCTTCAATCTTCGAAGGTGTTCTTGAAGTTGGAGACTTGGAAGAAAGCTTGGATCTTCAAAGGAGCTTCAATCTTCGAAGGTGTTCTTGAAGTTGAAGACTTGGAAGAAAGCTTGTATCTTCAAAGGAGCTTCAATCTTTGAGGATGTTCTTGAAGTTGGAGTCTTGGAAGAAAGTTTGTATCTTCAAAGAAGTCTTGAAGTTAGAGTCTTGGAAGAAAGTTTGTATCTTCAAAGAACTTTGATCTTCGAGGTTGGTTACTTCAGGAGTTGAGGAGACTTCTATCTCCTAGGAGAATTCTCTCCAGACCTTATGGAGTCAAAAATTTCCAACCCCCACAAATGAAGAGAACTCCTCTATTTATAGAGTTCCCTGGTGGGCTTTTATGGACTTGAGCCTGTTCTGATCCATAGACCATACCCATGGGCTCAATCACATGGATTTGGGTTAAATTAAGCTTATTTTTGGGCTCAATTGAATTTCAGCCTAACCAAATAATATTTAATTGAATCAAAATAATTAATTTGACTCAATTGTCATAATAAAGACACGTGACATCATTAGAATTGTCCAATTTATCTTTAAATTTAATTTGGGACACATGCCAATTTTTAGTTAATCCCAAATATAATTATTTTAGTAAATGATGTGGCAATTTATGATTGGTTCCAAAATTTCTTATTCAACACTGTGTATTTTTAACTATTTTTAGTGGTTACATTTGAACCGAAACTACTCTATATTTTTTTACTTTTTCTATTCGAGTTAAATACGATTTTACTCTTTCTACAATTTAAAATCAAAATCGCGTTTTTGAGTACATAATCTTTTTATTTCCATTATGTGATAATTGCCAACTTTAGGGTAAAATCTTTTGCCAACTACCCTATCTACCCTTATCATATCACTATAATATGTCTTTGATAATTGATAAAAACAAAAGAATTTATAATATATCTAATAATTGATTTGATTTTTTTTTAAAAAAAATCCAATGCTAAAGTATTTATATTTATTTCTTGTAGTTATAAGTTCATATTGAAACAAAAAAAAAAAAAGGATATGAAATGTAATAAAAAATTGTGAGGGCCAGAAAAAACCAAATTAATGTGTGAGAAAGACATGTGGACAATGTGAGTTGTTAAAAGACATTAAATTAGAAGGGCCCAACTCTTCATAAAACGGTGCGTCGTGGCCAAATCATTATTGTTAATCAAACCCTTTTCGTTACCTACTAATTACCAAAATTTTTTGTCCCAATTTGACTTTATAATAAGATAATATCTCTATCTAAAAATTAATATGAAAAGGGAAAATTGTAACCCTTTTACTTTTTTGTTGGTTTTTGAATTAAGATCTTAAATGGGTAGTTGAGCAAAAAGTGTTTTTCTTGAGGTTTGTGTTATTTTTCTTTGATTTTTGAAAAAATTGAAGATTCATGGTGTGAAAGGAGTACATAAGATATTGTAAATTTTGGCTAAAGGAAGTAATAAATATATATCCTTAATCGTAGCTCTAGATTACGTAGCGTTTAATTAAATAAGATTAGAGTAAATTTGAATGAGATTCAAATGGACTTTTACGAACGTGAGAGTTTTTTATTATCTTATTCAAATCGATACTGCTCTATGACAAATTATGTATAAATTGATTCTCATGGATAGATCTTGTAAAAATGGAAAATTAAATAGAGTTTAAGTAAAGTTTAACGCTTGGTGATGTGATGTTAAATGTGAACTTTGTAGCATAATTTTAAGTGCTTACTTAATCTAAATATTATTAATAATAATAAAAAAACCTTTTGTGATTTAATATCATTTTATTTGCTCGTCTTTAATTCGGTTACATTTTCTATTGAAATTTTCATTATTAATGAGATGAGCAAATCAATGAATAATCATTTTGTTAAAAATAAAAATTCAAAGTCTAGTTTTTTTTAGAGAAAACCGTCAAAATAGCAAAATATTTGATAGCAAATAGAAAAATAGCGAATATTAAAAATAATTTGATTTATAGCAAAACCACTTGCTAGATAATTTTTTGAAAATTTTTCCTGAGTACTCCTTTACTATTCATCCCATACAATGTATTTGTATCGGTCAGTTTTGGTAAATCTTAACTAAATAAAAAAATATTCTCTTGCACAGAATTGCACCAACATCCCCAGGTCAAAGTTGTGGATCGGGTCCACAACATGTGACTGGAGTCGTGGACCCGGTCCACGACTTGTGATTGGAGTCATGTATCGGATACACGATTTCCGTACCTGATGCAACAGATGGCAGTCAACAGTAACGTATTTGTCATGTAGTGAGGAAGTCGTGTACCCGGTACACGACTTCGTTCACGTGCTCTGTCCATGTGTACTACATGCAGGGAAGTTGTGTATTGGGTATTTGATTACTACGTTAGTCGAGCGTTGGAGACCAGAAACACACACATTTCACATGCCTTGTGGGGAGTGCACAATCACGCTGCAGGATGTTGCAGTGCAGTTGGGGAGCCTCTGACAGGATCATTAAGGTATAATTGGAAGGTAATATGTCAGGATTTCTTGGAAGTTGTACTGCCTGAGATGAAAGATCAGTGGTTAAGTCTTCCATGGTTGGCAAAACAGTTTCAAGAATTGCCACCACATGCTGACATTGTGAGCATTCAGAGATAGCTCGTGCATACATTATGCAGTTGATTGGGGGCTTTCTTTTTGCTGATAAGTCAAACACGCTGGTCCACTGTATGTTTCTTCAATTCATATTCGATTTCGACCAGGCTGGTATATATGCGTGGGGCGCTGCGACCTCGCATGGTTGTATAGGGAACTCTATCGTGCGAGTAATGCACAGTCTTTAGAGATCATGGGCCCATTAATGCTACTACAAGTTTGAGCATACGACAAATTTTCCATTGTAGCGCCACAAAGACCACTGCACCATTCAGATGGTCGACCTTTGAGTTTTAGGTACTATTTTATATACATGTTCTTTTAATAGATTTTCAATATCTATAATTTATTAATGGTTTATTTCAAAAATAGATGGAGCGGTGCTCTAATGAACAATAAGCAAATATGTTGTTGACGTATCGATGGACATTTGATCGGTTGAGACAGTCTCAGGTAGTAAAATATTATACCAATGTTCTATAGTTCTATTTTTTGTTGCTACTGACTTTTTTTTTCAACAGATGAATTGGACACCGTACACGCCCGACATTATGGCATCGCTTCCTCTTAGATGTCATAGTGGTCAAGCGGTGTGGACTTACGTGGGTCCATTGATTTGTTTTCATTTGGTTGAGAAATATCAACCAGACCGCATGTTGCGACAGTTTAATATGTTGCAAATGCCACCTGTGATTAGTTACATAGATCCGAGCTTGCATCAAATAGATTTGAGGGGTAAGCATGATCACGATTGGCGTCGGATTCGTGCGGAACATATCGGGATGTAGAATTCGCGATATAATTTTCTTGTTGAAGCACCCACGACAAGCCAACCGACGGTATCAGAGAACTATTTTCTCTAGTATAAGTCGATTACCAGATGCTTCATCACCCAAGAGGGCACTTTTTATCATTGCATGGTAAGGATTTAATATGCTTTACTTTATACATTTAATAATAATAAAACATTAATTTGGTTTGTATTACTTGCAATCTTTCAGTATGATTTTGTTGACAAAGTACAAACTTTCTCCATGGAACACGACATAGAAGTTTTGAAAAACATATGTGACAGAATCACGGGAGTTGTAGAACAAATTATACAGCAGACTCGACGACTCAATGTTGCCGATACAGATCGTAGACGACGACAAGGTGATAATGTCATAGAGGGTGATGAAGATAATTCAAATTTTGTAAATTAATTTTGAATTATTGTAAATTTCAATTTATAGACTTCTCGATGCATCTATTACACGGAGATTACATTAAATTATTGATAAAGAAAACTAACATAATATTTGCTAAACCTAATTAATTTTGTAAACAAATTGTAAACATACAAGATTTGATGATAATAACGATGATGATAATAATAATAATAATAAAACATAATAGTACTCATAATAATAATAATAATAATAATAATAATAATAATAATAAATAAAATAATAAAACATAATATTAATAATAAAAATAATAAATAAAATAATAAAACGTAATATTAATAATAATAAAACATAATAATTCAAATTTTCACCATATTTTTTAAGATAGTTTGTCCAACTATACTATTTTTGTCATTTTTTTTCGACCTACACTATTTTTTTGAATAGTTTTTAAAAATACTATATTTTCAAAATTAAGGCAGTTTCTCGAAAGGAGAGCACCCAATGCTCCAATAAAATAGGAAGAAAAAAAAGAGTAGAAATTCCGACGTAGAAGAAGCTTTCACATTGTCAAATTTATTTATTCTTTGTATATTATTGAAATTATTAAATATTAAGTTTGAAGGAAGCTCCAGCCATGGCGGCAAACTCTACACACTAAAACCATGGCTTCCATTTTCACCCATTCCTCAACCCAATTTCCAATCCATGGAGTTCCCTTCTTCTTCTTCTTCCTCTTCTTCTCTGTTTCTCTCTCAGATCCCCGAATATCCCAATCTGGAAGTATCTGCGGAACCGTCAAGCCTCCACCTTCATCCAGATTCATCCCAACCTTCATCGAGGAAATGGAAGCTATATCCGAGCTTCTCACGACTCGCTCTTGGACAACTCACTTCGTCAATTCCACTCCCCCAATGTTCGCTCTATCTCAATGCTTCAACGATCTCTCTCACACCGATTGCCTTCTCTGCTACGCCGCCAGCCGTACATCCCTTCCCCGTTGCCTCCCCGCCATCTCCGCTCGGATCTTCCTCGACGGATGCTTCCTCCGGTATGACAATTACAGATTCTATAAAGAATCCACTGATTCGCTTAGGGATTCGGTGAATTGCACCTCGGAATTGGGGGAAATCGATGAATCTGAGAGGTTAGGATTCGGGGAGAATGTTAGGGCTGTTGTTGAGACTGTGACGACGACGGCCATGGAGAAGGGTGGATTTGGGGTTGGGGAAGTTAATGGGATGTTTGGTTTGGCGCAGTGTTGGGGGAGTGTTGAACCTGAGGGATGCAGGGCTTGCTTGGAGAAGGCGAAGAGGAGTATTGGGAGGTGTTTGCCGAGTAAAGAAGGAAGGGCTATGAATGCTGGCTGTTACTTGAGATATTCAACTGTGAAATTCTATAATGATAAGGATGGAGAACAGGATCATGATGGTAAAAATGCTAAAACCCCTGTTTCTTCAATTGTTGATACTGTTGCATTTGAGCATTTCTTTCTTTTATTGAATGATTGATTTTCGTTTGGTGTTTGATTTTTCTATAACTTGAACTGAACATTTTGGTGAATGTCAGTCTAAGAACTGTGTTTACGGATACTGGAGAAACAGAGAGTGTGTTTGTGTTTCTTCTATTTCTAGCATGATTTTCAACTTTTTTTTCTTGGAAAGAGTGACTATGGAAGATATCAATTAGTTTTAAATTGCCGAAGATTCTTTGTGTCAGTAGTTTATTTGGTTCTCTTTTTCTCTTTTCAAGTTGTCTATTTCAAAAAGAAACAGGGGATCTCACAGCTGCTTCTTCACTCTCAAACCCCTTAAATGGAAGTGGAGAAACTTCTGGTTTTTTATTGTTTTTCAATTAGTCCACCTTGATTAATGGGCATTATAGCTTTTTGAGTTGATCCATTTCCAATAACTATTCTTATTCTATATCTCTTTCTTATGTTTTGGTTCAGGATTTTCTGGAAGAAGAGCTGTAGTTACCATTGCCTTAGCTTCAGCTGCCTCCTTGATCGTCTTCTTTTCAGCTTTGTTTGCATGTTATACAAGAATATCAAAGTTCAAGAAAGGTAAGCTTAATGAAATTGTCAAGATTTAAACAAAGGATGGGGAAACTGTAATCTCCAGTGAGTTATGCATTTACCATTAGCATATTAAAAATTTCAGCTCTGAGCCTTGTGATTGATCTATGGATTCCTCAATTATTTTCCAGAAAAGAAAAAGCAATCCCTCATTCCGGTTTCGTTTAAGGATTCCGATTTGAACTTCAAGTATGAAACACTTGAAAAGGCAACTAAGTACTTCAACCCATCAAATAATATAGGCCAAGGTGGAGCTGGTTCTGTATATAAAGGGACTCTTCCAAATGGGCAGATTGTTGCTGTGAAGAGATTGGTTTTCCATACAAGGCAATGGGTAGATGAGTTCTTCAATGAGGTGAATTTGATACGCGGAATCCAACACAAAAACCTTGTTGCTCTTTTGGGTTGCAGCATTGAAGGGCCTGAAAGTCTGCTCGTCTACGAGTATGTTCCGAACGGGAGCCTTGATCAGTTCATTTTCGGTAATTTTTTGTGCTTTGTAACCGTCTTTTGATGCTTTTTTTTTTTTACATCTCATGATCTCTCTTATCTTCCACGCACAGATAAGAACAAGGCGCAGATTCTAACCTGGAAGCAGCGTTTCAATATTATAGTGGGAACAGCTGAGGGGCTTGCGCATCTTCATGAAGGTTGTAAAATAAGAATAATCCATAGAGACATAAAGAGTAGCAATGTTCTACTGGATGAAAATTTCAACCCAAAAATTGCGGATTTTGGCCTCGCTCGGCATTTTGCAGCCGATCAGTCTCATCTTAGCACAGGAATTGCCGGAACACTGTAAGAGACCTCAACTAAATATCTTTCTTTAGACTGTATCTCAACTTTATCCAAAACACCTAACCCAGCAATGTTTGGTGGAATAGAGGTTATATAGCTCCTGAATATCTTGTTCGAGGACAACTTACAGAAAAAGCAGATGTTTATAGTTTTGGAGTGTTGATACTCGAGATCGTTTGTGGTAGAAGAAACAGTTCCTTCACTGAGAACTCCACCCCACTCCTCCAAACAGTAAGATTCATGACTGTTGTGTTTATAAACTTCCACCAACTCTAGAATATTACATGAACGTATTTGATCGACTACTACTCATAAAAGGAGAAGTGGTTGATAATATTGTCAACAAAGAATGTTGGGGCATATTTTTAAAATAAAAGAAACAGAAATGTGACCGACCGGACTTATTTTCCATTTGCAACAGGTTTGGGATCTGTACAAAACAGAGAGATTAACCGCAGCCATTGACACAAGCCTGAACAAGGATTACCCTGCAAAAGAAGCCATGGATGTTCTACAAATAGGACTTTTATGCACACAAGCTTTAGCTTCTTTGAGACCGTCAATGGCGACGATAGTGAAACTGTTAACAAGTGATGTAGAAAGGAAGGTTGGCATCCCAGAACAACCTCCATTTCTGAATCCTTGTGAACCTTCAAGAAGGTCTTGCAGAATTAGCAGCTTGGTATCGCATGCAGTTTCCAAACTTGAAGTTTCTTCTTGCACATCATCAGATTCAGCTTTCTCTTCTAACTTGCCTTCAAGAAGTGGAGATTTTGCTGAACTTAATTCAAATTGAACTTTGAATTCTCTTGATAAGCTATATAGCAACTCATTTTTCCTCATCCTTGATACTCACAGAGACCAATTCGTTTTGTATCAATATCCAAAAAAAATCCACGGTTTGAGCTGAAGAAGCAACCTCACTCGGTTCTTATCGAATCAACCACAATCTGATTGCATTCGTGAAGATCCCAACAAAATGTCTTCTACTACTCTCAGCAATCAAAGTATCTGTTTTTTCCCTCAAGTTCGAGCTATGGTTTGACTGATATGTTGATAGTCTAGCAGTTAAAATATCTACTCCTCTCGACGTGTTCGTATTTGGGTATAGACTCCTTTCTCGAGGTCAAATCTACTCATTATTACTCCTTTCTTCAGGTAAAAATTCATGCCTTTACATTTTGTTGGCATACCAAAGAAAAGGAGGGAAAGAGAAGGAAAAAAAAAGGTTACCCAAATGAGGTACTATGAGATGAGTAGCTTTTAAAATTTTCTATTTACTGAAATTCTTTGAAGATCAAATCAAAGTTGTACCATTATTTCATGAAAGAAAGAGATTGGTTCTTTTTTTTCCCAACAGTTTGGGATCAACTTGACATCACTTGACAATACCAAATCCAATTGTAATCCAAGGTTTCAATATTGGAAAACTAATGCCTTCAAATCTTGGCATATCTCTGTTGTTCCTTTGACGCATATTATGAGTAGAAAAAAATGTCTATTTATTGAGTATAATAAACACACCTAACAACTAACACGATTAAGAATAATAGCTCAGGCTTAATTTGGAGTTATTATTGTAACTTCTCAAATATTTAGAAGAGATATTTAGTATCATTAGACTGATTTAGGCAACAAAAATTGATTAAATGAGCATAATTGAAAATTTATCAAGTAACCAATAATTATGGCAAAAATTTACATCTCAAAGCTAGTCGGAAACAAATTTAAAGGACTATGAAAAGAAATGTACAATTAAAAAGTCATTTTACGATAAGTGTAATTATTAAAGACTCGAAATCAATCCCGAAGACGCTCGGACTAGGAAAAGTGGGATATACGGACTTGTTCTGGGATATACTGCCTCTCCTCTATGGGGTCCTCCAATGAAATAATGCTAAAATTTTCTGACCCTGAAAAATGAGTGAATGATACATACTAAAAATAGTGTCATTTTTTATTTTGTGTAAGAATTTTTGTTTGTTCAAGTGTTTTGTGTATACCTGTGTTTGGATTATTTGTTTGGGCCCAGAGGAGAGTATTTAAAGTGGTTTAAGCTTTTTTTCTTTAATTACTCAAATGTAATTTTTATATCTTTCAAAATCAATCGAATCATATAAAAAATATCTTTATAAAAAGTTAATTTTAAATATAACAAAATGAATAAAAATATTCATATTATATAATAAGATATTATTGTATATCTACGATAGATCAAAAGACTACTATCTCTATTTATTTTTATTATGATCTTTATTTTAAGCTTTTCTTAATTAATTAAATGTGATTTTTAAATATTTTAAAATGAGTTAAAATCACATAAAAAAGTTAAAGTTTTAAAAAATATCACTATAAAAAGTAATTGAACCAAAATATTTATAAAATATAATAGGAAATCAAAATTTATCTAATAGAACAAGATAGAACAATTTACAAATAGATGATAAAATTTTATTATATTTATAAATATTTTTGAAAATTTTTATCATTTAAAATAAAATTCCTTTAAAAAAATTGCAATTGGTCGGCAATAATCGTGGAAGGCAATTAATAGACTTAGATATCACTTATCTAAAATTTCCCTCACAATCACAACTTTACAAATAAATAAATAAAACTGTATCCCCATTTATTATTTTGGTTGGGAGTTTGAAGTTCATTTCATGCACACACATACACAAAAAAAAAAAAAAAAAAAAAAAAAAAAAAAAAAAAAAAACAACAGAGAGAGAGAAGAAGAAGAAGAAAATATATAAGAAGGTGTCTTAATAATGGGAAAAAACCAACTTCAATATCATAAAACACAAAGGCTAACACAAAACCACATTAATTGACCCAATTTATAACATTCATTCATTCATTGTGAAAAGCAACTAAAGATTTAAATACATCTTTTAAATTCATTTACCTTAACTTGAAGTTCAAATTTTCACCTAAAAGATTTATTTTGATACAATTCAATTCTCCTGAGGCAAAAAATACTTATTTTTAAAAGTAATTCAACTTTTTTAATAATAATACTTCTCCATATATTTTTAAATTTGAGAAATTGTTAAAAATAAAAAATGGATAAAATATTTACACTTCTAAAATTAATGAATAATAAATTTCGTTTTCAATAATTTTTTAATAGAGGATAAAGAGTTTGTCATTTTTCTATTTTTTAAAAAAAACTCTTTTAAATTTTATAATTTTTAAGTCGGGTTTTAAAATTAGGATAATACTCTATTTTTTAACCTCAATTATTTCTTATTTCTAAATTTTTGTTTCATTCTGACACGTCATTGTTAGGGACACTTTGTTCCATTCTTTTCTAATTTTTTTTTTGTAGAAATGCATATTATAATCGACGTTCTATTGATTGATAGTTCCTTCGAAATTTTTGTCAAATTAAAACCTTTAATATTTGTGTTGATATTTTTGACCTTATACTGCTATAGTTTTAGAACTTTTTTGCCTAAACGATCATGAGAAAAATTCTAGATTTATTGTAGTGTGGTAAGCATTTTTTTTTTCATTCTACTTTATGATAATGATGTTGAAGAATATTGTAAAAAATACCAACTAAATTAATAAATAATTTGATTAGGTGTCAAATCTGAATGAGATTGGTAAGTATTACCATAATAAATATAAATTTCTCATTTTAGAAATCACTCTTTTTAACTTTAGGACTGATTTTGTTTGCAACTTTTACACCTATTTGAAGAATTCTTAATTGAATAGATGAGTAGTTTAAGTTAGTATTTATTATTAGTCTCTTGAACTTGACAAGAAACATTTTACTTCTTGTGATTTGAGAATATAGAAAGATATTTTAGTTCCTGTCATTGTTAGTATCATCATAATTCAAATGATTAAGGCATTCTAACTTTAATTAGAAAGTCAAAGTTCCAATTCTCACATTTATATTTTGCATTTGCATTTATATTAATCAATGCCTCTGCAGGAATTTAGAGAAGGAAAAATATCATATATTTTCCTCATATTTCTCCTTTACATTTTCATTAATTCAGTAAGCAAAGTCATGTAATACATTTATCATCAACTATTTAATAATATATATTAAAAACATAGCTTAAGGTTAGGGACTAAATAATATATTTAGGCGATGTGCAAGGGAAGCTAGTTTATCCATAAAAGCAATGAATTCATCATCAGAAGATAAGGGCGGCCATTTCCACCAACCTCCAAGAACTCCCACAAGTGTGAAGTTTTGGTGTTTCATTTCAACTTTGGCCACACATAGAACCTTGTAGTCTTCAACTTCAACTTTTCTTGCAACCAAACGCTGCACATTCATCAAATAACACTCTTGAGTATCATCTTAAATGGACATTACAAATTTCCATAAATGAAAAACTTCTTCGTTTCAGTGGATGCCATGGCCTAAACTAAGAACGATTGAGTTAAATAAAGTTCTCTAATGGATACCATGTTGAACACGCTCGGCTCGATTTCTCATTAACAAGGACATTATCAACTAAAGGTACGTTTTGGATGACTGCTTTGGAAATGTTAAGAGAGCATCAAATCCACTAAAATGTACTTTTCAAATTTTCATGAAAGTTCTTAAAAATATTTAGAAGCGCTATTAGGAGAACCACTTAACAATACTGTTGGGAAAAACTCATTCCTAACACATTCTAAATCTTGTATTCTGTTAATAGGCATGAGTAGAATCATAATACATCAGATGGTTAGTATTAGACAGTGAGATTGAATAAGACACTGTAAGCGACAGGGGCCATTGGGAATGGTTAGTAGGATACTAGTGAGGGTATCAATGGTAATTAGCTAGAAAAACTTCTTTTTCATTTTTAGTACTACAGTTGTGTAGATTGGATTAAATCTCTTACTCCAGGATATGAAAGGTTATGTCAATTACAAGTAAACTAAGGCCAAAATAAAGGAAGTTATATTTTAGAAAGTCGTACAGTCCAGGGTGGGTTGACTGTGAAATAGACTAACTCTCTCAAAAAGCTATTGATATTGTGATCATTTAATTGATATTGTAATATATAGTCATCTTTAGTGATTTCTTGTATTTGCTGTGTTTGGATATCTAAAATACACATACCTTCTTCCAGTTAGAGAGATGAGGCTCTTGGGATGAAGAAGAACGCAACTGAAACAATTCAAGACTCATAATCAATATATTTGCCTAATATTGCATCTCAGATTCTCATGTCAGATACAAGCTAGATGATACAGTTTCAACTAACCTTCTCCACAAAAATGTAAACAGATAGAGGACTGGGCTTTGTGCTAACAAGGAATAGAACCACTTTTCCCACAACTACTATAGGATGATTCAAGTTTATCAACACAGTCCAACAGAGAAGAAAAGGCAGCCAGAGTCTTAATGCTAGCTCCCAAAAGTTTTTTGCAGATTTTACATAATCTGAAGTATCTATATCCTCTTGGGAAGCATCGATTAATCTGTCTGCATTATTTTGTTTTGGAAAGAAAAAAGTATGAGTATAATTAAATTTTAAATATGTTGGAACGTCAAACAAAGACTTCTGACCAAAATATAAAGCTTAAATTCCTTTTGGCTCATTTAAGGGTCCAAGGCTTTCAACTGAACCAAAAAAACAAGATTTTTGCTCACCGTCCATAGCCAATGAAGCATTGGGCCACGAACTGATTGATCCAAGTACAACTGATGTACCCAAAATGGTTCTCTTACTAAACTGACTTCCTGTTAGAATTTTCCTTTTCAGTAGCGTAATGCAAGAGATGATTAGAAGAAATTCTATTTTTCTTGAAAAAAAAACCATATTTTTATAGGGCATAATAATACAATGGCCAAAAAGTGCCCATTTCAAACAGAAGCCAAAACAAAAAACATTGGTAGACTAGAGAAATTTGATAGCTCAAGCCTCAAGCAACTGCAATGTTAATCGAACCACACAAAAACTTAACTAAACAAAAGAAAAATAGAAAATGGGAGGAACAATTTGATTGCACCAACCATGTCAATCAACAACGGTACATAAATGGGGCACAAAGAACCAATGCTATGCTAGATCCAAAAATTTTCAGGATGATGGAAATTTGGAACGACTCTATCACAAATAAGCAAAATCTAATTATCTAAGTATACTGACAAATAAAACCAAACTTGTACGTGTAAATTTCCAAGTCCAAGGCAGCTGCTCCATTGATGGCTTTTATAAAGCTTTTAGTGAATGCATATTGGTGAACACATCAGATAGTTTTCCCTCAAAGGAAAGACAGAAAATCAAGTGTGAGAATGTTTTTTGCACGGTCTCCTGTTTTAAGGAAGGAATGAAAAAAATATTAACTTTTAAGGATTTGTACTGAAATTTTACAGGGAGTTTTTGTTCTTAGCATCTACATAATGTTAATGTATCGATAGAACTTTTTGTCAATGTTGTTCCTTTGTTAAGCACAACAATAGGAGGGACTTTATGTAACCCTTTTTAGATCAGTGAAAATTCATTATGGAACAGCAGAGATGTTGAGCAACGTTTGAAGAGTGTTGGGAGGGGAAGTATTAATTAGGACTAATTTATCTCGTCCAACTTAAGTTTAATAATTATATCATAATTTTAAAAAAATAACAATACAAACATTGTGGCAACCATAATAATAAAACGGAGACTCGTTAATATTGCTCAATTAGACAATACAAGTGAGTTTAGGACAACCTTTAGAATATGAAAAATACATTTATCCCATTAAAAGTACCTTTCAAGCAAATTTTGAAAACCCTACATTACCCCTAGCTGAATCAAAACCCAATAGCTTAACCAGATAGAGTACGGTAAATTTAATCATGTTAATGCTTTAACCCTCCTCACAAGTAGAAATCAATATAGGTTTGAACACATCTTCATTACTGATATCATGTTAAAACACCACTAGACCTAAAAGCATAAGCTGATAGGTTACGGTAAATCTAAGCATATCCTAGAATGATTTTAAGACAAGAATTGCATAAATTGCCTACAGAACGAGTGCTTTCACTCAAAAGCACTTTTTTTCAAAGCCATCCCAAACTTAACCCTAGTCTCGGTTCATCATACACGAAATACCGTTCATTATACCCGAAATGCCAAGAGCTCTTAACATTAGCTCTATGATCAAAGCACCAGTATCCTTTGCTCACCAGCAATTACAATGCTATATTTCGGCCATAAATAAAAATCCTAATCCACAGTGCATAAGAACTAACTAGTGATCAGCCAAAACTACAAAATCAATGCTGCAGATAGACTTGATATTCAGCAGATGACTGGGAAATTGAAAAGTTGAAGAAATCAATTTCACCTATTAAAGGAAGATAAATTCCTTTAGCGCCAGAAAATGCAAGTCTGAGATTGGGAAGGCGGTTGCAGAGAAATGATCCAAAATTCGTCGGAAACAATGTGAAAGGCTCAAATTTCGCACAACCTAAAATTGGAAACAGTAGAGCAATCGGACGAAACAATCGAATCAAAACACAATCGAAGGAACTTTGGAAAGTAAAGATAAGATAAAAACATACAGAATCTGGCGGGATTGAAGGAAGAAGAAGATGATGAAGATGAAGCGAAGACGAAAGCTCTAGGAAGAGGGCGAAGAAACTTCGATTCGAAGGCCATGCACAAATTTTCGAAGAACTAATTCAATCGATTGGGTTGATCGCGGAAATTCTTTCCGGTGCAAAGTGAATAATATGTTATTTATTTTTTCATACTATGTACTATACATAAAATATATATTTAGAACAATTCAAGCCTACATCACTTTCGAGTGGGGGAGAATGGAGTTCTCAATAAGCTCACCATCTCGAGCTAAAGTTTACACTTACTCCAGTTTGGATCCACTAGAAAATAATGTTCTTCCAAAAAAACATATTTTTATAAAAATTATTTAAAATATATTTTAAAAAAATTATTTTGAGTTGCTTCCGAATACTCTATTCTTTTTTTAAATACACTTAAAAATACAATCCAAACACATATGAGTGTCCCCTCAAGTGTCTCGAGGGAGGTGATGAGATTTGGACCCCAAAGGGTGTTTCTCGATTAAAAGTGTTTACAACCTGACGGTAAATTAGAGATTTGTTTTGCTCCCTTCCTGTTATGAAAGGACAAGCATTTTTGGAAGTGGAGTGTGAAAGATCCATACATACGCCCTTCCCACCCTTGAGAATATCATTAAAGGAGGAGTTGATACTAACCTCCTTTGTTTGTTTTGCAAGAGTCATGTGGAATCTTCAAGTCATGTCATTTGGGGTTACAAATTCTCTAAAAATATCTGACTTTTGAATGGTTTCAGGTGTTGCTGGAGCCATGTAAATTTTTGGGCCAAAGTTATGAATAAGCTTAAGGGTTCTAATTGAGAGGTCATGGTATGTGGAAGTGTAAAGCTACAGGAATCCTCATCAAGTCTAGCGGCCTCCCTCTAGACAAGCACGATCTGCTGAGGAGTTCTTTAGGATTGGCATTCATGAGTCTAATCTATGTTGGAGGGAGAGCGAGTGAGTCGTGAGTCTTGGACCATGTCTCCAATTGGGTGTTGGAAGTTTAACTTGAATACATCATGGTGCGACCATGGGGATGGTGGTGGCAATAGCTAGGTGGTTTGTGGCTCCTCGGTGCAGCTTCATTAACCCATAAAGATTCTTGAAGCCTATGCCATCGTGAAAATGTTCGAAAGTTTTCATTGAATGCTTTGTTTTTTTGTTCTCCTCTTCGCTTTTTGTTGAGTCTGATTGCTTTGAGCTCATTAACGATTTATCTCATAAGAGTGATTTATCTTATAAGAGTCTGGATCTATCTGAGTTAAGAGTTTTTGTTGAGGATATTGAGATTTTAGTCCTATCGGCTTCTTTTCATTTCTTTTCGTGTTATGCGAACGGGTTGGCCCATCGCTTAGCTAGGTCGGTTTAATTTGTTGCATGGTAATTAGACAAATGGGCTGTTTTGTGCCCTCTTGTTCTCCTCTCTTCGAAAAGGCGATGGGGCTTCATGTATTAAACTTACTAATATTTTTTGAACTTATTCGTTTTATTAATTTAATTTTTTTAAAAATTTTGTTTGTAATTTATCGATTTATATTGAATTTGTTTTAATTTAATCCAAAACGTCGGAAAAAATGTTTGAGCAATCCGAATGTTGTTGTGAATGTTTGAGTAAAATATTTTAGGAAAAAAAATTAGAAATTACATATTTTAAAAAAAATATAAAAAGAAATTCCCAACGCACAAAAGACGTCGAGAAAAAAACGTCGAAAGAGGCATTCCCGACTCCGTGTCATGCGTTGGCATAAGGTCCGTCGGGAGAGGAACTCCCGATGCCACTTTTGGCCAATGCATGTCACGGCGTCGAGAGAGGCATTCTCGACGTCGTGTTGGTACGGCGTGGAGAATGCCTCTCCCGACTCATTTCTCCCGATGTTATTCCCAACGTCGTGAAAAACGTCGGCATATCTTTTTCCGACGTTTTTTGCACTTTCCCCAACGTTTTTTGTACGTCGGAGTACCCCGTCTCTTGTAGTGTTTGTTGCATGATAATTAGACAAACAGGTTGTTTTGTGCCCTCTTGTTCTCCTCTCTCTAAAGAGGCGATGGGGCTTCATGTATTATCCCAGACCAATTATCCACTACCTTTGTTAGCGAGGATTATGCTCTTGGTTAGTTTCTCTATAAAGTTTCTTTTCAAAAGAAAAATATTACTTTCAAGTTGTATTTACACCCTATGATAGTATAAAACTTGTTTATGGACTGCATTGAGGGTTTTAGATTGTCATCATCCTCAAACAATCAGAAAAACACCAAAGAAAGTCACAATAATTTAAAAGAAAAAACCCGAGAAATTGAACCAGCATTATTTTTCAATAAAAACTAATTCTTGGATTATAATGTAATACTGGCACATCCATTGAAAGAACTTCATGATTATGATATTTGATCAAGGACAAATCACATATATACCCCACCGAACTCAAATAATGAAGAAAAAAACCGTTTTTGGTTGATTTTATAAACCTTACTTGTTCTTCGTTTTAGTAAAAATTTACGCTCTTTGTTTAGTAAAAAATTACTGCCTTTCGCAGTATTTCTATGCTATTTTTCACCCTTCTTCCTTCATCAAAACCCTAAAAATGTTTGGCAGTTTTCGACTTTGGTTGCTATATATGCCTTTTCGATCGTCTCCCCTATTTTTAATAAATAATAAAGAAAAATGATTATTTGATTTTTTGGGCCTAATTTTTGTATAATATAGAAGCACATTATCACTTTTATGTAAAATACTTGACAATTGAGCAATTCAAGTAAATGGACCTCTATAGTATTTATTTAGGCTACATAAATATAGTAGAAAGCACTTAAATCAACCGCCATAGTTGGCTTTCACTTTAGGCAGCATAAAGAATAAAATAAATCAATCACTGAAATCATAATAAGGTTGTACTTTACGCTTGAGATAAATCTATCATTTTAGGTTTGAGTTGCCCATAGAACTTGCTTCTATAATTATCTTTTAATTAAAAAATAAAAAAGTAAATATCAATTTGTCGGTTTTCTAATTATTTAAATAGAAAATGATAAACAATCGACCAAGAGCTAACCTTAACTAACAGACCATAATTCAGTTGATAAGATGGATTTTAGGTATCTTTATATACATCCCTGATAAAAATGTAGGAATAATAACACATAGACTTACGCTTGATTTCATTTTTCTATTTACGAGCACATTTTTCTTATAAAATAATCATATATTTTTTAATAACAAAAAGTATGGTATGACTCATAAATTTATAATTATTGATTGAGATAGTAAAACACCTAATTTTCAACTCCTTTAAATGATCGATAAATAATAAACTATTTGTAAGTAGAAGATGTGTCCAACAATTGTTCCCTACTTTTTCTAATTCTAAGTACGGCATTCAATCCACAAAATATTTGAAATAAATATGATATCCAAGTTTTTGTTTTTAATATATCCATATCCATATATTTACTTTAACAAATTTTGATTATTTTAAAAATAGTATAATAGAAAAATCGTCTTCATCTCAAAATTTAAAACAGCCATTAAAAAGTTTTCTAAAAAACACGTAATTTATTTTTAAAAAAAAAAATAAATGAATCTATCACCATACCAATTGTAAAAAAAATTTTGAACTATTTTTTCAATCTAGAGTTGATTTTTCAATAAGGTAATAATAGTTTCTGTTTATATACTCGTGATTAGAATATTTTTTGAACTTTTTTTTTTTTGTTTACGATAATTTTTAAATAAAACTTTAACGTTTTCATTTAAAATTAAGAGAAATTCTATTGTTTTAACCATACCTTTTAAAGTTCAAGAGTAGTTTTTTAAATCTTCGGCATCACTTTTAACTTAAATTACAAAGTTCAAAAAGAACATATTTTATAATTTACCAAAATCCTGTTTTAAAACTTTTAATTTTTAAACAATTAAAAGAATATTTGGATATTTTTTAAATAAAAGGGAGAAGCTTCTTCATTCAAAATCACCGACCAATTGGGTTGATTTGACCATTTGTCGTTTCAACCGATTAAAAGGACTCTTAACTGCCGTTTTGAACCCAATCCGTGCGGATTTGCGGAGATAATTAAATGTAAAGTTAAAATGTATATAATAATGACACGTGGACGTTAAGCAATGTACTTTCCTTTAAATTAGGGTAAAATAAGATTAATCAAATCCTAATGAAGGCAGCAGCGGTTTTGTGGCTTAATCTTATTATGACACGTGTCAACCTTGTTTCCTAACATATCCACTGCTGACTTATTTGTATATTTAATAAAGGGATAATTCGAATCCCTTTACACCATCTAGAAACCACAGGGTGATTAAAGATTCAAATCTCATTGTTATCTTTTTGTTTTTTTTTAATTGTTCGTTGCTTTTTAAAAATTATAAAAGATAATAATTTTATTTTTTAGTTTGCTGTTGTTAATAATTTTTCCTTTCTACTATTAGTTAAAATAATTTATGTTTAATTAATATAACTATACTTAAGTTATATGTATTAAATATTATTAATAAATAGATATTGTACTACTCACCGGCAATTAAAATGATAATGTAACAAGTGGGAAACTTCAAACTTCAGTGGTCGGTGTCGGCACATTCCGTTGGAAGCACGTGTGACACACACGACGACCAAACCAATCCTCTCACTAACTCCCACGTGTACACAACACAGCATGAAACTAAACATCTGTCATACACATGAAGCTTTCTAATTGGTCCGTTTGGGTAGTTGAACTCCCCGCGAGTGGTTATATCAAAACCGCTCCAAACAGTTTTCACCTCCCCCACTATTTTTACTTAATTTTTCGTGGCCACTCAGATCTCTGAAGGTGACGTCATTACAAAAATAAATTCTATATTCTTTGAGAACAAAACGGTGACGTTTCGAAGTCCAGGGTTGATTACTTCACGAAGAAGAATGCCACGTGGTAATATGGTCGTTTATATTTTGTTAGAAATATGGAAAAGTAAGAGGTCGGTGGAGGTGGGGCCGAAAAGAGACCCACGTGGCAGTTGTTTTATGTGAGAATGGGTCCGACACAGTATATGAGTTTTTGTCTGGAATTGTAGAAAAGAGAAAAAGGGAAAAAAAAAAAAAAAAAAAAAGTATAGTTTTAGAAGGGCAGAGTCGTCAAGGCAAAATATGGGCCCACGGTATTTTGAGGCCCACAAAAAGCCCGTAAGCTTTGAATAAAAGAATATTGCCTTTTTTGGTATTTTAAAAATAGTAAAACATTATAATTATTTACAAAATATATCCAACCCTCTTTATTCATTTGAAATACATCAAAAGAATTGTTTCATTTCCTGTGTTATTTACATTCATCTATTTGAAATTTTCTCTATATTTTATAAATTGTTTCCTTACGTGTGTTATTCATGATAATTGCCTTTCTTTTTTTTCCTTCTTTCAAGTGAATTGAGCTTCATTTATTTAGAAGTATATGTTTTTTAAAAAAAGTTTGGTTCTCTTCAATTTCTAAAATATTTACTTTCATCTATGTATTTTTAACCGTTGTTCATGTATATGTAATTTTTTAACTTTTTCAAATAGAAAACAAAATGAACATTTTCTAAAAAAAGTATGAGTACCAAAAGGGATGTTTAAAAATACATGAACAAAAATTGAAAGTATAGAAATTAAAATAAAAATTTTGAAAACATACGGATAAAAATAAATCAAAATAAAGGTACATGAACACGTTTTGAAGAGTTACATTTTGTCAACGTCAATTAAACGTACTTGATTTGAGAGAGATTAAGTTTGATTCATTTTAAATTTTGTCAAATTACAAATAATGATTGGTTTCAACGGGCCTTGAGGCAAAGATTACCTATGACTATAATAATCATCATCTTTTGCTGTAGTAAATATTATTTAAAAGTCTCTAATTTTTAACAATATTTCAAAACTGCTAATTTGCTTTTGTATTTGCTATTTGCTATAGCTTTTACTATTTAAGTTCATCATTTTTTATTATCGTTGTTAAGTGTATTATTTGCTTATTAAATTAAAATAGTATACACTCCAAACACATATTATTATAACTCAAATTAAAATAGTATACACCCCAAACACATATTATTATAACTCAAATTAAAACAATCTAAACTCAAAGCACAAATTATTTTAATCAAACCAAACTATAATAACTTTCAATTATAATAACACTCCTCGTCCCAAACACTCTTATTAGTCAAAAACTCTTTCAACCTATGCTTTTTAGAAACATTTATTACAATATCTAACGTACATCAACAAAATTTTCTTATATTTTCCTTTTTTTCCCTATGACCTTTTCATAATTCTTATTTTGACATTTGTAAAAATTATCTAGATCAATTTTAATTATAAGTATAACGGTGCTTTACTCTATGGATCCAAAGCATAGAGATATAAAACATTACAATCAAATGGAGAGACATATTTAAACTGATAATTATTTGGATTAAAAGTGATATCTTTTCATGCATATGAATATGAAGTAGGCCATATGCATATGAAAAAGCTATGAACTAACAGTATAGATACATTTGAACAAATATTCATGTTTTTTTTTTACTTTCAATTTAATCAGGTCGAAGTAGTATATCATAGATAGATACAACTTATCATAAATATGAAATATATATACATACCCAATAATAATAATAAAGATATGCTTAAATAAATAATCACGTCTTTTGTCTTTCAAAATTTTATAGAATCATATTTATTCTTTCTTTTCAATTAGTTACAACTATTTTAATCTACCGCTAATATCTTTCTTATTTTATGTTTTTTTTCCTTTACATCATATCACTAATTTCTTAAAATTTAAAAAGAATGGAAAATAGAAACTAAAACTTCCTTGTCATGAGGTGGGACTACACATAAAATTTGTTAGATAAATATTAAAAGAACACACATTTTAGTGTTTAGAAAATGAAATGAAATTCCATTGAAAAGCAAAAAAATTCCTTCATGGACAAATTCCATCCATGAACTTCAAAAAGGAATTAGTTATTCTTTAAGAAAATGATTGAATATTCATAAAGATATGAAATTCTTGACAAGTAGAAGAGGAATAAAGACGAGAGAGAGGGAAGGGGTTTAATTAATTATTTTTTTTTTTTCTTTGGTAATTAATGCCCAGATAATTATATTAGAGTTTATTTTGAGGAAAGCCCTAGAAAGCTTTGGAAAAATATCCATGAAAATCAAATTTATATCAATTAATGTCTCTGTCTCCTTCATGTATTTCCCATTAATTGAGAAGCTAAATTGGAGAATCCATCCAAATAATAAAGTTTTAGAATATGTTTTGGCTTCCAATTTTTACAAATTTAGAATCTTAAATTTATATGTTAAAGTGATATGTATTATTATTATTATTTTATATTCGAGGTTAGGATTTCTTTTACCAATGTAAATTAAAATATTTATATATTATAGCAAAATTCTATCTATTATTGATAGACTTCTTATTTATGTTAGATCATTAATATTGATAGATTTCGATAAAAGTTTATCACTATCTGTCTGTTATTAATAAAGTATGAAATTTTACACTATTTTGTAAATATTTTCACTTGTTTTATTATTTATAATAATTTCTCTGTTTGTAGTAAAATATTTATAAGTGTAGAAATATGTTATTGTATACGACTGACAAATAAATTGTGATATGTGAATTTGTTAAAAAATATTTACCTGTAATAGATTTTTTTTCCTCAATGTATTGATAAATGGCCACTAACTAAACACAAAATTAAAAGTTAGCTATTTAAAAAAATATTTATTCAAGTACACTTTTTTTTTTAAAGTATAATATCCCAACAAGTTGGAGAGATACCCAACAAAACCTCTTTGATGAGAGTCGTCAAGTCCCATCCAACATGGATAATTTAATTAAATCTACCTTTTTTTCTTTCAAACCCACGATTAATTCTTTTAAATAAAATTTAAAATTACATTAAATAACTCACAATTAATTTTTATTTTTTATTTTTGGAAAACCAATTTTCTTCTCTTTTTCTTTTTTTAGATGACAACATAAAAATTCAAAGCCCACCTTCCTAAGAATCTTCCATCTTCATGTCTCCATATCTATAAAAACCCAACTCTTCCCCTTCCTCTTCCATCACCATTGTTAACCTTCAACTTTTTCTCAGAGATTTTCAAGAGAGAATCAACTAAAAGCCCCTTCTTTTCCTTTTTGATCCTCAAGAATCTACAATTTAGAAACAACACCCCATATTCTTTTCATTTTTTCCCCAACTTGTTAATATATTTTTTCTTATTCTTTCTCTATAAAATCCTCTCCATTTCTCTTACTCTTCACAGCAATTTTGAAGAAGAGAGAACAAAAAAAACTAACCCTCTTTTAGTTTTTTGGGTTTGTTTCTTCTTTTCTTCTCACAAAATGGCTCCTAGTTTGAAAAATGGTGGCTCCAACGTAGTTTCTTTTGATGGCTTAAATGACATGTCCTCACCGTTTGCAATCGATGGGTCAGATTTCACTGTGGACGGTCATTTGTTTCTGTCCGATGTTCCTGAGAATATTGTTGCTTCTCCTTCTCCGTACACTTCGATCGACAAGTCCCCAGTTTCAGTCGGTTGCTTTGTTGGATTCGATGCGTCAGAACCTGATAGCCGACATGTTGTTTCCATTGGGAAGCTGAAGGATATTCGGTTTATGAGTATTTTCAGGTTTAAGGTTTGGTGGACTACACACTGGGTTGGTCGAAATGGTGGAGATCTTGAATCGGAGACTCAGATTGTGATCCTTGAGAAGTCAGATTCTGGTCGACCATATGTTCTCCTTCTTCCGATCGTTGAGGGACCGTTCCGAACCTCGATTCAGCCTGGGGATGATGACTTTGTCGATGTTTGTGTCGAGAGTGGTTCGTCGAAAGTTGTTGATGCATCGTTCCGAAGTGTGTTGTATCTTCATGCTGGTGATGATCCGTTTGCACTTGTTAAGGAGGCGATGAAGATCGTGAGGACCCATCTTGGAACTTTTCGCTTGTTGGAGGAGAAGACTCCACCAGGTATACTATTAAACACAAGTAGTAGTATTTGAATGCGTCTCGTAAAGGAGAATTTGCCAAGGTGACAAAATGTAAAGGATAATTATTTAAAGCTTAGAGTAAATTTCACATCTTTGACTACCCACCATTTCTTTCAAAAAAACAAAAGAAAAAGAAAAGGGAAAAGCAATTACATAATTTTAATTTTCTTTTTAAAATTGAATGAAAATAGGGATCGTGGACAAATTTGGTTGGTGCACGTGGGACGCGTTTTATCTAACGGTTCATCCACAAGGCGTAATAGAAGGCGTGAAGCATCTCGTCGACGGCGGTTGTCCTCCCGGTTTAGTCCTAATCGACGATGGTTGGCAATCCATTGGCCACGATTCCGATCCCATCACCAAAGAAGGAATGAATCAAACCGTCGCCGGCGAGCAAATGCCCTGCCGTCTTTTGAAATTCCAAGAGAATTACAAATTCCGTGACTACGTCAATCCCAAGGCCACCGGCTCCGGCGCCGGCCAGAAGGGGATGAAGGCGTTTATCGATGAACTCAAAGGAGAGTTTAAGACTGTGGAGTATGTTTATGTTTGGCATGCTTTGTGTGGATATTGGGGTGGCCTTCGCCCGCAGGTGCCTGGCTTGCCTGAGGCACGTGTGATTCAGCCGGTGCTGTCGCCAGGGTTGCAGATGACGATGGAGGATTTGGCGGTGGATAAGATTGTTCTTCATAAGGTCGGGTTGGTCCCGCCGGAGAAGGCGGAGGAGATGTATGAAGGACTTCATTCTCATTTGGAGAAAGTTGGGATCGACGGTGTTAAGATTGACGTTATCCACGTAAGCATTCTTTTTTAATTTTGAGTAAATATTATGTCAACTGAGATATGTTTGTGATTTTCACAACATAATTAATTTTGTTCTTAATTTTTATAGTTGATTGGTTTTAATAAATTGACCACGTGATGGTTTATTTATTCTTATTATTTTGAGAATAATGGATGTGATATATAGTTAGAGTATTGTAGAAGATTTTTAGGGAGGACATGTTGTAGTGTGACTAATCGAGTGAGTGGGTATCTTGGGCATCAAAATATGTAATAGAGACAAAGATTCTAGCTTTTCTTTTGTTGGTATAAAATAACAATTTGATCTTTTTATGTATGTGGCAGCTGTTGGAGATGTTGTGTGAAGACTATGGAGGGAGAGTGGACTTGGCAAAGGCATATTACAAAGCAATGACAAAATCAATCAATAAACATTTCAAAGGAAATGGAGTCATTGCAAGTATGGAACATTGTAACGACTTCATGTTCCTCGGCACGGAAGCTATCTCTCTTGGTCGTGTTGGTGCGTTATCTTTTTCTTTTTTTAATATATACATATATATATAGATTAAGGATTTAAGATTTGTTTAGTCCCGTTTTAATTTGAATATATACGAAAATTAAATCGAACCGTTATTTAGTCCAAATCGAATAAAGGTGTTTGAAGATTTTATTTAGATTTTATCACAGTTATTTTGAGAGAAAAAAAAGTATACGAACAATTTTCCCCTTTATTAATAATTTCAATTTTGGTAAGATGGGGGTTCACATGTGACAAACATTTGGAAGTATATGGTCATGCAATAAATTTGGAAGTCAAGCATTTGGGATTCACACGTCACCAAAATCCCAACAAATAAAACTTATTTTCTTGACAATGCTCTCAATTGGCCCACATGATGATGACGTGTTACACTCCACATCTACTTAACAAATGCCACGTGTTGTTTGATAGGTGATGACTTTTGGTGCACGGACCCATCCGGTGATCCCAATGGTACATTTTGGCTCCAAGGATGTCATATGGTTCATTGTGCCTACAACAGCTTATGGATGGGGAACTTCATCCACCCTGACTGGGATATGTTCCAATCCACCCACCCTTGTGCTGCCTTCCACGCTGCCTCTCGAGCCATCTCCGGTGGCCCAATCTATGTTAGTGATTCTGTGGGGAAGCATAACTTTGATCTTCTCAAAAAATTAGTGCTCCCTGATGGATCGATTCTTCGAAGTGAGTACTATGCACTCCCGACTCGCGACTGTTTGTTTGCAGACCCTTTGCATAATGGAGAAACTATGCTTAAGATTTGGAACCTCAACAAGGTAAGTTTTTTTTTTTTTTTTTTTTGAAAAAATTGATTGAAGTATATATTATGTCGGATGTTAAGAAGTTGTTAGACTAAGATCACATTGTTCAAGCTTTTATATGTCAAGAACGATCTTCATTTACCTAGGAAAAGTAAAATTGCATTTGAAATTATATAAATACATAAATTACTTGTTTTTCTTTTTAGGATTTGACTAGGAATTCAAGTGTTGGTTTGACAGATGTGAAAACCATAATTGAAAAAAACTAAAAAGATCAAATTAACAAATTTAAATTTCAAAAAATAGAAAACTAAACACGAGCCCCATAAAATAGTTCAAATAAACATTCTAAATATTTACCTTTTTTCACACAGTTCACTGGAGTGATTGGTGCATTCAACTGCCAAGGAGGAGGATGGTGTCGTGAGACACGTCGCAACCAATGCTTTTCACAATACTCAAAACGAGTGACATCCAAAACCAACCCAAAAGACATAGAATGGCACAGTGGAGAAAACCCTATCTCTATCGAAGGTGTTAAAACCTTTGTGCTTTACCTCTATCAAGCCAAGAAACTTATCATCTCCAAGCCCTCTCAAGATCTTGACATAGCTCTTGATCCGTTCGAATTCGAGCTCATCACTGTTTCACCAGTGACCACACTCACCCAAACTTCTCTACACTTTGCCCCAATTGGGCTAGTCAACATGCTCAACACTGGTGGAGCCATCCAATCTGTGGACTATGACGATGACCTAAGCTCAGTTGAGATTGGTGTCAAAGGCTGTGGTGAGATGCGAGTATTTGCATCGAAAAAACCAAGGGCTTGCCGTATTGATGGGGAGGACGTTGGGTTCAAGTATGACCAGGACCAAATGGTGGTGGTTCAAGTGCCATGGCCAGTTGATTCTTCATCGGGTGGCATTTCGGTGATCGAGTACTTGTTTTAATTTTTATTTATGTAGAGCTCAATGATTGTTGTTGTTGTTGTTGTTATCAATGTATTTCTCTCCAAAAGAAAATTATGTGTAATTTGGAGAGTAATTAAGTGAGTGAAATTTTAAATAAGACTACTTTTAATTATTTATCAACCTCATGTTTCTGTGTCTATGTTTTTTTTATAAGTTTAATTGGAGAATCTCCTTCGGTCAAGAGAATTTTAATGGTTTCTAAATTGGAGTGCTAAAAAATTCTACGACTAAACCAAACTTGTATGGTTTGGATTATTCAATAATAAGTTAGAACATTATAGGTTAGGTTGGTTTTCAAGTTTGCTTAAAATGAGTTTACGTTGAAATGAATCGGTCTTCAACTTATATTTTTCTATTTTGACACTCGTATCTTCACGATTTTTGGACTGCCTAAAGATCACTAAATCACTATCAGCCACTATACACTTTAACACACTCTCAATCGACATCTCTCGACTCACAAATATTATTATTTTTCCAATTTCTTCCAATATGTCTTTTTGATTTTTGCTAGGTACTATCTTTTGATTTAAAATCTTCATTTTTGTTCTTTGTTCTCCGACATTTGATCTGCCTCTTTGTTCTCATGTTTGATATGCCATCTTTTGATATTGTTCGCTAGCGACCACAAATCACATGAACTAATGTATACTAAATGCTTTTTCTCAACCACAAATCTAAGTTGATTGAATTTTCCAATCCCACCCAACTTAAAAATATTTGGGTCAGGGTTGGCCACTTGTACAAAATCAAGGGGTTGGTATTTGACCGACCCAAATTTCAAGTTGATCTAAAAAACACTCTAACCCGACTCAACTTAGATTAATACAATTATGTTTAACTTAGATGGACAGATGTTAATTGGTAAACAATTGTTTTATCATCATTATTTCATGACATAAACTATGTATTCATAAAAATATTGACTCTTTAATTAATTGTTTATCAATTTATTTATTTAAAAAACTAAATTATTTTTTCTACCAAAATTTAGGGTTTAGGATTTAGTTGATTTTTAAATTTAAGTTGATATCATCTATAAAAGAAAAAACTTCAAATTTATATCATATATTTTAAACCAAAAGTATTAGAAAAATTTTCAAAGACAGCATAAACGAACAAAAAAATATATTTATAAGATAGAGTACAATTTTAAAATCCATTTGTATTGTTTTGTCATTAACCATCATTATTTAAAGTGTATTAATTGAAAATCAGTTAATTTATTGGAATCTTTAAAAATGTCTCTTTTAACTTTTTTTTGGTATATTTACAAATGCGCCTTAACATTTTTTAATTAATCCAAATATTTTAACATTATATAGAAATATAAAATCTAAGTGATTAGAGTGTAAATAAATTAGGTTGAGGAGATTTTTTGGACAAACCCAAATAAAATTTTGGGTTGACAAGAAAAAATAGCAAAATATAAGGTTTACTTTGTATAAATGACAAATTTTTATTTAAATTGATAAAATAGAAAAATCGAAAAATATAAAAAAAAAATTGCTGGAACAATGTCTTAAATGCCTTTATTAAGTGAAAAAATTGAATCATAAATACAATTATTCAAGAAACAACAAATACCTTATAATTAAAATCAAGCTCCCAACACACAATTAATACCTATCACCATCAAAGTTCCACATAATTTCTACAACTGTTTCATATCTTCTTCAAATCGTGCACATTCAGGCATTCAAATGTTCATGTATAAACGATTGGAGCTAACTTCTAGGTTCGTCACCTTCAAACCCTTCAACGTCTTCATACATTTTGCGCAAATCAAGAGATTTTCTTCTTGTTGGCTCCTCCAATCGGAGACTCACGTGTCGAACAAACCACTGCAAACCCTAAGAAAAAACCACGACCGAATAATAGAACACCCATGGCAAAACTCACCATAAACGTTGCTCGACCCTTCTATATCCTCTTGCCCGTGACTAAACCCGTAAAAGTTGACTAAATTCGTCTCCAACAAACACCAAAACGTCAGAACCCGCAACAAACTCACGACTAACGTCGGACGTCGTCAAATGCTAGCTGCTCGAAAAAGCCCGTCGTCGCTTATGTCGAAACTTCAATGTCTTTCTCTCTGTCAGCCGCACTTTTTTTCTCTTTTGTTTGCAAGAAAAACTTTCTCCCTCTTACTGTGTTCGTCTCTTGCGTTAACTGCCCCTCTCTCTCAATCCCCTTGTTTTCTCTTTTCAAATAAAACCTAAAAGAAGAAGATTCAAATAATTGCAACAATACCATTGAGGCATAATTACAATTCTAAAATTTAAATTCAAATTATTATTAAAAATATATATTATGTATTATTTAATAAATTTTTTAAAATATAAAAAAAAACTGAAATTGTTGTATTTATATTTGAAATTATTTTAGGGGAGGATCTAAAATTTAAATTCAAATTTTTATTAAAAATATATATTATGTATTATTTAATAAATGGTTTAAAATATAACAAAGTTGAAAATTTTGTATATATAATTTGCCTTAATATATGGGAGGTTGTTGAAATATTAACTAGCAACAAAATAGCATATTTAGTTAAGAATGACCAAATTTGAATGTTGTTTGCAAAATACACCGTCTCCGTGCTATTTCCAATATCTTATCTCATCTTTTGAGTTGTTCAAATATATTGTATGTGGAATATATGGATTATCATATACAGGGAATGATACTATATCTCAATGACCAAATTTTTTACTTTTTTGTGTGTCCCAAATTTGTTGTTTATACAATCATTCATACTTGACATATACCTATGTTTGAAAAATCTTAATTCTATTAGTTATTGTAAAGTTCGGTTAGTTAAACAACTGCGATTATGATTCAATGTCACTATTTAGGAAATCATTCTTATTCTTGGTTTGGTAACAAATCCATCTTGATGTTAAATTTTTTGGATTGTAAAAATATATTATTATATGAGCAAATAAATATTAATATTTGAATAAGTGATCATGATATAGAACAAATAGTTTATCATATTATTTAAAACCATAAATTACAATGTAATTGTGTTAGCAACATATGCTATATAATTTATCAAATATTGTGGACCTAATATGAAAAGAATAATATTGTCACGTAGTTTGTACAAATATACTATAACTCTCTAGAAAATCAACGCAATAAAACCTTGCCGATTTAACCAATAAATCGATTTTCTTAAATTTGAAAAAAAATAAATAAACAATAAAACAAATGGAAAAAATTAAATATATTCAAATTTATACTTTCCTCTAATTTTTCAAACAAATATTTTCAAGGAGGTTAATTAAATATATTTATTTACTAACCATCAAAATATTTTGAAGGAGCTCAATCAAATATTTTGGATTAAATCGAATTTATTAACTTTTTGTTAATTAATGAATAAATTTGGAGATTATCAAAAAAAAAAAAACTAATAACCTATTTTCTTATATTAAAACTAATAATAAATTTTAAATTTTAAATTCACACATTTCTCTCAAGTTTGTGATAAAAAAATTCATTAATAAATTTTAAAATTCAAATTATTATTAAAAATTTATATTCCGAATTATTTAACAAATCTTTTGATAAATATTTTAGAATATAAGTGGTTAAATTTTAAATTATACAATTTGAATTTTTAATTTTAAATTTAAATTGTTATTAAGAATTTATATTTGCTATTATTTTAGGGATATTGTGTAAAATTTGAATTCAAATTGACGATTCGAGACAATGATGTAAAATCAAAATTCAAATTGTTATTAAAAGTATGTATTATGTATTGTTTAATAAAGTTTGGATAAATATTATGAAATAAAAATAATTGAATTTATATTTGTCATTATTATTTTAGGGTTATTATCTAAAATTTAATTTCAAATCGTTAATAAACATATCTATTATTATGAATTATATATAGAAATAAATTATTAATTAATTGATTTAAATCCTAAGAATCCGAAAATCTGGTAGAAATTACAGCTATATTTTTAGGAATGTTGCAATCTTCCACGGTAAGAAAATATCATGTTTAGTTAAAATTTACCGAAACTAAATGTTGTTTACAAATATACTGTGATACGTCCTCATTTTTTTACCTATCCAAATACACTATATCGATAAGAAATGAACTGTCCTATATAAAGGGTTATAATCAGATATAAAAAAGGTCAAAAAAAAGTCTATGCGGTTTTGCTATAAATCAAAAGATTTTTAGGATTTGCTATTTTTTAGTTTGTTATTTACTATTTTTCTATTTACATGGTTATCTCTCAATCCAATCTTCAAAATTCAGATTGAATTGGGTTGGATTTTTAAGTTATTTATTTATTTTCATTTATTTTTTTTAAGCATATTATTTATTAACTTAAAATATTTAAATTTGTCTACATCACATTTTAACACTAAAATTTCATAAATCTTAAATGTTAAATATAAAAATTAACATATTTATTATAAACTTAAAAGAAAACTTAATGATAATATGTATGAAATATAGCATTTATAGATTTATTATAATATATATTTTAATAATATTAGAAAATCGAGATATGTTGGGTCAACCCATATTTTAAAAAATGTAATCTGAACAAAATCCAACCTCAAAAAACTTAGAAAATAATAATAATAAAATAATAATAATAATAATAATTAAGGGGTTTTAACTGAAATGACCTATGAATTTACACAATGGACCTAATTTGGCCATATATTACACAAAAGTCCTAAATTGGCTAATTTATTTCATAAAACCTATTTTACTACAATACACATATTAATTTACGAATTTTTTTTTGAAAACTAAAGGAAATTGATAATTTGATATCGGGGAACCGGAAAAAATACTATCCTTCTCTAGTTCAAAATACTATCCTTCTCTAGTTCTTTTGTAGACCTTCACCATCAACCAAATTAGGCCATTAGAGTTTTCATTCACTCATTGTTCCGCAGACCTTCAAAGTTCGGGCAAAGTCGTCTTCTATCACTGTGTTTAGAATAAATCTTTTCTTAGGATGAGTGGTTTTTTTGTAGTTCTTATATGAAATTAAATGGGGTATATACGGAATCAAATCTTTATTTACAGATTTCAACAGTTTTCTTCGGACTATATTATTTAGAAAATTAGAGTGTGGAATAAGTTAGGAATCTTGTGATGATTATCTGTTTAAATCACCTTCAAGTGTAGGCACAAATCAAGTAATGCATGTTGTATATAGTTCCTGACTAAACCACCATTTTGAAGTCGGTATATATTGAAGTGTTGATTTATTATTTAAACAACAAATTTGAAGTATAAATTCTCTGCGTAAACAACAAATTAAGTAATGCATGCTGTATATATTTCTTCTTGATGATAATATGTATGTGAAGGCATGTGGAATTATTGAAGAAATTGATTTGATTTCCGACGGTGAAACTCTGAACACGGTGATGGAAGAAACTTTTCAAATGTATAACGGCGGATCAGGATATAACTGAGAATTCCGACGAAGAAAGGAAATTCAATTGATTTGTGCATTTGATCATATGCAGCTAAATAACAAAAGAAAGAAACTGAATGAAATTGGTGAAGAAATTAAGAAATTTTCCACTGGAGGATCAAATGGAATTGGTGGAGAATTTGACATATATGAACCGACATTTCGATAATGATGAATAATTAAGAAATATATTTTTGCATTAAGAAATATATTTTTGAAGAATATTTCTTATTAAAACATATATTATTTGATTATAACTTAAAGTGAATTATATAAGATACCGTTTTTTAATTAATATAAAGATTACATATTAATTAAAAATATAATTAAGGAAATTAATATTTAGACAATAATGATAAAAATAATGTAATTAAGGAAAACAACAAATTCATAATTTCAAAATTGCTATATAATTAAAGTTAATTATAAGGATAAAATTGTCCTAGAAATATGTGAATTCCAATAAAAAATATTAATTTAGAATATTCGTGAAATTTCGTAGTTAAATTAGGGTTTCGTCTAAATCTTTTAAAAATTAAACCAAACTCAACCCGAAATAAAACTTAATCAAACTAAACCCTTACAATTTGGGTCGGTTAGTCCAATCGTTTTGGATCGTTAGATTATTTGGACATTGGCACCAATGTTTTATATTTTATTAACATCGAAGGTATTCTTTATTTAAAAAGTTTAATGATAATACATTTTAATATTAGGAAAATGATCATTTTGGAGCATTTACGCCGGAAAATAAAAAAATGATTTTGGCGCCACTTTTCAAAATAAAAATACTCCTCTCTCTCTCAAAATGCAAACCTCCATGATCTCCATCACATCGTCTGACCACCATCTTCGCCGCCATATTCCATAAATAACGATAATCTTCTGTAATCATAATAATTATATCATTACTTTATCACATTTGATTATTTTATTAAATTAGGTATATCATGTATGATTATTTAGTTAAGATCTAAGATGGATTACATGGGTAAAAACATATTTCTAAATTGATTACGATTTAACAAGAATCTTCATTAAACCAATATATAAAGAAACTTAATGCTCTTAAAGCAATTAGTTTCTTTTTATCCCATCAAGAAATAGTCATTTTATAACCATAAGACAATAGTTATTTTATAGCCATTACCGATTACTGGAAGATGGAATCTGGTATGTGACAATTTAGCATGAATAATTTCTAAGTTAATCTATTATATAAATTTAAAGTATTTATGCCAAACACATTTTGTATATTTCATGACTTATTTATGATATAATAATGAAAATATTGATTCACACTTTTACGTCAATTTTGAACTTATGGATATATGAAAATAATTATAAAAATATTAACATGTCAATAAAAATGTGATTCCAACGAAGAAGAAAAAGAAACCCGTCACTTTTTACTTCTTTAGATCTCGTGCTAATATGGAACAAGTTTGATTTAAAAAAAAAAAAATCCTATTCAACAAAATAAATTTGAGCATGCAGGATCTTTTTTTTCCTAATTTTTAATTAATTACAAATTAACACACAAATTAAATAACTTTCTTTTGCCTTCTGTGTAGCAATGGATTCTTCAGGTGGTTCTTTAACATTACCATTGAACCACTATGTTGGCATCAAGTTTATGCCTACTAATCAACAACTTCTTCATTATCTTCGTTGTAAGATTTATGGTCAGCCATATTTTCAAGGAGCTATTTTCGACTTTGATCTTTATGGTGGAATCGAGCCATGGGAAATCTGGCGAAGTTTTGAAGGAATTGATGGTGAAGATCTTTACTTCTTTACTAAATTTAAGAGGTCAACAACGAACTCCGAACATTTATCTACACACATTAACCACAAGATTGGCTTCACCAATGGTACTTGGAGTAGCAAGAATTCCGCCACTCCAATTTATGCTAATGAAGATGATCATGAACAAATAATTGGATATCGCAAGCGCTTTAGGTATATGTTTTGGTTAAACTAGCTCTCAATATATGTTGTTATTGTTGCGTTTGTTTTAAGTTATTAGGAAATTGTTGTGGTCTTTCTCTATTTAGGTATTCTGTGATAAATGATATAGTACTCTTGTAAATGATAGGTACGAGAATGACCAATTGCAAGAACACCATGGTGAATGGATAATGCATGAATATAGCTTGCATCAAGATCATTTTTGAAGTGCCAAGGTGTCTATCCCAATTATGTTTTATGTCAAATAAGAAAGAATAAAAGGACTAAAAGAAAATTAGAAATAGGACGTGAGGTGAAACAACCTAACAAGAAAAGAATATCGGCACCCAAGATCTCTGGTAGTGAAAGACCAAAAGCAAAAACAAAGACGAAAGGTTCTATTGACCAGTTGCAACCAATAGATCAAGGACTAATCTACAACTCGGATATCGTGCTTGATATGACATATCAAGATATTAGTGTTGTGGATCACGTGTCCTATATGACCACTAATCAAGATAACACAAATGAAAGCACTAGTTTGGGTATTGAATATGTACCTTGCATACCCACTCACAACGAATGGAAAGATATTCTAGATTCAGGTGACTCGAACGACTTTGAGCAAAAAATTTAGATGAGTTCAAACGACATTGACTTTTCATCTTATATCCAAAACAACTTCGAGGAGACATTGTTTATTTTCAAAGTTTGATTGAATGTAGTTATTCATTGCATAGACATGGATCTATTTCATAAAATTTAAATTAATATCATTTTTGAAATAAAAACTTCAAATTTACACCCTAACTTTTTAAAACAAAAAGTATTTGAGAAATTTTCAAATACAGTGAATAAACAAAAATATCTGTAAAATATAGTAAAATTTTAAAATCATCCATGGTTAAAATATGAAAATATGTTATGTTTTATAAATATTATTTTATCATTAACCATTATTATTTAGAGTGTATTTAATGGATAATCAGTCAATTAGTGTATTATTAAAATGTGCCTTTTAACACTTTGATAAACAAAAATGCCGTTATAACTTTTTTTATGAACAAATCCAAATTTGTTTTTGAGAAATTGAAGTCAATAGCAAGGTCGAAGATAACATTTGGAAATATGAAAAAAAAAATGTTTAGATTTTTAGCTACCTTTTCTTCTTTCCATTATTTCCAGATTGTCCTTAATAAGTTCTAAATTTGCCCTAAAATCAAAATACTAATATCTCTAAGAAGCACGTAGAGCGAATGAAAAGGAAACCAAGGTTGTGAGCAACAAAATCGAAGGTTTAAGGAACCTATTTACGCTACAAACTCTAAGTTTTATTCTAAGCGTTCTATTAGTTTCGCCTCCAAAATATCCAAATAGAATGTTTTTTTTTGTATTTAATTTGGTAATTCATATATTTGGGGAAGGGAGGTAAATAAAATAATTTAGTTTGTGTTTTTTTAGTAGATTAGAGCCAAATTTTTTCTTAATTAACTTGGCACAAACATTTTCACTATAATTAATTTTATCTATTATATTTTCTTTGGTTGATTATACTAAAAATTTATCTCAAATTCTTTTCAATACATTGTTTTTTTTCCAAGTATGTTGTATTTGTGGAATTTTTTGTTAGGTAGATTTCTTTTTTTATAATCAAACTGAAAGTTCAAATATTGAAAATTTTAGGATTTTTAATAAGACAAAAATTATTTTCATGTTTGAATTTTAGATTTTTTTAGTTTACTATGTAAGTTTGGTTTTGGTTGATCATATTAAAATTGATGGTCAAATTTCTTTAACTACATTGTATTTGTGAGATTTTTTTGTTAGGTAAAATTTTCTTCTGTAAATCCAACTTTCAATTTGAAAGTTGGATTTCTAATAATGGAATTTTATTTTCATATTTGAATTTTATATTTTTTAATTTATTATCAAAGTTTTGAATACAGAGTATAGACTATTTGTGTTTGGATTGATGCTATAAAAATTGATTATAAACTTTCTTTAAATATATATATATATAGATTGTTTTTTCCTTTAACTATGTTGTATTTGTGGGATTTTTTTTTGTTATATAGAATTTTCTTCAATAAGTAAATTCAAAGTTCAAATTTTGTAAGTTTCAGAAATAGAATTTTATTTTTATCTTTAATTTAAGATATTTTTTTAAATTTACTATCTATTTTAGGGAGATTTAAAGATATATAGTTCGTTAATGAAATCTTTTTGTCGTTAAGATTTTGATTTTAGATTTTGTTTTTCAAATTAATGAGTTGTGGGTTTTTTTTTTTATTTTGATATTTTCTAATTAATTAGTTTTTATTCTCTAGGGATATTTTCGTACCTAGATAATTGGTAATTATTAATAATAATAATAATTTTGCCACTTTTCCTAATTTTAAATCTTTTTTTGTTAACTTTAAAATTAGATATTTAAATTTTACTATTTTTATTGTTGCCCCAATTTTTTAATGGCAAACCGTGGAAATAGAAAATTTATAGAAAAAAGAAAAATAGGCTAAATTATTTTGATTTATGGTAAAACTAACTGATAGAATAATTTTTCCATTTTTTTGGTCCGAATTTACGCGATGGAAATTGTCCATAGACAAATATAGTATATTTCTTGAGGTCAAAAAATCAAACAAAATATTACATATATCGAATACATCGTATTTGTAAACACATCCACTTAGGATAATTCTTAATTAAATTTAAAAAAATATTATATTGGTCCAACAATCTCATGACATTAGTTTCAACGTCCCCTTCTTATTAGGATACAAAATCAAGTAATTAAATTATTTATAAAGATATATATTAAATAATATATATTACAAATTAATAATAACAATTTCAATCTACACCATCCCCTAAAATCGTCAATTTGAATTCAAATTTCCAAAAATAACTTCAAAGATTGCATTTTTTATTTTTAGAATTATTAATAAAAAATATACATAAAAATACATAAAACAAATTTGATATTCTAAAATTATTTTTAACATTATTTTCCACCCTTAGTTTAATTCAAAATTATAACATTATTTTAAAATTCAAACTATACATATTAATTTTAGATTATTAACTTTTTTTTAAATTATGCGAAGAAAAAATTGAATTCCTAAAATTATGCTAAAGATAAATGATAATCCATTAATTTAACTATTTTTTTCAAATTATTTTCGAAAAAACATACATAAATTAATTCATTTTAGATTCAAAATTGAATTTCTAAAATCATGTGAAAGATAATGGATAATCCATTAATTTCACCGTTTTTTTATTTTTTAAATCATTTACGAAAAAAATACACATAATACGAAGTTTAGATTCTTAATTTTAATTCCTAAAATTATAGCAAAGATAATGGATAATCCATTAATTCTACAATTTTTTTTTTTAAAATTATTTATAAAAAACATACATAAATACATTAATTTTAGATTCTTAATTTGAATTCATAAAATTATGCCAAATATAATGGATGGATAATCCCTTTTGTTGGAGTTGAGGAGGCTTCTATCTCTTGCCAGAATTCTCTCCATCTTTTCGAGTCAAAATTTCCAACCCACAAAGGAAGAGAACTCCTCTATTTATAGAGTTCCCTGGTGGGCTTTTATGGACTTGAGCTTGTTCTGGTCCATGGACCATATCATGGGCTCAATCACATGGATTTGAGTCATATTTTATTTTAGCCTAAATTAAACTTATCTTTGGACTCAATTGAATTTTAGCCTAACTAAATAATATTTAATTGAACCAAAATAATTAATTTGACCTAATTGTCATAATAAAGACACGTGAATTGTCCAATTTGTCTTTAAATTTAATTTGGGACACAAGCCAATTTTTAGTTAATCCAAAATATAATTATTTTAGTAAATGATGTGGCAATTTGTGATTGGTTCCAAAATTTCTTATTCAACACCTTTATTTTAACATTTTTTATTTTTTAAATTATTTATGAAAAAGCAGACATAAATATATTAATTTTAGATTCTTAACTTGCATTCATAAGATTATGCCAAATACGATGGATAATCCCTTAATTTTAGCATTTTTTATTTTTCAAATTATTTATGAAAAAACGTACGTATATATATTAATCGAACCTTCCAACGAACATATAGTTAAAATACAAATTAGTTTATATATATATATATATATATATATATATATATATATATATATATATATATATATATATATATATATATATATATATATTCTAAAATTAGTTTTAATTCAACATTTTAACAATATTTTAAAATAAAAATTATACACATTAATTTTAGATTTTTAGTTTGCCCTACAATTATGCCACATTTAATGTTTGATATCTATCACACCCTAATTTTACTCCATAGGTCACAGTTTTAATTCAAAATTTTCAAAAAAAAAAAATCCAAATTGTACATCTTAATTTAATTAAAACTATTGCTTTGAATCCTTAAAATTATGCCAACAAGATGAAGCCAAACTGTTCTTCAACGTTAAAATTCAATCACGGAGAAGCGAGGAACAACGAACGAAAAGCAAGGAACAGCGAATCGAAAAGTCAGAAACGACGAACAACGAACAAAGATATGATGACACGAAAGAGATGCTAATCAAATGAAGAAGATGTGAAGGAAAGGAGATGGGACAAAGAAATGCTAGGGTTTTCGAAAGTGAAGAAAGAGATGTTGGGGATTTAAATTGCTTCCAAACTCCAAATTATGAATGAGATGTGAAATAGTGGCATGGACAAATTGAATGGGATGTGATATCTTATAGATGATTTGATGGTTTATTTTCTTGGAGGAAAATTAAAATATTTAAGTGTAGGTGCATAATTTGTATTAATTATAGAGTATTTGTGGATTCTGTTACAAGTGTATTTAAAAATTACATTTGTCATTTAGATAAGGGTATTTAAGGTATTGTTCTCCTATTTTTAATTTAATTTTTTTTTGTTTTGCTATTTTGTCAAATTAGTTCTACTTTTGTCGTTCTTCTTGTGAGCCATTTTTTAATATTATATAGAAGTATAAAACCAAGTGATTAAGGATGTAAATGGGTTTTGGGAGATCTTTTGACCAATCCAAATATAATCCAATAGGATATTCAACCCAACCCAACCCTCAACATTCGAGTTGAGTTGGATTTTCGAGTTATTTATTTATTTTATTTTTTAAGTATATAATTATTAACTTAAAATATTTAAATTTATTTACAACATGCTTTAACAACTAAAATTTCATAAAACTCAAATATTAAATATTAAAATTCAACAAATGTATTATAAACTACAAAAAAAAAAAAAAAAGCTTCACAATAATATATATGAATTATAGTATTTATAAGTTTGTAATATATATTTTAATAATATTAAAAATTTGAGTTTAAATTGGGTCAATCCAAATTTTTAGAAATGTAAATCGTGTCTAATTCAATGCGAGAAAACATACAAAATTCAACCCAAAAATAAAAACTAACCCAAGTCAACTCACCCAAAAATCAACCCAACTCTTAGAGTTTGAGGAGTTTATTGAGATTATTTAAACACCCATGAAACCAATATTTTATATTTTATTAACATTGAAATATTCCTTCATTTTAAAATTTTAATGAATAATACATTTTAATATTCGGAAAAGGATCATTTCGGAGCATTTTCGGGGGAAAATGAAAAAAGATTTTGGCGCCACTTTCGAAATATACCCCTATAAATTACTTTTCATTAATTGCAAACCTCCCTCGCCCTCTCCCCTCTCCCTCTCCCTCACCATCGCATCGTCCGACGATCAACCAACGCTTACCACCACCTCTGCCACCATATCCGATCAACAGAGGTAATCTTTCCAAATCATGATTTTATTATTATTAACATTTTGCAAATCAACGCACACATTAAATAACCAAACAATATTTTTCTTTTGCCTTCTCTGTAGCAATGGATTCTTCAAGTGGTTATTTACCATTACCATTCAGCCATTGCGTGGGCGTCAAGTTTAGGCCTACCGATCAACAACTTCTTCATTATCTTCGTTGTAAAATTTATGATCAGCCATATTTTCAAGGAGCTGTTTTCGATTTTGATCTTTACGGTGGAATCGAGCCATGGGAAATTAAATATGGCAAAGTTTCAAAGGAATCGATGGCGAAGATCTTTACTTCTTTACTAAACTCAAGAGGTCAACAACAAACTCTGGAAATTTGTCGACGCACATTAATCGCAAGATTGGCTCTGCCAATGGTACTTGGAGTGGTGAGAATTCAGCCACTCCAATTTATGCTAATGAAGATGATCATGAACAAATAATTGGATATCGCAAACGTTTTAGGTATGTGTTTTGATTAAACTAGTTCTTAATATATGTTGTCATTGTTGCGTTTGTTTTAAGTTATTAGGAAACCATGTTATGGTATTTCTCTATTTGGGTATTATGTGATAAATGATATAGTTTTGTAAATGATAGGTACGAGAATGATCAATTGCAAGAACACCATGGTGAATGGATAATGCATGAATATAGCTTGCATCAAGATCATTTGAAGTGCCAAGGTGTCGATCCCAATTATGTTTTATGTCGAATAAGGAAGAATGAAAGGGCTAAAAGAAAATTGAAAGTACAACGTGAGTTGAAACAACCTAACAAGAAAAGAATAATGGCACCAGACCAATTGCAACCAATAAATCATGGAGTAATAACACATGAGACAATCTACAACTCAAATATCATGCATGATATGACTACTCATCAAGATACCAGTGTTGTGGACCACGTGACCAATATGACCACTAATCAAGATAACACAAATGCAAGCACGAGTTTAGGTGCTTTATGCCTAACTTGCACGCCCACTAACGACGAATGGAAAGATATTATAAATTTAGATGAGTTAGATGACATTGACTTTTCATCTTATGTTCCAAACAATTTCGATGAGACATAATGAATTTTCAAAGTTTGATTGGACATAACTATTCATTGTATAGACGTTATGTGGAAAGCATTACTATTAATGAAGTATCATTTATTTACTTCTTCTTTTTTTCTAATACAATGAATATCATTCTTTGGCATTCTAAATAACACTTCAGTATCTATCTGTTTTCATACTATAAAAGTACGCTTTAGCAACCTTTAATAAATATATTTTCACACCATTTTAAAATAGTTATTACAATCAACCAAAATTATTCGAATTATAAGAAAATTCAATTTTGAATAGATATTTGTTACTGTGTCATTGTCCTGTATTTCTAATTTAAATTTCTATCCGTAATTTTTATATTTATTTAATCTCTAAACTTTTGAAGTGTCAAATAAGTCTTAAACTTTTGATCTCTCACAAATTCAATAATCGCAAAAGTTAGGTCTATATGTCTATCTTTGCATGTCCCTATGTTTTTCCACCAATGTTAAAATGTTAAACATTGCAGCAAGGTTTGATCATTCACAAGATACATATCCTAAAAGGGCTGAATTCAGTAACCAATATAATGAGTTTTTTCTTTTCTAGATCATTTTGACAATACAATACCAAGAAATTCAACAGGAAAAAGCAACCCTAAAGAGTTCAAATTTAAAGCATCCTAATGACCCTTATTTTCACCACGCATTGTCCCCCACCTCCTTGGTTGATGTTGCTTTTAAGTTTGTTTGAAAATCTAAAAAAATAAGAAAAGATCATTCAAATAACATCAGATCACAATAAACACATTACCAGGTCCCATGAGAGCATATATTAAAATTATCATACCTTCCTAGTTCCTCCATGCGAATAGCATCCTCTATATGTTATCGAATATCAACTCGATCGTGCAGTATCCTTGCTTAGCCCAATTGTGCAAGTATGCATGAGCCTCTACTAGATTTGAAAACATTATTGCTATAGACAAGTTTTTCTCTTCAATACATTTCTCAAAGCAACTAAATCGTTCAAGAGTAGATCGATCTCACGTACCAAACAATGTTTCAAATCTTAGAAATCAATTCAGGAAAATCTTTCATAATATCACATACAATCAAATTCAAAATATGGGCACAACATTTAACGTGCACAAATTTACTGTCCAAAACCAACTCCTTTTCCATACACCATTTGTTCAAACATCCTACTCCTTTTCCATTAGTCTCTCCATCAAAATTCTTGATTGAACAAAAATTGAGAACCCTTAGCTACTTCTGCATTTTCCAATTGACATCAATGAAATGTCCCGTAAGAACTATCATATCTTGATCCAACGTCTAAGTATGAATTGCGAGAGAAACTCTAGGATCTTGTTCTACAAAAATCTTCTTTAGAGATCGTTTCTTCACTTTGATATATTTTCAGTATATATATTTCACAAAGTTGAGAGGCAGTTTATCAATAATGGTCATTTTTTCCTTTGGTATTCTTAGCTTGCAACTTCTGCATAAAAAACTCTACCAGTGAGTGTTGAATCAAATGACTTTGATCAGTTCTCACCTACACCCTCCTCGTCCTCCTCTTCACTTTCTAATATCAGATTCTCTTTATATCCATCTTCTGCCCCACCGCAACAAAGACGATCAGTAGGATAGTTCTCGGGATATGCTTCCATATTTTCCATTCAATTTCTCTTTGAATGATTGGCATATAAAGCACCACAATATTCACATTCAACATCATAAGGATCATTAATATCAACATTACCTTCTTGCTTCCTATTGTCTTGATCTCTCGTAGTAGCATAATCTACATTTTCATCCTCATTCGCAACCTCAACCTCGTCTCTGCACATGGAGTATTCATGATTTTCCCTACAAGAGTTCGAAAGAACTTATTAAAGTGGATCTAAATCTTAGAAGAGAGTAGGAAATGAAAGGTAGATAATGTGCATTGTCTCTAATTCTAAGGCTAACGAGAGAAGAGTTCGATTGAAAGTTCAAAATGAACAAAACTTTCCATTTCGGTTAATTATTAAATATCAGCTGATGTTAGTTTCACCATCGATTGATTTTTGATTTATCAAAAGAAACAAGAGAGGGGACAAACCAAACTCCCCTAAAACTAGCCGTTCATATCGTAGTAAGTTTCAATTCAAATTTGCTCTTTGTCATTAAAATCTTGATTGAAAAGTATTATACACTTCCTACTGTTGGAGAGCTTAACCAACCTTCAAACTTTTCATGTTTCTTTCTTTCTCCTCTGACTACTTCACATGGTTTGGACAAAAAAATTCAATTTTGCAGTTTAAATAAATGGTACAGGAAAAAAACAAGACTAATTTTCATTTTCCTTTTCGACAACATGTAATGGGGATAATCGGACCTGATCTTGAAGTCTAGATCAGTTTTGATTCTTCAAAGTAACGAAAAATAAGATTTCAAAACTGATTTTTATGAATACGGAGGATTTGACCAAAACTGAAATAAAGAAATCAAAGCAAAAGGATGTTGGCAACTTCTTAGGGCACAAAATGATGGCGGAAACGGCGGCTGACGTTCGCAGGAGTAACCAGTGAAGAGGGAAGAGAGAGGTATCGGGTTGAGGAACAGTCAAGAAAGTAAAAAAGAGAGGGACATAAATGCAACTTTGGAAATTACCAATATCGGAGGACGTCGGCACTTTTTCTGGGCGGCGAGTAGGAGTAGGAACGACGGAGGAGTCAGTGGAGCAACCGGATAAGAAGAGGATGGCGACGAGTTTTAGGGCTTTTTCTGACCAAGAGATGAAAATGGAAGAGCATAAGATCGGATATAAAAGCCATTATCATTGAAAACATACAACGGGATCAAAATTACGACATTGGTGCGATCAAAATCGGTTAATCCAACTGAAACCAAACCGACGACGGCAGCGAGAGAAGTTCATATGGGACGTCGTAGCATGAAGAAGCCGACGGGTGATTTTTTCTGCAAACGACGTCGTTTGTCTTATTGCGTCTTCACAATTTTTTAGTCGAACGTATATTTTTCACCGTTTTTGTCATGGATTATATTTGTAAGTATAATTTTTTAAAAAAAAAGTTTATTTTATAAAACAACTAAATTTGAAAGTCATTTAAAATAGATTTTCTTTTAAAATAGATTTTTAAATATATTTTAAACAACTAGTTATTAAAAAGAAAAAACACATCCAAAACTTACTAAAAGGGTTCAGCTTGGCTTGGGAGGAAGAAGACGCCGCGGCTGAGTTGGGTAAGGAAAAACGGCTCGGGCGGAAGGAGATCGCGGCTCACGGCTAAAACAAAAGAGGCGCGGCTTACGGCAAAAAGGAAGGCGGCGGCTTACGGCTCGGCGACTGAAGGTGGTTGGCTCAGCGGCTCACGGCTTTCACAAAGGGCTCGGCTGGCGTCTCCAAGCCGCTTTCCCCTTCCGCTTTAGCTGTGAGCCGCACCCTTTCAGCCGAGCCTTGAACGCGCCATCTCCGCCGAGCCGCCAGCCGCGACCTTCCCCGAGCCGCGAGCCACCCATTCCGCTTTAGCTGTGAGCCGCGCCCTTCCGCCGAGCCGCGATCCGCGACCTCCCCACGAGCCACGAGCCGCCCTTTCGGTGAGCCATGAGCCGCGCCCTTTCCAAAGAGCCGTGAGCCGCGCCCTTCCGCCGAGCCGCGATCCGCGACCGTCCCCCGAGCTGCGAGCCGCCATTTCGGCGAGCCATGAGCCGCGCCCTTTCCACCGAGCCGTGAGCCGCGCCCTTTCCGCCGAGCCGAGAGCCGCGCCTTTCCCCGAAGCCGCGAGCCACTCCTTCCGGCCGAGCCGCGAGCCGCGCCCTTCACCCGAGCCGCGAGCCACCTCTTTCGGCCGAGCCGTGACCGCGCCCTTTCCCCGAGCCGCCACCCCTTTCGGCCGAGCCGTGAGCCGTGCGCCCCTTCGGCCCGAGCCGTTTTGCTTTGGCCAGCCCAGCCGCCAGCCGCGTCTTCTTTCTCCTCGTCCAGCCGCGTCTTCTTCCTCCTTGTCCAGCCGCGTTTTCCCTTTCCTTATTGTTTTAAAGTTTGAGGCCCAATTACATTTTATTTTTAAATATATTATATTTTTCTCATTCCTCCTAAATTCCAATGACATCAACTGTTTCTCTTCCCCAAATTTATTATCATTTTTCCAATTAAATTTATCTTTTACCTTTTTCATAGAATAAATTTTTTATGTGCAGAACTTTGAAACTTAATTAGTTTTTTTTTTTAAGTTTCATTGAGTATGTGTGTGGGGGTAGAGAATTGCTTTCTTTTTCTTTTTCTTTTTTTTTTCTCAAATATAGGTAAATATGATCGTTGAACTAACTAAAATATAAAATTACAAAGTTCAAATTTTCATTGGACTTGTTTCACGATTGACAATATATCGTATATCGTTTTCTTACTCTCTTACCTACAAAAATCAATTATTGTAATCATGTACTAAAAATAAGAGAATTAAAAGTATTATCAAACTTAATTTCACAAATTTAATATTTGATCTTTTTTTTCCTCCGCTTCATGCATATCTTTAAGTATTATCTAACATTACAAAGTATTGACAATACCGCAACATAAAATTAAGGCTACAACTGAATAATGAAAAAAATTAAAAAATTTAAGTAAAAACGAATATTCAAATGTTTGCAAGAAAAATGGTCGAAGAAAGTTCTTTGTATTGTTGACAAAAATAGAAGTTACAAAACTTTATAAACTTATATAGATTATTATAAAAATTTAATCATTGAAATAAAGAGATAGATCTTTCATATTTTAACCTTTTTATCTCTTAAAATATTTACGGTTAGGTTAAAAAGAGCGGTGAGAATGTAACTAAAAGATAATAAATAATTAATGTTTTTTATTTATTTTTAATAATAATAATAATACTCGAATCGTTCTAACTTTAATGTGTGATAAGTGATGTTTTTTTGTTTTACTTTTAATAATTATTAATAATTAGATCATTTTAACTTTAATATATCAGAAGTAATATTTTTTATTTGTTAAAAAAGAAAGACCTGTTGCATTGCATACGTTAGTGATTTTTTTTTAAATTACCAACCTACCCTAAATATTCTATAACAACAATTTGTATGTTTAAGAACATATGATATTATTGTAAATTTAAGACTAAATATTTCAAGAAACACATTATTAATTAATTCTAATACATCTTAATCAGTAAGAATATAAAATATTAGTATAAGCAATAATGAAGTAAAGAACACAATTGAAATTCGAGAATTATCATTTGGACAAAATGGTTTAAAAATGATTCTCCATATTAGGTAGTAAGATAATATAAGATAAATTGGTAGAAAAGTAATATAAAAAATGCACGTGTCTTGTAATAATTTCCTTTACAAATAACCAAAAAAAGAAAAAACAATGACATTTTTTAAGCCGACTTTCAAGTTAATACATAAATATATTTAAAAAAAAAAAAAGAAATTGAATATAAGATTAATATATACCTTGAATCAAACCATTTGATACAATTCTTATTTGCTTGACAATAAAACTATTGGAAATATGTGAAACTATTTAGAGGGAAGGAATAGAAAAATGTATCATATTCAATATGTTGTAGAATTTGAAAAGTTAATAGAAAATTTTAAGGGTTTAGAGCGTTGAGAGATTTCATTCATTACTTATACATAACTATAATATAATAATAATAAGTATTTTCGACCGACTTCAATGGTTAGTGCAGAATGCATAAATTAACCTTTTCAATTGATTATTATTAAGTCATAAAATGAATTAATATTAATCGAAACCTCCAATTTCAATATGTATCCTATGTAGAGATGTTTGATTATGGGTATTTGGAATTTTCAATACGTAGAAGGGATAAAGAAGACAAAAAATGATTCTCTCGAATCCCTCCTTTTAATATATTAAATATTTAAAAGAAAGAGTAAGTATTTTTCTTAGAACGTACTCATAAATTCTTCCGACTTCTTAAAATCAAAGTAATAAAGGTAAAAATTATTTAATTCTAACATTTTTACATACAATATAGAATAAAATCATAAACTAAATATTAATGTTTCATATTCCTTCCATTACATTCACGTTGAATTCAACTGTCCAACACTTTAAAAAAATATAAAATAAAAAGATAATTTATATCATGATTATTGCAAAAACGATAAAATAACCATTTAGTTAAACTATTTTTAAATATAAAAAAATGAATCAAAATATTTATAGAGTATAACAAAATATGACCATCCATTTACGATAGATCAACATAAACTAATAACAGTAGTCTATCACTATAATATATGACAGATAGATTTGGATGTTTTGTATAAATATGTGGAGAAAATAATTTTAAGAAAACATTGGTAAAAGTAATTACGAATATAGATGGTGTAAATATGGACACTCACTCCAATTTTACTCACTAAGAAAGCCCACATCGGTAAGAGTTTGGGCCTTTTCCTAATCTCCCAAACGGCCCATATGTTCTACCCATTTAGCACGGAAGAAAAACAAGGCAGCAAAATGGGGCGAATCCACAAATAACAAATTACCATGGGAGAAAAATACAATTTATGAAACTCAAATTCTCATTTTGTAATTTTTCCTAAATTTATTTGGTATGGTACAATCGTCGTCTATTCTCTCTCTTCTCTCTCTCTCTTCTTCTCGGTTTAGAATCCTGTTTGCTGTTCACAACTCCGAAGGGGCCATATACGAACTCAGGGTTCCGAAGGAAACCCTCAAGCTCTCTCTTCCATCTCGCCGGACCTCCGTTCAATCGCTTAACGCCGGCGGTTTTTTCCTACAACGATCTTGTTTCTTCCCTTGGCTCTGTTCCTTTTTAATGCCCTTTGTTTTTCGCTCCTTTATTATTTGCTTCCCCCTAATTCCAAAGCCCAGTTTCCATGCTCTGACTGAATTCAAGCATTTGGAGGTGCTTTCTTGATCAATTCTTCCGATAATATCCGGTAACTTGTTCGTTTGTTGTTTATTTACTGCTCTGTGTTTGTTTGTTATATATTTTGTTTTTTTCATTACTTCTGTTTTCTTTTTTTAGCTTCTGTGACTTCTTTTTCGTTTCGGGCTTGGAGAATTTTGAACTTTTGTGGTTCTGTTATAATTAGTTCGCCATTGAAGTGATGGATTATTGGGATTTATTGGACCAATTCGATCCTGGATTATTTGAAGTATTACATTCAGCTATTTACTTGTGTGTTTCGTGTTTCATCAAGGAATGAATAATTAATGAATGCTGCTGAATTGATTCCTTTTGTATTTGGTGTGAGGGTTTTTAAGTCTAGGTGTGTATTATATACTGTTTCTCGTTGTTCGAGGCTACTTTGATTTATTTCTTTCTTTCTTCGTTCCAGTAGGTTATAACTCGTTACAGTGATTCCAGTCCTGGATTCAAGGCACACCTTTAAGCCATAAGGGATCGTTCAGGATTTTGCTGGGAGTCAAATGGAACTTAAAGTTTCATATCCTAAGCCAGGTATTTCTTCTTCTGATTATGTTAGTGACCCGGAGGAGAAGGATATTAGTGATGATGAAGATGATGATCGCAACCATAAGCATCGGAGGCGGGAGACACGCTCTCAGTCTTTGGAAAGAGATACACGTGAGCATGTTTTGAGGCCATATGGAAAGCGTAATAAACCATTTGAAAATGGACGTAGTTTTAGGGACAACGATTCTCAAGCCAATGAAGCTTGGAAATCCTTCAATGCTCCCACTCTCGAGAAAGACACTCCTGGGAAATTTGATAAAAGACGCTTGGGTGGAGTGCCAGGACCTCGAGTGGTTGGGGATTTCAATCAAAGGATTAGGGGAAACCAGGGATTTTCGGGTGACCTTAGTTCTGGTAGGGGAAGAGGAAGGGATTCTGGCGCTTGGAACCAATTTGATTCAAGGTTTAGTCCTGTAGATATTGCTTCCCAAATTGTTCACCATGGGTCTTTTCCTCCTAGTCTATTTGCTGGAAGGGGTTTACCTAGTGTTTCTACGGCACAGACTGCACCTTGGAATGCATTTGGGTTAATACCAGGAATTCCAACCAGTGGGCTAGAAACGATGCACCCCATTGGCTTGCAGGGAACACTTAGACCTCCGATCAACCCTCCTCTAAACATAGGCATTCCTCGCCAGAGATGTAGAGATTTTGAGGAACGAGGATTCTGCCTTAGAGGAGACATGTGCCCTATGGAGCATGGTATTAACCGCATTGTAGTTGAAGATGTCCAGGTATGTTTATAACCCAGTTTATTGATTGAGCTTGATATTTGTTTAGAATGAATCTGTAATCTGTATGGGTTCCTATACAAGGGCCATCTAGGTTTTTTAAAGGACGTTTTCTTTAACACCAGTTTGATTGTATGCTTGTCGGTTTATTTTTCCTTAAATTATATAGATCATAACTTATGGAGTTCTGGCTATATCTCTCCATGGCACTGCCAGTTATTGGAAGCATCAATTTTAGTGTTCTTGGATTCCAAGTTTTCTAGAACGATATTATTATTTTTGGTTGGAACCTCAGAGATTAAATTCTTAAGCCAAATTTCCCTTGGGATTGCCCTGCCTAAACTGTAGTGTCCTTTTAGAAAAATATGTAAAGTGAGTTATTTTCGGGATTGATTTATGGGAACTTTTGTGTGCGTGATGTAATTAGTTTTACTTAGCTTTCTTAATTGTTAAAGGTTTAGTTTTCTTTTCAGTTTCCTTATTATCTTAGCTATAAAAAGGCCTTTTCTACATTCTTTTCAATTCATTCAATAATAGAAGTAATTTTTAAAAGAAACAAATTTACCAAGATTTGAGTTACATCAGCGTGTGTATGCGTTTTTCTTTTTTGGCAATTTGTGGGGTGGGGGAATTGAACATTTGACTTCAAGCTTGATAATACAAGCACTATGTTGGTTGAGCTAGGCTTATTTTGGCGGAAACTTGTGTTTCTGTTTACTTTTTTCTTTCTGTGTGTGTGTGTGTATACCCACATTCAAGTATATGATTATAATTTTTTGGCATGTTTGTTATTTGTATAAATTCTTTTGAAATCTAAGTTGTCATTTCTTCATGAAAATAGTACGTGCTTTGGTTGTATAGAAAACCACTAGCCGCTCAGTTTTCTTTTTCTTTTTTCCTTTTCTTCTGTGTTCAAGAAGGAGTGGGATTTACCTTTACTCTCCTCATTCCTTGTTCATTTTGTCCATTATACTGTTCATTCTGTTTATCAGTGTCATTTTCATTTTAATAATATAACAAACTTGTAAATTTTTTCCCATAAACTTAATTATTTGTTTCCCCATAAAGTTTGAAGTTCCATAAATAATTTCATTTAGTATATATTTTTAAAGGGAAGTGGTTTAGTTCCTTGTCAATTTTCCTATTTTCCCATACAAAATCAAGAAATTAGTAATTTTTCTTCTCTTTGGGATGACAAAAATTGAAGAGAACAATATATTTTCCTTTCCGTTTATATTTTTTGTTTGGTTGACTCTGTATAAGTGTACAAGCATTAATTCCTTATGGTCGTTTCTGGCCATACTTGAAAAGGAATCTATCTATTCTTTTGATGTGTAATTAATAACGGTCTAATCAACTGTATGATCTTGCATTTGCAGAGTCTTTCTCAATTTAACCTTCCTCTATCGCTTCCAAATGCACACCTAATTGGGAAAACTACTGGATCTCTGCCTGCAGTTAGCACATCTTCCACGACAGTAATGAGTGGCAAAGGATTGCTTGGAAAAAATATCAAGCCTAGTGTAGGAGATGATTCATTGCCCTTTCATGGTGTATATTCAGGTTCTGGTAGTGCAGCTGAAGCTGACTTGTATGATCCTGATCAACCTCTATGGAACAACAGTTGTCCTGAGAAACCAAATGCACTCTCAGGCATGCACTCATCAAAGATCGATGAAGTTGAGTCCTTTATGGGAGACGATCCTTCTGATAGGAATCAGGTTAGGAAATGTGATGCCGGTGATAATGGATGCACTAGTAGAATTACTGCACCTAGTGGTTCACAGGTTACTAGTTCGTCCGTCTGGGGTAGAGTTGGGTCAAGGAATAGACAAGATGTGAAAGGGAAACTTGATCCAGTAAATGCCTCTGGTTGTCTTGACAATGAAGTGAAAGAACAGAATGTGGTATTGGCTAGTGTTCAAGGAAATTCTCATCAACAAAAGCACATGGCTCAGGATGACCCCCACAATAAAGCAGGAGATTTATCTCTCAAGGCGCAGAGTGATGCCAATACCATGCGTACTATGCGAAAACCATCTCAGAAAGCAACGTGTACTCTGTTTGTCAATGGGATTCCTCTACAGAGCAACAAAACAGAGACACTTCTGTCTCATTTTAACAAATACGGTGAGGTCATTGACATCTATATTCCAGCAAATAGCCAACGCGCTTTTGTTCAGTTCTCAAAAAGGGAAGAGGCGGAAGCTGCTCTAAAATCACCTGATGCTGTTATGGGCAATCGTTTTATCAAACTTTGGTGGGCTAATCGTGACAGCATTCCTGATGATGGTGTAAGCAGTAATAATGGTATTCATGTTCCTCCACGTCATATTGCAGCCGCTTCACTTCCATCTATTGCTGTCAAAGGAAAGAACAGTGTCCCGGTTTCCACTTCAAAAGGCAGTATTTCCCACCCACTGGATTCTTCTTTAGCTGCCCCAGATCACTCTCATGCTTTCAGTAGCCCCAAGGTTTCTTCTCCTTTGCAAAAGAAATTAGAGAATCTGGAACAGTTAAAAGAGGAACTCCGGAAGAAGCAACAAATGCTAGATATGAAGCGGAATGATTTTAGGCGCCAGTTAGATAAACTTGAAAAACAGGTAAACTTTCAGCCTCTATAAGTTTAGTTACCATATGTGCTTGATCAGGAGACTATTTTTATTAAGTTTAAGATATTGCCTCTACTGCTGGAGGAATAAGGGGAGAAAATAAATGATAGTTGAGAAAGAAAATTCATGCGACGCAAATAGCATTTAGAGTTTTATATCATGTCAGCTCTAATCTCAATGGATAGACACTATTGTAGGGTCACTTGTTGTCCCGTGAGATTAGTCGAGGTATGCATAAGCTGGTTTGAACACTCACGGATATAAAAAAAAAAATTAATGCATAGACATCCTGCTGTAAAAGTGCTTTACTAGTCTCATGTATTATATGCTGCAAGCCAATCTATCATTTGTTTTATTTTCTTACTTCTTTCTCAATACAGGCCACAGGAAACAAAGCTGAAGCAGTCACTGGGTCCTCTGCAAAGAGACTTAAAGTGGGAATAGAAGCTGACACTAGTAAACTTGGACCAAAGGCCAGCGATTCTAGTGTTGCTTTGGCATCACCACATACGGAGGTGAATGGGGAGCATCCTGAGCCAACCACATCTATTGTACAACAGGAGTCCTCAAAGTTTGAGCCTGTTGATTCATTGACAACCGAAGCACCTTTTGATAATGAAGGAGAGAAATTGGGTAGCTGTTCAACTGGATTTAAAATTGTTCCTCCTTTACCAGCGGACTTTGCCAATGTATGTAGTACCATTCCTCCTTTATATCAAGACTATTTGTGATAGTTTCAAGTAAATTTCTGGAGTCTCTTATATGATATGCTATAAACTCACTAGATTATCTCAACTTCTTTTTGGGTAGCTTGACAATGTGAGGTGTTTACTATTTATATTTGTTCATATATCAGTAAATTGGTTTTTCCTTTAAGGATGTTCGCCAAGGACACCCCAAAAAAATAAAAATAGAAGAAGAAGTAAGGGAATACGCTTATTGCTTGGTATTCAATCAAGGACTATCCAGTAATAGTTTGTTTAATTGTTATTACTATTTTTTTTAATGAATAATCTGAAAAAAAAATGTATGTACAAGGAAAAACTAAAAAAACCAAAGTCCATGGAAGTAGAGCCGAACTAAAGACAGAGCCACCAATCAAGGAAAATAGCATATAGAGGATAATTACCAAAAGTTTTTCTTCACCAAAACCCTACGAGGAAGATATGGCCTCATGAAGGACCAAATATCACTTAAGTTCCTGTCAGTGAAAAAGTCTTGTTTCCGTTAAAAACAAAAAAGAAGTTGAACATGGGTTGAGTTAATTGTGAAACAGAATGGATGTTTTTTGGTTTGTGTTTGGGCTTGAAAAAAATGAATAGAGCCAAAGTTGGGTTGGATTACGCTGGTTGTGGGGGCCAAAATGAAGGGAGTTGGGTTGGAATGTATAGATTGCGGATAAAAAAATACTGAAACAAGTTGAGATGGGATGGGTATTGGATAAAAAATGGTCAAATATTCTTCTTTCTCATCTTCTTTGCCTGGCAACGACAAAATCACCTTGGATCACAACTTCTTCTGCTTCGCTGAGGATTGTCCATAGGGTTTTAGGTGCCATCATCCCACCTTGTTTCTTACTCAATTTCATAATCATTGGTTGTACAACTTTGAGTTTGAGTTTTCTTTTTCAATTGATTTTTCTTCTTTTTTGCCCATGACGTCCTTCATGCCCAAGTCTTGGATCTTGTCGTGTTTGTTTTATCACTCTCTCACACTCAAGTCTCAAATCTTCTAGACTTTCTTCAAGTCTTGAATCTTCCGAATTTTCTATTGCATTTGTTTCTTTCATGGTTTCATTGCTTTGGTTGGGTTCTTGAATTTCACGAGACTTGCTCTCAATATTTGCAATTCAAATTTTTTCAAATATTGAATCATTCTTTTCAAGATACCATAAACGTTGATGATGAATCTAAGCTTAGAGAGTTTTGATTCCAAAGAAATACCTCTGTAATGTTATTCAAAAATGAAAGGAAGGAGGAGGTTAAATAGCCATCCAAACCAATCCCCAACTGTAATATTTGTTCTACAAAAGCTTTTTTACAAAAGTTATTGACTAAACTATTACAGGTTGAGTTAATAACCAAGCGCAGAGAAAAAAAATTAAAGTCTAACGTAGTAAATTTAATTACATCAGTTGACTACTCCATTTCAAATTTATTTCAGTGCTTCAGGATCGACGTAGTGACTACTTCTGTGAGGTTCAAGATAAATGTAGTAAGAAGTGACATGTGTTCTGGAATATAGGCTTCTGCCTTTCTTGGTCGTTTTCATAACCAAGGTAGGTTTTTTTGGTCTTGAATGTTCTTCTAGAACTCCGTTATTGGGCGATTCTTCTTGGTTTTTCTTGAATTTAAAGGGTTTTCCCTAATTAGGTGTGCACTGTTTGACAATAAGCACTGCTCACAAAGTTTCCTCTTGCGATTTGTGTCGCCAGGAGTTTAAGAGTCCACAGATGGTAGCCAATATTGGCCTTGGCCTAGACACTTGCTTTGATACCAAATTGATGTAGCCTAAAGATATAAGGAGAACTGTCTTTATTACGAGTCAAAAGTTGTCGAGGAAGACAATTGCAAAGAATTGAAAAACCAATTATCCTAATCCTAATTAAGTAAACTAATCCTCATCCAAATTAATCCTAATTCTAATTAATTAAGTAAACTCATCCTCATCCAATCATCCTAATTAACCAAGAAAAATGTTTCTAACTAGTGCTTTTGGTGATCGTTTCTAATGACTCATTCTTTCTTCTTTTGGGTGGCCTTCCCCTCCCTATCCCTTCCTTATTTTCTTTGTTGAGCGAGGTGAGGGCTCAAAAGAAAATTAGGCTTTTTTTTGTTTGTTTTTTGTTTTTGTTTTTTGTTGCCTGGCAGACCATATGGGAAGATTAAAACTATTGGTTCTTTTTTATATGAAACGATTTCGTTGCTGGTATGAAATTACCAAAGACCTCTCCAGTTAGAGAGGGGGAAGAAAGCAATTGCAATGAAAAAGAAGAGGATCTACACCATGTCACCACCAGACTAAACAATAGCTTCAAAAGAGAATCTAGGATAGGATAGGTAAGTCCTTTTCTTGAAAGATTCCGCTGCTTCCTTTGAATTGCAGACTTGAGAGGCTTCGCTGCCCTAGATGCTCTCTCAATCCATATTTCCCTGCTAATCTTTAAAGTATTTTCTATTTGATTTGAAAGAAACAAAGAATCTTTGAAAGGAAAAGGTTAAATTAGATTAGTATAAGTTGAGTAGTTGCATAGAATCAAGCCTCTTCTTCTTAGTCAAGATGTTATTCTAACTATTCTTTATCTTATTTTATTTTTATTATGACAAAACATGCTTTCATAAAGAAAATGAGAGGATCTAAAAAAATGCACTTTTTAACAAATAATATAACGAAAATAGGCTAATGCTTGAATTACAATGAGACATAAGCCATAATGATCCAAAAGAGGGGATCAGCAAGTGCATTCAGATATCTCAACTAAGTTCATATACCCTCAACACCCTCATCATATCCCAATATCGAAATAATGACAAGAGTCAATCCTCAACATAGGAAGATGCATAATAAAGCATGAAGTGAACTTGTGACTCAGATAAAGTGGATAACTAGATCTAATCTAGGAAGGTGAAAGCTCTTCAATTTAAGCTGTCTTGCACCAAAAAGCTTGAAAATTGCTTGGAGAAGTTGACACCTGGGTGATGCATTAAGTCTTGCAACTTGAAAACAATGCTGAAGATCTTTACTCACAACTTGACAGAGGACAAATTGAAAGGGATAAGCAATGTAATGCCATCTTTCTTTGAAGAACCAAAGAGCAATTCAATGATCCGAATAACATAACCTAAACAAGAATATTATTTTTTTTTGGACTATTTTCCACAATCTCCTATAGATTTCTTTAACGAAAATTTAATTGAATACTTCCTGAAGAATCCAATCCCCAAATGCAAGAATTATCACAAGCCTCCACTTTCTTTTCGGCCACTGTTTGAAGGAGCTGGCCAAATTCAAGAATTTGGGGGTCTTTCAACAATCTTCTGAAGGAGATATCCCATGACAGAGTTTCAGTATCCCAATGGTTGAAAACAGAAACATTGGGCTGTAGAGCAATTCTATACAGCGAAGGAAGCATGGGCATAATATAGAATTATCGACCAAGTTTTGTCAAAAAGAAACTCTTTTACCCTTACACCAACTTAAAGACAATGAAGCTTCCACTTGCGACCAAGCTTTAGAGATACTGATCCTAGGACTTTGAAGGCTCATCTCAAGCCTTTCAACCGTGTGCCAAGAAAATTGGTCCTTACCATGAATACTTCATACCACCTTACACCATAAGGAATCGGATTCATGCTGAAATCCCCATCCCCATTTTGCCAAGAGTGCCAAATTCCCATTTAGGAAGGTGATTGACTTCACTCCCTTTATTTCCTTCGCATAAGAAATTTTTCATAATCCTTCCAGTAATTGGAAAAACCTCGGATGGCATTAGATATGAAGACATATAATAAATAGAGAGATTTTCTAAAACAGCTTCTCACAAAGTTAAGTCTTCCTCCGTGAGATAAATTAAATTGCGTCCAAAAATCTAACTACTTAATTTTGTCAATAATTGACTGCAGTAAATAACTTTTTTGGGATAGCCACCCAAGGGAAGACCAAATAAAGAAAAAGAAGACATTTGACCTTACAATGCAGGCAAATGGAAGTGGACAGCCGCTTATCATCATCAATATTTTAGCCACACAAAGCTGATTTGTTCCAATTCACTTTTTGGCCCGAGCACCCCCAAAGTTAAATAATTTTAATGAGTGCATTCAAACTATTATCATCATACTTGAAAAAAACAGTGTATCATCAGCGAAGTGAAGGATAGAGACATGCACCTTATCCTTTCCTGCTACCTCCCTTTTCGTAAATTAGGTTTATAAGTGCATGTAAAACTTCACTAACAAGAAGGAACAAAATGGAGAAATCAAGTTACCTTGCCCTATGCTTCTAGAAGCTTGATTCTCCCCCTTGGTCTTCCATTAATGAATATTAAAAAGTTTGGGTTACAAAAACATCCATCACTTTATGAAATGCATTTAAAGTTGAATCCTTTAGGCAGGAGAAATTCATCCAAGAAGTTCCAAGCTACTCCATCAAAGGCCTTCGTTAGATCAAGCTTGAGAATCCAACCCTTTTTCTTCAATCGATCCTTCCCTACAATTTCATTTGCCACAAGAACTGGATTAGATGTTTGTCTGCCTCCATTGAATGCACTGTGAGGAGAAGAAATTATTTTAGGTGTTTCGTTCCTTAATCTTTCAGCTAGCACCTGTATAATAATCTTATAAACTGATGTCGTAAGGCTGATTGATAATGCATTACATGAAAGGAAAAAGGAAAGGTGGTATATTGGTAGCTATTTAGATCCCTATGCAGATGGAAGTTGACTTTGGTGGCTCCTTTTTTGAGGGATAGGTGGCATAGATGGGGGATAAGGTGTGGGAGGCTTGCATTCCCCTCTCTTCAGCGTTTCTTAGGTTACACCATTTGTCTTCGTTGAAAAGTCTTTCCATGTCAGATGTTTTGGTGTCTTTCTCCTTTGGTTTCCGTCAGGCATTGTTCAATAAGGAGGTGACAAAGGTGACTCCTCTTCTTTCTTTGATTGAGGGTTTTGATTTTAGATCGGAGATAAAGGATGTTTGTGTTTGGAGTCCTAGTTTGGTGGATGGGATTTCTTGTAAGTCATTCTTTAGGATTTTAGTTCACTCTTCTCCTGTCGTTGAGTCTTCTTTGATATCTTATAAAGAATAAGATTCATAAGAAAGTCAGGTTATTTGTTTGGCAAGCTTGAATTCAATGGATAAGGTTTCGAGACAGATGCCTTCGTAAATGGGTCCCTTTGGTTGTATCCTTTGTCGGAACGGGTAGGAGAGCCTGGATCACTTTATATGGGAGTGTCTGGTCGCGAGATCTATTTGGATCTTGTTCCCACAGGAGTTGAGTTTTGTTGGCTTGCGAGAGGGGGTGTTTCCTTTGCTGTGCTGGGGTGTGTGCTGTTATTTGGAATATGTGGGGCGAGAGAAACAATAGAATGTTTAGGGATGTGGAAAGGGAATCTTGCAAGTAAGTTTCTCTGTACCCCCACCCTTAGCCTGCTCCCTTTTTGTTAAAGAAAAGATTATATAACATCTTTAATCTACATCCCGCACATCAAACACAAGCATTTTTTATTTTTTTTATTGAAGCAACTTATATTGAGAAGAAATGAAAGAATACAGGGGCATGATTTATGTTGAGCCACTTAAAGAATCTAAGGAACCTCAGTCTCAACTAGAACAACTCTACTGTTGCAGCAAGGAGCTCTTCATGATGATTGGAAAAAGGTTAGAAAAGTTCTACATGAAAGTGAGTGACTGCTGTTCTATGAGTCCCCTCGGGGGGCTGGATAAGGGAATGGTATTCTCCAATTCAAGTTTGAACTCTAGGGTGAAAAGCCTCTTCAAAGAGAAGTTTTTTCCTTATGGAGGCCTAACAAAGGTTCAAGTATCATCATTAGTCTCTTTTCATTTCTTCAATGAAAAGTGGTCTTTCCATTTCAAATATAGATATATATATGCACATATGCACATACATGTAGATTTACCAAAATTATTGAACAGATAATTAGAGATTGATTTTGGTGGCTGAATATTTTCAGAAGGGTAATAATCATATTAATTGAGATCATGTCAATGCTGATGATCTTTTATTGTTCATACGACGTGGCGGAACGTACTGGTGTGTTGTGTCAACAAGTGCTGTCAAGGCTACCCCATTTGGGAAATTTGGATGGAGAGAAGAAAGAAAATCTTTGATGGAGCTGACAATTTTTTTTCTTGATGTTGATAAGAATTTGTTAATTTTGCTTTGTTCTTCCCTTTTTGAGTCCAATTTATGTGCACTTCGGCAGTACTCGTTAGTCATTGGTCAAATATCTTTTGAACTAATGTTTTCTTTACCGTCTTTTTGGGTGATCTTCATCCTAATTCTAATTTCATTTTATAATTTGTGTTGTAGGAGGACGTGATAAAGCAACATTTCTCGGCGTTGGGTGATGTTTGTACTGTGGAGCTTGTTTCCGAAGATGGTGTTCGGATTTCAAATGCATCCAATAACTGCTCAGCTAATGTCACTTTTTTAACCCGTCATTCAGCTGAAAGGGCATTTGTAGATGGCAGATCCTGGCAAGGTCAAGACTTAAAGTTTATATGGCTGTCTAGTGACAAAGACCCTCATCGCACTTCTTCGGACACATCACGAGATGCAGACATGGAGCCTGAAAACGAAGCAGAAATCATTTCTTTAAACGAAACCCCATGTCACAAAGAATCCCAAAGTCCAACACAAGATGACAGCGACGAGCCTTTGGAAACAGGTAAGGTTTCGGCAGTGATAGAAAGAGAGACATGATTGAAGCATTTTTATTGTTTAGGAGGCGTTTTCTTTTCTTTTCTTTTCTTTTTCTTTTTTTGGAGCATTTTTCATGCCGAGTTAAAAGTGTAAAATTAATGGATTTTTCCTTTTTTCTATTTAGTTAAGGAAAACTGGTTTAGCAAATGTGAAAAATTTGTTTTTCGATTTTCATCCCCTCCCCCTCTTTACTGAATTCATGTATAAAGAAAAAAGAGTCTCTGATTCCAGACTGCCACCAGGGATGATTGATTAAGATAGTTGATTGAATCAAAATATTGTTTTTAGGTTTTTATTAGGGTTCAAAGAATAAATTTGTATCAATTCCATTCATTTCTTAGATTAATGTCTTTTTACCTCTTAAATATTACAATTACTATCCCTTATTTTCCTTCTCATGCTTGGTGTGTTGAACCCAATTTGTGTTTCACAAGTTTTTCCCCTAATCATCCCATTTTGTGCCTCCTTAAATAAATGGACTAAATTAATTGAAAAAATGTTCATACGTATAAATTACCATTAGTCCAAATATCACACAAACATAAAAATTTTCAGACTATTAACTCATTTATCTTAGAGCCTTGATTAATCTGAACATTTCATTGCTATTAATAAATTTAATCGATATACACTTGACTCGAAACTTCTCTATATTTACATCTTTACAATTTTGTCTATACAAGAAATTGATGTTACAATTGAAAGGAAGACATACATGAAGGGTTAAGGACAAATCACCTTCATTTTTGTACAACTAAATTTGACTATAGTTAGCTGCTAATCTAATCTACAAAATATTTGATGGTCAATTTTCCAAAAATGGCCTCTTTGCTAAGTGATGATATTCATGTTCGCTAGTCTAAGCTGCTCCCCAAATGGCAAGAAGTCCTTCAAAGAAACGCATGTATTATGCGTCACATGTAATAGTGAAGTAGCTGCATCAATTTCACTTTCATCAATAGGTTGGGAGCTATGTGTGCCATCCACATTCGGAGTCTGGGTGGCGAGATAGATGCGTTCGGTCAAGGCAAAGAGACGTGAAGCAACGGACTCTGCAATGGAACTCCAGGCAGATGTGGACAGAAGAGAATTAAGGGTAACTGGCAGATTGTTCAACACATTTTGAGGGTCCAGAATGAGTAGAGGCATATACTTGCTAAAGCAACTTGATAGTAAAGCAAGAAATTGGATTGCCTGCAGAAGAAAACATCAAAAGGTTTCAACACAACCAAATTTAGTGTATTTTGGGATGTTTTGAGCAACATTTCTGTAAAGAAAGTGATGAATTTGAACACTAGATAAAGTTCTCATATCCAGCCCACTCTAATTTTTTATAAAAGTGTAGTCTAGTTTTTGAGAAAATACAACATTGCACTAAGCAGTATGATTCTTCGTGTTTCTACTTCCAGCTCTCTATTAACAGTTTAATCATTATATTTCCATACCTAATGGAGTTTATTGTAGAATATGGTGTTATCTGAGGTAAACTAAGTCGGATGGGACTAAAACAATAGCTTATTTTGTCCATGAATCATGTTGTAATGAAGTTTATTGTCTAAATTTAAATGTGATTGTTTCATTGCGTACCGTGGAAGGATGCACCGATACACAGCTAATTTCTACTGCATCAACCACCCATTGTCTTTTGACATTACCCTCTGCAATTTGAAGAGCTGCAACAACCTCAACTAGTACGTCCCACACGTCTGCAAAGTAAAGGTCGGGTAAGTCGATAGTAGTGTGAAATGCCTAGAAACAGGCAAGTAAATGGACAGGAGAATGCGAGAACCCTATTATGTGTTGAGATCACATGAGCGATTTCTATTTGGAGCATTGTAAAACATGCAACGCCCCTCCATGGGACACTTTAATTATAACTTGGTTCCTAGAATTTGTTCAAAGAAGAACCTTGTGATTTCAAGTTCAGCATCAGGGTTTTCATTTTTCCTAGTTCGCTCATTGGGAGAGAACCATTCCTTATTAGATTGGCTTTGGCTTTCATCTTTTTTAGAACTTCAAATAACTTCTGATCTTTTGGTACTAGATCCTCGCATGAAATCTGCACATGACACTTCCAAGTCAGAAACAAAAGACCGTTCTGCAAAGCTTTTACCAGCATAGACAACTAGTTGTCACATAAATATGAATATTAGTCCCCTCCAATGAACACAATGAAAAAAATCTAATCAATATAAGGAGGTAGAGTGTACCTGAAGGAAGTTCAGCAACCAGGTCTGCCGTGCCTTGCTAAGGCATCTGATTGCCTCGGACCACTCTTTTGCGGATTGTACTTCATCTACTTCTTTGTTGGTACTGGACGACAATGTAGGTAACATGGTGAAAAGAACCACCATGAAGTCTTCAATATGAGCTATGCACTCCAATGAATTAAGATTAGCTTCGTCAATACATTGGTAGAGCCCCTTCCAGCACGCGATGCATAGTAAATGCTTCTCATAATTGTACAGGAGTTGGTCCAAGTAAAAAGAAGACATGTAAATTTTCATGTCATTGAAAAGTTTTTCAACTCTTGCATTAGAGAACACTTTCATGAGACCTGCGAGATGAGTAAGCAGGCATGACTGCAGATTCAGTCCAAGTGTCCTAAACCTGGAGATGTCAGAGAGCTCATCGAGAAAAATAAGTAGTTGGTCAAATTGGTTTGCGTGGGCTAATGAGAACTTCAAGCATTCTTCCCTTACAATGCCCTTTCTAAGAGCAGAACTTGGTGGCAGCAACTCAGCAACTTGGTCTTCATACCTCATGCAGCGCCTGATTATTGCTCCCCAGTCTAAGGACGGCAATCTGGGAGCTTGAGAAAGACACCGTAGTGTGGTTACTAGAGTCTCGGTATGTGTAGCTGTCCCTGTCTGGACTTTTGATGTATTAGATTTTTCAAATCAAACTTTTTGACAATAAATTGTGCATGTAGCAAACAAACCACTAGAGACAAAGATTGCATCAGTTCAATAAAGTGTTAATAAGAGTAGTGTGCTCTCAAGAATTTTCATGAGAACAGAGTGGACAATATTTGCGATACACAGTTCATTGATGCTCTCTTCAAATAATAAGAAGCAACTTTCATTCTTATCAAAATACTCAAAAATGAGATTTGGAGAATGCTAAAAGCTTCCTGAATTGTTGAATCAAGGTTAAGATGAACGTGGTTAGGAACAAAATGACAGAGATCTTTTGAGAATACTAAAAGCTTCCTGAATTGTTGAATCAAAGTGCAAAGGGTAAGTTGGTAACTGTGACATCTTTGAAGATAAATGGATTGGCCTAAACTCGCCAATTAAAAAATATACTTATTTTTCTTATAGGAAAGAAATACTATGCCACAAGCCAACTGGAACTCCTTTTCCCATTTCGTTAGGTAAGGAGAAAAATGCTTTATCCTCCCCCTTCATGTACCACTTTCTTTATTATGGATTTATTTCTTATATGAAAAAAGTAAGAGTAAACTATAAATTCTTTAAAGGGAGAAAAAAGAATCCAGAATTTTAATTGCAGGAAACCAAAGGTGGATTAGGTAAAAAAAATGTCACCCAAGAAGCCAAGATAGATTAAAGAAAGCTAATTAAATTTTAAATTGCCAGTTTTATTCACCATTTTGGTTTATGCTCCTTTAAGAAGTACAACCATGTGGCATTTTTTCCAAGCAGCTTGTTACTTCTTGTTTGGATCTCCCCAATGGAAAAGCTTCAAGAAATGGACTGTGTAACATTAGAAGTTTCATTCACTACATAACCATGTAGGTCAATTCATTATGAGGGTGAAAAAACATTGGATCATTGGATTTCTTCCTCTGTTCTGGCCTCGAATTTTGGTAAAACATAGCATTTCTTCCTCTGTTCAGGCCTCGAATTTTCAGAATGCAACTCAGCATTGGATCATTAAAAATCCGGAAGTTTTAGAAGAAGACTTCGATAATCTATGGATTATTTCAAGATTATTTGCATTTGATGATTGGAAGGAAATTAGAAAAACCTTGGAAGATCTTTTTCAATCAAAGATAATCATTAATCCATTGTTTGCAGCTAATGCTTTGATTAAATTGGATGAAGGGTTTCTAGAAGAGTTTGTTGGAAAAGAAGAGGTATGACAAGTCATGGGTCCTTTTCATTTAAAGTTTGAGAAATGGAGTAAAAGTAAACATAGCAGACCATTTGTTGTTGAAGGCTATGGAGGATGGATTAAAATAAGAAAAACTTCCCTCTTGATTATTGGAGCAATCAGACGTTCAAAGCTATAGGAGATATTTTGGAGGTTTGGAAAATATTGCTTCTGAAATGCTCAACCTTCTAAATGTGTCTGAAGCAAAGATTCAAGTAAAAAGAAACCAATGTGGTTTTGTACCAACTACATTAGAAATAATAGATTTCAATCGAGGGAATTTTTTCTTACACTTCGGTGATTTTGAACAAATTGAGCTTCCTACATTAACCAAGGGCTATTTATCATTTGAGGATTTTTCAAACCCATTTGACTTGAAAGATTAAATCATGCTTTAAAAGATGGAGTTGTTGATGATTCATTCTTTCCGAATGGAGTGGAATACCTAAGATCAATCCAAAAAATTCCTTCATATACGAGGAATCCTTTTGAAGCTTTAAACAGGGAACTCACCGGTTTTTAGCCTCGCCAGTGCCGGCGCCGATTACCTCCCCTGGTGAGGGTGGTTTTAAATTTAGACTCCAAGGAAAGTAGTGTGAACTTGGTTGGATTTGAAGAGCCACACTTAAGAAGGAGAGAGAATAATAAATTTGGTTTTGAAAGGAACAAGAAAAAAGTTGTTGTAAAGTAACTTTTAATTAAGAGAGAGAAAATTCTGGCTGTGTCAACTTTTACAGCTGGAAAGTCCCCTCAACCAGCCAGCTTAAGAAATCTGAGTACCCAAATTCTAGCCCCAGTCTGTTCTTCGAAATCATTTTCTCATCATCCCTACTCTAACCCAGTTTAAGTAATTTGAGTTCTCTTTGCCTAACTCCAAGGTATAATTTTTTAAGGGCTTCCCAAGCAAAACCCCTCTCAATCAATCCAACAAGAAGGGTGAGTCTTTTTTCGACTCTCTTTTAAACGTTAGTAGCGAGGAATTGGAGCATTTAAATAGGTCAACCAAACTTGAAAATCAGAAACATTTTGAGCCTCTAGAAACCGATCTCAATGCCCTGTTTCAATGCGAGGAAGAGCCAGGATCTGCAAAGTTTCCGTCTGCTACTCATTTTTGTCCCCGGTCTTGCTAAATACCAAATCATTTAAAATCAATAGTAGCTAATTGTGGAATTATTCTAATTTGATTTTTCAGCATTTTATTGTATTTTTCCACAATATAAGACCAACATCAGTCGTTCTTGGATTTTCCTTCATATGGATGGCAAGTAAATCCTTCACGTCGATGCCGAATAGTGGAAGACTTCTTCAAGCCTCCTCTGGATTATGGATTATTTTGGTTAGGCAGTTTCGAGGCAGCAGGTTGCATCTTCCTGAGAGTTTTTAGTTTCAATTTAGTTCTTTATGAGAGGTTTTTGCATTATGCTTTGTAATTAGATTTATTTGGATATGGTTTTGTTTAACTTGATCTCTTCTATGTTTAGCTTGAATTTGTTTTGCAACTTTTTTGTAGAGGTAGTCTGAATTTTCTCTTTTCTCTTGCTCTTAGTATAATACTCTTGTACTTTGAGTTAAAGGCTCTTTTATTAATAATAATTTAAGAGGTTTGTCTCCTTTTCAAAAAAAAATCATTACGAGGGTGAGCTTTTTTATGCAACTTGAAGACTTAATAAATCTTGTATTTCAGTTTTAAGAAAGATCCTGATAAGGGAAAGAAACAATCCTAGTTGTATTTCAGTCTTATGAACAGCCTTCTTAGCTATTTTCTGGTATATTCGCCTTGAGAAAAATGGAAGGAATTTTAGGGATAGAAACTCCTCTAGAGGACAATTTTTTCTTCAATGAGGTTCAACCACCTCCCTGAATGCCTATCTGTAACTGAGATTTTTGTTACCATACCTTATTTCTTATTTTGAGCAGTGGCCCTTTTTCTGGGCTTCCTTTAGCTCGGACTGGTTTTTCTTTTAATTGTCCGCTTGTAAAAGTATGGTTTTTCACAAATTAAAAAGAAACGGGAGATGATGCATAAATTAAATTAAAAATAAGGTTTGTCATAAATTAAAAGTATGCATGCAGTTCATAGATTCAGACCAAAGCTAAAAAGAAAAACAAAAGAAACATACCTCTGAAAGATTCAGCTGCATTAGCCAATTGCATAGCCGCATTCCTACACCATCCATTGGGAAATTTTGAGGTAAAGATCTTGAATCAGATACATCTGTCTCATTTAAGTTCCGAAGGTTTGGAAATTGCTTTGACCAAATATTGTATCTAAGGAATGATAATGCCCATGCAGCATATTGCTGCAGCTTCTTATCATCAGAGTTCTGTGCAACAAGATACAGCTCTTGGATGATTGATGTCAACAGTGGCTCACAAACACGACTTGAAAGAAGTGGGCCTAGAAGATGGGAAGTCTCCTGTCCAGGAAATGCATTTTATAAGAGAACTAATTTCAAAGTTAATAAAAACATAACAGCATAACAGAATGACACATTACCTTTAAGTCATGTTCAGTTTGAACTGATGATATTGTAGGATGCAAGTCGAACAAACTTCCAACACCCACTCCCATGGCAGTTACTACTCCAAGCATTCCACCAAAATGGATCAAAGGACTGTAAGGATTAGAATAACATCTTTTAAATAACTCCAGCAAGTCTTGGACATGTGCAACTTCAATAGAATGCACCCCCTCATTTAGAATGCCGGCAAGGAGGTTCCCTGCTCCTATGCATGATGCCATCAACAAATTCAGATGGGATGTACAAGATCTTTTAACAGGTAACAATTCAGAAATAATCTCCTTATAGGCACTTATTAAATGGTCCAGTTCATCACCATCCACCAACTCAAGTCTATGGCAAAACAATGTCATGGTTGGTAGTGCAAGACAGGATCCAACAGAGAGAACTCTAATAGAAACTTCATCAAATGAACCAGAGCATTGAAGTACAGAATTTCCATGAGGAAACCACGAGGAAATCAAGCTTTTGATCTTCAGGACAGCATCATATGCTCCAACTTTGCACAGTGCAATGATGGTATTAGCCAGACCAACGACTAGTCCAGCAACACCCCAGACATCGTCTTCTGGGTCACCATTCTTATGCAACAGCTGAGAATCTACACTGATACCAGAAGAGTGTAATGGAACCAACTGAAAAAGATCTTCAAACACATCTTTAGAAGATCCCGTGAGCTGACATATCATCAAAGATAAAGATCTAACTATAGTTCCCAGTAACTCTACTTCCTTTATCTTGGTTGTCTGCTTATCTCCACCCAAGTTTGATTTATCAACAATTCCAACCCCAGAAAGAAGATCATGGCTAGAATAGCCTAAGCCAACTCCACAAGCTCCTTTAACAAGAGTACTCTTGGTAACACTTAAAACCTAAAAAGGAGATTTCACGTTATTCAAAGTCAATAAATAGAAAGTCAACCACAATGATAATCAATTAAGAACATTGCAACCCCTTTATTTGCATAACACCGTGCGTAACAAAACAATAATGTTTTTTTCTAAAAAAATGAAACTGAACTTTTCATTGATTGACAAAACCCTCCTGACGAACAAGGATTATCCATACCTCAAGAAGTCCAGAGATAATCTGAAATTTCAATTTATGGTCGGTCACATGTAGGCATCTAGAGATTATTCCAAGGGATATGGCAGATGGCCATTGGTGAAGCTCATGCTCATGCTGGAACAACCAATTTAACAGAAACTTAGAAGCAGTTGATTTCACGGCATGGGCAGCCTGAGGCAAGACCTGATAAAAGCAAGGAAAAAACTACGATATTAGTAATTTTTCAATTCATATCATCAAATATTGGCTTCTTATCCCAAGAAAGAGAAGAAAAAAACCCTCAAATTTTCATATCGTATATCTACCACATCCACAACGAGGCTGCTGTGGTAGAAAAACTCACAGATCTAAAAATGCACAAAGGCCAATTTTACTCCTGAAGCCCATGCCAAGAAGCTGGCCTCTCGACCTTAACGCCCTAGTGATAATATAGCATTTCCATATGAATTTATACTTAAAAATTAATAAACTTCAGAAATTTCACTGACATTTTGACAAATTCAAAGTTTCTTGAGAACCAAATTACGAAAGAGAGAGGTAGTGGAAGCAAAATATTACCATACAGAGTGCACCAATAGCTAGTGCCATATTTTCAGCACACCTTGGCAAAGCTTCTTCAGCAACATGTATTATTCTCTGAATGACAGGAATAACAACATTAATATCAAGATTCCGACATTTTCAGAACTAATGTAAATAACTGACATGAAATTCAAGGTACTACAGAGGAGGGCAACAGCAACGTGAACCTTCAAAATTTCGTTAGCCACTTTAGAAGTTTTCTCTGAGATAACTGCAGTATCTCTAACATCAGATGATAAAACTTCAGACTTTATCCAGCGTTCCATAAATGCTTTCCATGATTCTAGGGCTAAGAGAGCCATGGCAATATTTCTTGAAAGTTGAAGAGAATCACCAATTTCTCGCATCGCATTTTCATAACTGGTGTGTTCTTCTTGTGTTCTCTGAATAAAGAGCTATCTTGTTAAGGGAAAGGGAAAAAAATCAAAATAAAGGTTACCAGTTACAACTGCCTTACTCTTGTAGGATCATTCCCTTTTCTAGAAGAGAAAGAATGACATAGCAGTGCAGCAGCAGGCAGTTGCCTGACATTACTTCTGATCCCTGAGAACAAATTTACAACTTAGCAATTTTACACAAATAAACATAGGAGGAGGGAACAGCACAAAATATGAGTGGCTAAACTATTCACCAAAGTTTCGAATTCAATTGAATACAACACCCATCTTCCTGAGGAAGAAATGGAAAAACATAGGATGCAACTTTAACTTAGCATCCTTTACTTCTGCTAATCTTCTAGTGGAAGGGTTGCCTGTTATATTTCCTTTCATTTTATGAGTTTTTTCCAATATTATTTGATAGTTACTGTTTCACAAGGTTACCGTGTTTTAAAAATCTGAATTTAACCATTTTTCCATGAGTTTGAGTAGGTCTTAATAATTCGGTTGGTTTAAGATAAATATTTTGTTCTCACATCAACATAAACTAGTGACCATGAAATAGTAAATGTTACCTATGGCCTTCAATAGATCGAAACTACTTTTCCTAGTGTGGCTCCTACTTTTAACGAGCAAAGTCACATATTTCCAATAGGTACAAACAATTTCATTTATGCAATGAAGATTTGTTTCTTATAGAAAAAATTTTGTTCAATATATTTTTATGTATTAACATTTTTTAAAATTTTAGTGTGATCCCATTTAAACATTAACTGAAGTGCATGAGTGGTGTGCCCACAAAATGTGCAACATCTATACTTCATGCAGCATAGATTTATTGACGACCAAATATATTCCTTCAAAGTCAAGCAAATATAATGAAACAAAATGTTTCATAAAAGAAAAGAAGGGAGATCCAGATGGGGCAGGTATAAGCATCCACCCGAAAAATGTTTCATAAACTAATTATTAAATATTTCTACCGGTTGCAATGTAAAATATTATTAAATGTTTCTCATTTTGAAAAAAAAAAATATGAAATTCTTGGTCATAACAGCTTTACCATTAATCATACAATACCTGAAGAAAAAACAAGTCGAGGAAAGACATCTAGTAGCTTCTCAATCTTGCTTCCAGCAACTTTCTTCTCCTTTACCAGTCGTCTTCGGTTACTGAAACACATTGGGAATGATTTGTCAATTATTTTTCAACAGCAATTGAAGCTGGAATTAGATTATAGTAACTTCATGTCCTGACCTGTGCTCATGAAATATAATTTTAACCAGAAAATCTTTTATGGCACTGAGGACGTCCACATCTTTCTCAGTAAAAAGAACTGACGTGCTCTTTTCTTTAAAATCTTGATAATTTCTCTCAAGAAGGGACACCTGGGAAAGCGTGAATAACAAAACCATAGGAAAGAATATAAAAAAGTGAACAAATAAATCCAATGAGCGTAACCCTACCCAAATCACTAACAGAGAAAGAATTTGTGAGAATAACGGTGTATTAGTGGTGAGCTAAGGAGTTTGTTTGAATTTTTTATTATAAATAGAAGCAATTAGGGATAGAGATAGCCCTCTTGAAAAGCTGTTGGTAATTTGGTATTTTGTACCTTCTCTTATATTGCAATATATTTTTATCATTGAGCGGTCTTGTGTTTCTTTGTGTGTTCTTGGAGTTTCCTTGTTCGTCCCAGAAAGTAATGGGGTGTTTACAATAATCTACTAAGGGAAGCTTGAAAAGAAAAGAAGTTGGAAGTTTGAAGTTCAAACCAAATACTGAGGACATAAAGAGTGAGAGACTTGATGAATCCCTCAAAACAACTAAGCTATGCCCAAATAGCCCTTATGTGCATGAACAAGTTAAATCTAAACCAATAATCACTTTCAATGTCACTGTAATGTGTGGTGTATAGCTGAAGATATATGCTAGGCCCCCTATCTTATTTACGTATAATAGGAGAAATAAGAAGAAACATGAAACCAATGAGGGGGAAACAGGTGGCAGGGAAGGTCGTGGCCATGAAACCAATACCGAGGAGACACGTGGGGGATGGGAAGAAAGCAAGGAGGATGGGGACCAGGAAATGGGACCCACAGTTAGTTAGTAGTGGGTAATAAAAAGGGGACAGCAGGCACAGGGAAGGGCAGAAAATGTTTTAGAGGAAAAGGGGGCAGTGGTAGCCATCTCCTGAGAGGGGAGGGTGCAGAACCAGGTTTTATCATTCCGTTTATGTCTATATAGTCTGCTGGTCGATGTGAATGTTATTTTAGGGAGTCTGAGTATTATTCTGTTTTGTGTTTTGTTATTCAGCTTTGTTGCTCGTTAAGTTTTCCTTGTGATAGTCCCATATTGTGGGATTAAGTTTGTTCATTGTGTTTTTTTTGGGCTGTAATCAGTTTTTGAAAGGAAATATATCAATCGAAAGTTGAAGAGTCTTAACATATTGGTATCAGAGCATCATACCTAGGCAAATCGTAACAATGACGAAAGCAGCGGAGGAACGGTTGGAAACGGTGGAGCTGGAGATGAAAAGGCTGCCGATGATTGAAGAGAACATAGCATTGTTGGCCAAAAATATTGCGGAGATGAACTCACAAATCTACAAACAAGCACAGCAGCAGAAGGTGATATTGAAGTATATTGAAGGAATCATTAAGGACGATACACCGGGAAGAAAGATAGAAGAAGGATCCACCAGCAAGGTTACCATGGCTGAAGCATCCTCCCCAGCGACTGTTGAAGAACCAAAGTTGGAAGCAAAAACAGAGGAAGAACGAACGCTGGATCAAAGTAAGTTTAAGAAAGTGGAGATGCCAGTTTTCGATGGAACAGACCCCGACTCGTGGCTGTTCAGAGCGGATCGCTACTTCAAGATACATAACTTGTCGGATTCGGAGAAACTCACAGTGGCAGTGATCAGCTTCGATGGGCCGGCGTTGGACTGGTACCGGTCACAAGAAGAGCGGGAAGCATTTGCCGGATGGGATGACTTGAAATATAAAATGTTAGTAAGGTTCCGAGCGACCAGGGAAGGAATGTTGGTGGGCCGATTCTTAACAATCAAACAGGAGACCACCGTCGAGGAATACCGGAACCGTTTCGACAAGCTACTAGCACCGGTGGCTTCCTTGCCCACGGTGGTGTTAGAGGAAACATTTATGAATGGGCTAAACCCGTGGTTGAAGTCGGAAGTGGAAACCCTGGAGCCCAATGGGCTGGCCCAAATGATGAAGTTGGCATTAAAGATAGAAAACAAGGAGCTGGTCCGAAAGGAATGTGGGCTGATTAGTGCCTACAACGTTAAATCCGGCCATAAAAGTCAACAGACTAAGAACACCGGTTCAACAGCCACGAAGGAGGGATTGACCGGGGGAAGTTGGCCAATGAGAACAATATCTCTGAGAGAGGTAGCCATGGGAGATAACCGTCGGGAAGGACCCACGAAACGACTGTCAGATGCAGAGTTCCAAGCCCAGAGGGAAAAGGGATTATGTTTTCGTTGTGGGGAGAAGTATTTTGCAGTACACCGATGCAAGTCAAAGGAACATAAAGAACTCCGAATGCTGGTAGTCAGAGAAGGAGGGGAGGAGCTGGAGATAGTGGAAGAGGAGTTCTTTGATGCCGAAGCTGAGATGAAACAAGTAGAAGTCCAGAATGTGGAGAACCTGAACATTGCACTGTCTCTCAACTCAGTGGTGGGACTGACCAACCCAGGGACCATGAAGGTAAAAGGAAGGGTGGGAGAAGAAGAGGTGGTAATCCTAATCGATTGTGGGGCTACCCACAACTTCATCGCGGAAAAATTGGTGACCAAACTGGGATTGACGCTGCAGGAGACACCGAACTATGGGGTGATCCTAGGGTCTGGAACGGCAGTTAAGGGGAAGGGAGTGTGTCGAGATGTCGAAGTACAATTGGAAGGCTGGAAGGTGAAGGATAGCTTCCTACCACTGCAGTTGGGAGGGGTTGACATGATCCTAGGTATGCAGTGGCTCCATTCTCTGGGGGTGACGAAAGTTGACTGGAAAAAGCTGATGCTGACCTTCCATTACCAGGAAGGAAGGTTGTGATAAAAGGGGATCCGAGCCTCACCAAAACACGGGTGAGTTTGAAGAACTTGATGAAATCCTGGGGAGCAGACGATCAGGGATTCCTTGTAGAATGTCGAACCATAGAATGTGGACTGTTAGAAGAACATGAACAAGACAGAGGGCAGGGGAGGGAAGATGAAGAAGCAATAGCCACCCTGTTAAAGCAGTTTGCTAGCGTGTTCGAATGGCCCACAGCACTCCCACCACAGCGCAGTATTGATCATCACATCTACCTGAAGAGTGGAACGGACCCCGTGAATGTCAGGCCATACCGGTATGCGCACCATCAGAAGGAAGAGATGGAGCGATTGGTAGACGAAATGCTTTCCTCAGGGATCATACGACCGAGCAAAAGCCCTTATTCCAGCCCGGTGTTGTTGGTAAGGAAGAAAGACGGGCGTTGGAGGTTTTGTGTAGACTACCGAGCATTGAATAACGTGACAATCCCAAACAAGTTCCCAATACCGGTGATAGAAGAATTGTTCGACGAATTGAAGGGAGCTAGTGTATTTTCCAAAATAGATCTCAAAGCCGGATACCATCAGATTAGGATGTGCCCCGAGGACATCGAAAAAACCGCGTTCAGAACTCATGAAGGGCACTATGAATTCTTAGTGATGCCATTCGGATTAACGAATGCTCCATCGACCTTTCAGGCACTGATGAATCAGGTATTTAAGCCATACTTGAGACGGTTTGTGCTGGTATTCTTCGATGATATTTTGGTCTACAGCCAAGGGATAAACGAGCACATCCAGCACTTAGAGGTGGTCTTAGGACTGCTGAAAGAAAAGGAGTTATATGCGAATTTGGAGAAGTGTAGTTTTGCAAAGCCTCGGATCAGTTATTTGGGGTATTTCATTTCGGAACAGGGCATTGAAGCAGATCCGGAAAAGATAAGAGCGGTTAGTGAATGGCCAACTCCGACCAATGTGAGGGAAGTTCGGGGATTCCTTGGGCTAACCGGCTACTACCGGCGCTTTGTCAAAGACTATGGAGCAATAGCAGCGCCACTCACCCAACTGTTGAAGAAGGGGGCGTACAAGTGGGATGCTGAAACTGAGACTGCTTTTGATAAGTTGAAGAAGGTCATGATGACTCTACCGGTACTTGCCATGCTCGACTTCAATCTGCCCTTCGAAATCGAATCAGATGCTTCAGGATTTGGGGTTGGGGCGGTGTTGACTCAGTGCAGAAAGCCCGTAGCTTATTTCAGTAAGACACTAAGTATGCGAGACAGAGCGCGGCCGGTGTATGAAAGAGAGTTGATTGTCGTAGTCCTTGCAGTACAAAGATGACGGCCGTACTTGCTAGGAAGGAAGTTCATGGTGAAGACAGACCAAAGGTCGCTGAAGTTTCTGTTGGAACAATGTGTTGTGCAGCCTCAGTATCAAAGATGGGTCGCGAAGCTGTTGGGATATTCGTTCGAAGTAACCTACCAGCCAGGACTGGAGAATAAAGCCGCTGACGCCCTGTCCCGAATTTCACCAGCCGTGCAGTTGAATCAAATCACAGCCCCCACACTGATAGATGTGGATATCATCAAGGAAGAAACAAGGTAGGACCCCGCGCTGCAAGAAATCATTAGATTGATCGAAGAGCAAGGGATGGAGATACCCCATTACACTCTGCAGCAGGGGGTGTTGAAGTTTAAAGGACGGCTGGTGATTCCAAGCAACTCCACTCTGCTACCTACAATATTACACACCTACCATGATTCAGTGTTCGGGGGGCACTCGGGATTTTTAAGAACGTATAAGCGGTTGACTGGGGAGCTCTACTGGAAGGGCATGAAGAAGGACATTATGAGGTATTGTGAAGAGTGCGCGATATGCTAGCGGAATAAGTCTTCAGCATTGTCACCGGCAGGGCTACTGATGCCATTAGAAATTCCCAACGCAATATGGAGTGACATCTCCATGGACTTCATTGAAGGGTTGCCAAAATCCAAGGGGTGGGATGCGATACTTGTGGTGGTGGATAGACTGAGTAAATATGGCCATTTCCTGCTTTTGAAGCATCCTTTCACAGCCAAGACGGTGGCAGAAACTTTTGTCAGGGAAGTGATCCGACTTCATGGGTATCCGAGATCGATAGTGTCTGATAGGGACAAGGTTTTCCTAAGTCATTTCTGGAAAGAACTATTCCGTTTAGCAGGCACTAAGCTGAACCGAAGCTCCTCCTATCACCCACAATCAGATGGTCAGACCGAGGTGGTGAACAAGAGTGTTGAGACATATTTGAGGTGTTTTTGTGGGGAAAAACCGCACGAATGGAGCCAGTGGATACATTGGGCAGAATACCGGTACAATACTACCTATCACAGTTCGATTGGCATCACCCCTTTCCAAGCTGTCTATGGACGCCTACCCCCTCCACTGGTGTACTATGGAGACATGGAGACACCAAATTCGACACTTGACCAGCAGTTGAAAGACAGAGATATCGCACTAGGGGCGTTGAAGGAACACATGAAAATAGCTCAAGAAAGGATGAAGAAACAGGCTGACACCAAGAGAAGGGAAGTTGAATTCCAAGAAGGGGATTTGGTGTTCCTCAAATTACGACCTTACCGGCAGACATCACTTAGAAAGAAAAGGAATGAAAAGCTGTCACCAAAGTACTTCGGGCCTTATCGGATCTTAGAAAGAATCGAAGAAGTAGCATACAAACTCGAACTTCCTGCGAATGCTGCTATCCACCCCGTGTTCCATGTGTCACAGCTGAAGAAAGCTGTTGGGAGAGGCGAAACGGTGCAACCATAGAATCCATACATGAATGAAAACCATGAATGGATCACGCAGCCCGAAGAAGTCTACAGCTATCGCAAGAATCCAGCAACTAATGATTGGGAAGCATTGATCAGCTGGAAGGGACTGCCGCCACACGAGGCAACATGGGAGAATTGCGCTGACATGAAGTACCAGTTCCCGGAGTTCCACCTTGAGGACAAGGTGGATTTGGAAGAGGAGAGTGATGCTAGGCCCCCTATCTTATTTACGTATAATAGGAGGAATAAGAAGAAACATGAAACCAATGAGGGGGAAACAGGTGGCAAGGAAGGTCGTGGCCATGAAACCAATATCGAGGAGACACGTGGGGGATGGGAAGAAAGCAAGGAGGATGGGGACCAGGAAGGGGGACCCACAGTTAGTTAGTAGTGGGTAATAAAAAGGGGACAGCAGGCACAGGGAAGGGCAGAAAATGTTTTAGAGGAAAAGGGGGCGGTGGTAGCCATCTCCTGAGAGGGGAGGGTGCAGAACCAGGTTTTATCATTCCGTTTATGTCTATATAGTCTGCTGGTCGATGTGAATGTTATTTTAGGGAGTCTGAGTATTATTCTGTTTTGTGTTTTGTTATTCAGCTTTGTTGCTCGTTAAGTTTTCCTTGTGATAGTTCCATATTGTGGGATTAAGTTTGTTCATTGTGTTTTTTTGGACTGTAATCAGTTTTTGAAAGGAAATATATCAATCGAAAGTTGAAGAGTCTTAACAATATACCACTATATACGGTGTAAGGTGATGTTGGGGGAGCTCAAGCACCTGGGAAAGTTCTCTGTAACTATAACCAGACAGGAAGATGGCAAGGAAGAAGAAGAAAATCTCGAGTGACAAAAAGGAAAAAACCCAAGCTGACAAGGGAGGACTTTTACTTTATTTGAACATTTTTTTTAAAAGGAAAACAGGTCTCTTTTATTAGATAAAAATGAGACTAAAGCTCATCGTACAAAAGAGTTATACTTTATTTGAACATTTGCTCCTCTAAAATCAACCTAGTCATGGAATACCTTTCTAGTAGTGGAAATGCATAAACCAGCAGACATTAGAGAACAAGCAGAGTCGCCAAGGACCCAACTATTTAGCTCTCTGTCAAAGAGCCACGTCTGAGTTCCAAATTCCAAGATTGGTTGTTGTCGTCTTAACATTCAAATATAAAAACACCTTTCTATTGCTAAAAGATCTGAAAAGAAAGACTGCAAAGTGTGTTGGGCAACCCAAATATCTTCCAAAATACTTATTTTAGTACCTGCTCTAACTATGAATATAGTAAGGCAAACATACAAAGGCAGATTGTTGGCAAGGTTCACCTATGGTTTGTTCCCTTTTTTCGGCTTGAACTCTTTCGTTGTCCACCTATGAGGGTCGATACATCCATAAATACTAGAAATAACCTTTTCCCTTAAGAAATTTTCTATTGGATGAATCTCAAAAGTCACTTCATCAGCACAAACGTGTTTTGGTTATCGAGAGAAACCGCTTCAAACGTGAGCAAGGATGTCCACTCCAAATGAAGTCTCTTCATCAACTTTTCCATAGATTTAATTACATTTTTCGAGGCTTTGAGGAGAGAGAAGTAATAGGTAGGCAAGCAATTAAGAATACACTAAGCAAGAGTGACTCTGCCCTTTCTGAAGATCAAAGAACAAAGAAGGAAACTCCTCCATCCCTCCAGCTAGGGAATCAACCCTATGCCAGGGAGGAAGGGAAAACGGTTTGGCAATGGTCTTAGGCTAATTGCCTCTTTTTGAGCAACCAATCCATTGTTAAGATCACAGTGAGTTTAATTTATTTATGTACTCCCTCTTATCCAAAAAAATTTATTTACGTAATCCCCAAACCTAATGTTAGGGTCAGCCCTAATCGTCTCAGTACAACTGCTTCGTCTATAAAAGAAGAAAAAGATGGCTAACAACTAGATAAATGGTTTCATTTTAAATTTTACCTCATTTTTCTAATGAGAAAAACTTCCTTTGAGAAAAAATGAAAGAACACAAGGGCAAACAAAAAAAATCAGTCCACAAAATCACCCCAACTAAAAGAAGGGGACCTACTGAGAAAAATGTTACCGATGGAATAATTACAAAAGCACTTAAAAATTGAAGCCCAAGGGGACACATGAAATCTAATCAAAGACCAAACCTCACTATGATCCCTTTCCCTACCATGAAACACCTGATCGTTCCTCTTCCCGAAAATGTCCCACAAAATAGGACACACCCCAGTGATCCATAAAATGTCCCCCCTTTCTCTAAAGGGCAGATGGAGGAGGAACTCCTCGATCGTCGCACGAACACCCCTATCACCAACATGGCTAACACCAATCTCATGCAAAAACAAACTCCACAAAGCACACATATATTGGAAATCCTAAAAAAGGTGATCAAGGTCTTCCTCCACCCTTCAACAAAGCAAGCAGCAAAAAAGCCCAACAAGAGTAGACCTCCTTCTCATAAGCCTATCCACAAAGTTAACCTAACCCAATAGAACTTATCAGATGAAGAACCAAACTTTCTCAAGAACCTTGGTCCTCCAAACCACTTTAAAAACAGACTTAGAGGGGGAGGGATCCAACAACAAACTAAAAAAAGATTTACATGAGAACCCCTGACTCGGATTGGGGTTCCAAACACAAACGTCCCTCCTTCTCTCCCTAAGACTGCACCCCTCAACCAGAGAAAGATGAGAGGCAACCTCTGTCACTTCCCTATTGGTCAAATTGCGACAGAACCCGAAAGAGGGCATAGAGTTATAGACCTGACCAAGAGGTGCTAAGGCTTCAATAGGGGGACTAATTGAAAAGAATGTCTCCAATGAGAAGAATGTCTTCAATTGAATAATTACAAAAGGACTTTAAAACCGAAGCCCAAAGGGACACATGAAATCTAATCAAAGACCAAATTTTACCTCATATTGTGCTAAGGCATCAAAAGCAGAAGCCTTGGCCTTCGCCCATCGCAAATCATGACTAGGAGAAGTTGATGTGCCAAGGGCAAGAAGAATTCCTATGATGTTTTTTGAAGCTTCTGGATAGACCTCAGCATCAATAGCACCCCACCTGAGAAGCTTACAGAGGCTGCCAAAAAGCCAAGTCACCCTCTTAATTAGATCAATAATACAAGTAGTTAAAAGTTGATTTAACTGTCTTTTAACTTAAACGATTTCAGTGTCAACCAAATTGGAAAAAAAATATTTTTCTTCACATTGACTTTTTCATAAATAGTCTGATTAGATAAAAGTGGTTGGAGGTCTGGGTCCCTATTTCGTTGCAAGCAAAAAGGGTTTATTATTGTTTTCTTATAGAAATTGCAAGCAGAAGGATTCATAAGCATCAATGTGAATGTCCTATAAAATAATAACAGTCTCGCATTGGTAAAAGTTACAATTGCTATTTTTTCTTTTGATTTACATAAAATCCAGTGACAGTTCATCGGGAGCAGTGACTAACCTGTTTGCAAGAACTGGACTTGCAGAATAGTCCAGTGGATTCTCGGCAATGACATCCCATGCAGTGTAAAAATCTGGAAGGTTTATTATAAACTACTTAAGTCTAAACTATTTGATTCTTGAAGTATGAATAATTTAGGCACTGATAGATTAAAAGAAAATAAGTTGTAGACAGTAAGTTTACCAATGACATCAGCTTCACATAGATGTGCAAGACCTTGTAATCCAAGAGCTTGATTGATAGGATCAGGGCTTTCTATGCATGACTGTTAATTGAGAGGGTATATTAAATCCATCTAGATGTGAAACAACAACAAGAAAAGAAAAAAAATTCCAAGAAAGCCTTACTGAAACAGACAAGATAAGGTCCACTCCTCTATCTGCATCTTTTCTGCAAACATCTCGAATTGAAGCAGATAAACTGAGACAAATCTCTCCCTCATGGTTAAAGTCAGAAAATCCCTCGGGAAGCAGGACTCTCTAGAGGTGAAGGCAATGGAGCATGATTACACAATCAGGTATCAAGTAAATGTAAAAAGGAGGAAAGATGAGCCAATAACCCCATCCCCAAACCCCCAAGCACTCACACAAATATAAATGCAACTTACTTGCAGACTCCCAAATGCACGATCATTGATTTCCCAGGTTTGACATAGCAATCGAGTTGCTGTAGCATATAAGACTCTGGGAATGAAATGAACAATCAGAGATTAGAAGAAGCTATCTGAATAGTAAGCCACTGAGTACTGAAATACATCCACCCTGTATGTATGAAACTTGTGACACTTATAGACCAACCAGAATATGTAACGGGAAATTGATGATTAAAATAATCCTAACTTCTCATCGACTGGAGCATCAGAGTCCTTGTGGCTGCTTTCTTTTTCTAAAAAAGAGAAGATACCACACTTTTCTGCCCCAAGATACAAGAGGGTCAACTTAAGCTGGTGGCAGTCACTAGGTGACTGTAGTCTCTATTGCTAGTAGAGGGCTATGCTCTAGGGAACTCAATAGAAAGAACATAACTTACTTAACTAAATGGTTCTAACACTTTACTTATCGAGTATTAAGGATTAAATTTATCATAACCATTAGCTTAAGCTTTTGGGTTCATTAATGATTTAACATGGTCTCAAAGCAACATATTACATATACAAAGGGCAAGGCTAAACCTTGTCATGTTCTTCCAATTAATTCTAATTACCACTTGTTGGGCCTCGTGCAATTTCTCAAGTCCACAGGTGATAGGGAATATTGAAGTATTGAATCTATTAGTTTATGTTTTTAGCTCAGTGGTAATTGAAGAGGTATTTTGGAAACAAGTCAAAGCAAAGACATATGTATCTATAGGACCCTGTTGTTCTGAATTTTTGCGTTATTTGCTAGCGCTCACAACTGATGGTTTGATATCTTTAAGCTAGATTCTCTACTTTTGCGAAAGTTTGCATGGATACTTAACAAACTAAAGAATATGACAATCAGCAACTAAATTAATGCATGGTCATAAACAGAAAAATAGCTGCTGGAATAATTCCGAAAATTGCAATCTGATTGAAAGATGACCTGACTTGTCTAAATAGTCTTAACCTCTCTAAATAGACCTTATATTTCATATATCAAGAATCACTTGACCTATCTCATAAAAGATTGTATATGAGGCAAAGTGCCAATGGCAACTGGCCACGAAAGGTGAACAAATAAATGAAAGTAAAACACTTACAGATTTGAATCTTTACGAAGCATTGGTGAAATAGTTTCAACTATAAACGGAACCATTGCACTGTGGGAAGCAATGCTTGGAAGCAATCCCAAAAGTTTAAGCTGCATTAACATGAAAGAAGTATATGTAGATGTCTAGATAAAAAGATAAATAGTGCCTGAACAAAAGGCAAGTAATCGAATATTAACTATCCATGCCAAATATAAAGGTGAAAATAGTACACTGAAGAAACTTATTTTTGTTGGAGAATAATGTCTAAAGGCTTCTAATGCACATATATATGTGCATATATTATATGATGGAAGGACGACAAATGATAGAAAATTTACACTTTTAATCAATAATCTACAAAAGTATATTAATATTTTACACTTACAAGTGTATGATCCAAAGGTAACTATTACAGTTAATAGTGAATATCATCGACTCAAATGAACATTAACACATTCTCAAATGCAATGAAGCGAAAAAGATAATGTTCAGACATGCTGAAAACTAGTCAGACCCCAGTGTAAAAAGAAAACTCACCACCATATCCTGGCGTTGAACTTCTTTTCTTGAAAATATATTACAGTAAAAAAGAACTAAAAGCAGCAACTGAAATCCAATTTTTGGATCCAAAGTTCCAATTGCGGCTAGTAACTCTACAGCATCAGTTCCCAATGAATGATGCACCACCATAATGGAAGTGATTGCACCTACAAGGAAGGGCATTTCTGCAACAGCATATGCTAAAAGAATATCAATCATTTAACCCATCAATCCATGGATGTCAAAATATAAAAACTCTTATTAAGACATGGTGAGTAACCCATCAAAAACAAATATTTTATTTTACCTTTAACAAATAATTCCTCAAATTGAGTGAGGGGCAGAAGGGATTTTCGTCTCTCGACAATCCATAATGAGTACTCTCTTAATTTAGATGTCCAACACTTTCTGGGCAAATTGTTATCATCTTTGCTATTACTCTGGCCATAAAGAGCAAAATCCAAAAAGAATCCACGGGACAGTGAAGAACGGCCCTGAGATAAAATTATTTAAATCTTATCAAATGTCAATCACCATTTCAAGCATCTATCTGTACTTTTCAGCAACAATTACATGTTAGACAAAAAAGAATACTAAAGAAAATATGATTACAAGATTGACCTGGAACCATAGCTTTTCCAAAAGCTGAACAACGATAGACCCAGGTGTCCTAATTGATGGAAACTGGAACCCCCTCTCCTCAACTTCGTCCTTTGTTGTCACCAATAGTGTCACCAACAACTTTTCTAACATGGAAAGCAATTCAGTTGCTGCTCTTTTAATGGATTTTGAAGGAGATGACATGAGACTGAGGGCAGGAAAGACAAATAGAAGTTCTTCACTTGGAACACGTGTTGTTGCTCTGTTGGCATATTCTGAAAAGTCATACACATCGTTATATATTCAACAATGTAGCAGTATAGTGGACAATGTTGAAAGAAATTTTCTTAGAACCAACTCCCAAAAGAATAAAATGTGAACATAAATAATAGGTACATGTAGGAGGCATTCAACTAAACAGCAAACATACCACGCTCAGCTTTCCACCGCAGGAGGGATACAAGAAGTTTCAATATCAATAATTGCTCATGTTCTAGCTCTGATTTTGTGAGGATTGTAAATAATGGTGAGAAGGCTGAAGATAGCTTTGGTACATATTGCATCCCGAGGTCCTTTTGTACGGACAACAAATATCTTGACAGTTCAAGAATGCGCTCACAGCCACAAACGTGTCTGTCAAGGCATGCATACAGGCAGAGAACTGTATCTAACAATTCTATGCTGCTTTGTTGAGCCTCCATTTTGAGATGCTGAGTGGGAAAAAAAGAGCAGTTCAAAATTTAAAACAGTAATTAAAATTTAAAATATAGTAATTGAACTAAGCCAAGGTCAAATCTATCAGAAGTTTAACTAAACCTCCAAACTTCTGTGCAATCAAGAAGAAGCAGAGACAAAAATAATAATCTAGTATTTCACTGTGGTGAAAAATGGAACTACATACCGATCCCTTGTTGACTACAAATCTTAACACCACAGTACAAGCGTCCACCAAAGATTCCACCAAATGTATGAAATTCCAGAAATCCTACAAATTTACAAAGAAATATTAACCTTATTGGTATATGTCGAGTGCAGTCATTTGTATATTGAATAATGTGCTTGTCGTGTGAAACTCTTAAAATGATAAATATCAAGTTCAAATATTATAATCTAAAACATGCTCAAGACAGTATGGGAAATTATCTTCCTCCTGCCAACTTACTTCTAGAGTCATGCGTGGGACATACTTGAGGCTTCGAATTAATAAAGCAAGTATAGGCATTGCCTCGTGCGGATACGAGCAACAAACCGACATAATTGATGACATCAAACTCCGTGCAAATAATAAAGATGATGAGTCTGAGAACTGTGTTTTTAATATTGAATAGTTCACAAATGGGCTTAAGAATTTGCAGACAGCTTCCATTCCCAATGACTTGTTTTGTACCATAAACAGTGGAATTTGGTGCAAGAGCTGGGCTTGAACATCCACTCGACAAGATAACACCTGCCACACACCCCAAACTGTCACTGCTTTAAACTTTACATTAAACAGAGAAAGTTGGACTGCTCAATTTGTTCAACACAGATAAGCCACAGCCATATCATCAAATTGGGTATAGAACCAGAGAATCGGCTTTCAAATCTAATAACCATGTAGTGTCTTATAAACCATAAAATTAAGCATTGGTTTCACCGAACCCAGGATAGCACTGATGCAACCAAACATCAAAGGGGTCTGACAACTGTTTTATTATGACTAGCAATGACTCACGTGTGATGCACATGTCTATGAATTTTATAGTTTATTATTTTGTTTTTTTTTTATATATTTTCTAAAGGTTGAGTATGAATGTAGGCATTTATATCTATTCATGGTAAATAATGGTGATTAAGTATACTAAATTAGATTCTACAAATATATATATATATATATATATATATATGATACAATGAAATCTCTTTCTAAGAACAAAATAATTTCTAAAATTAGCAATGGATGAAGAGATTCAAAATGTAACATCGATTGCACCCAAATAGTGATGTTCTATTCGCATAACATGTACTTATTCAACTTTGAAATTAAATTTTTCTTATTGCCCCTTTTAGTATAGACTATTAATATAGTGTAGATATAGATATAGACTAAACTAGATCAATACAAGAGATGATCCCTGTATATAAGAGGACGTAACCCCAGTTAACCAAAATAAACCAATAATCTCTACAGATTAGAGTAACAATTCAAATAAAAATCACAAAACCACTAATCACACGCATAATGTGTTACCCCCAAGTACAGATATAATACCACATCGTCGTTAACATTCCACAGTTAATATCGATTCCACACAACAAACGTCAAGCAATCTCTTCACAAGACAACTCCTCGTACCTTAACAAACGGATGAGCTTCCGCGGAGCCAAATTGCCATGACCCATTGTGTTTACGGAATCCAAAGTGGACTAGGAAACCCAGTCCCTTGACGAACACGTCAACGAACCGCGACTCGGATCCTTCGAGAGCGGCTTGGAGTTCGATTAGGGCACGAGAGACGTCGGTATGAGATTCCTTGACTAAGCGGCAAAGCTCTCGTACTGATTGGTCGACGACGGCGGGAGAGGAGTGGAGGAGGCATTGGGAGATGGCTTCTCTTCCCGGGGCGGAGTCGGAGTCGAGATGCTTCGGAGCAGATCGGAGCTTGGAGAAGATTGAAGCGACGGCGAAACGTTGAAGGGATGGTTGAGGAAGGCGGAGTTTCTCTAGTAATGGAGCATACGAGTCCATAACTCAGTAAACAGTGAAGAAATTGAGGGAAGGGATCCTTTGTGGGGTTGGGAGGGCGGGAGAAAGTTAGGATTGTTTGGCGGTCAAATTGAGGAACGGTTAATTATTGCCTATCGAGAATTTATAAAATTTAAGGCTTTCACCTATTTGTACAATGAGATGGCTACCCTCTTGTTATCCATTGATCTTGGGAGCTCGGGTTTGTTTGATGAGTTTTGTCCATTTACGATAATATCAGTTTTTCAGCTATTTTATATTCCTTTCGACCGTTTGATTTTATTTTTTAATAATATAAACTTTACAAAAATATTTTTTGGGTTATTTGAAGGATAATTAAAAAATACTAAATATTTATATATTGTGATAAAATATCATACAAAAATTTGCTACATTTTCGTGTAAATAGTTTATCCATTTGGCTACTTTTTATCTTTACTCCTTTCCCTTTTTTATATTATTGAATTAACATAAAATTTAGAGTATAATTTATCTTTATTAGATAAATTAATTATTTAGTTTTAATTATAAATTTCAAATTATGCATCTTTCAATTATTTGCCGTTAAAATTAAAATAGTTTTTTTAATTATTTCTTATTGATATATTGAATGATATTTATTCTTCAATTGGTCAATTTGTTACTATGATATAAGATTGTGAGTTGATTTTATGAATTAAATACAAATAATTTTTTCATAAAATTTTAATACTATTTTCATATACAACCAAACACGTTTATATTTGATTACCAGACATACATCTTGTTCTCACATATTTATAAAACTTCAACTAAATGATCCTACATAATTTATCAAGTGACTTTATACTTTTATTTTAAATAATTACATGGTGTTTTAAATTAAAGTAATAGTTTGAAGAATCATATCATCTTTATTTTGTTAATATTGTATAATTGTTTTAAATAGATCAATTACTTTTAACACCTTTTAAACTTATTTCTAAAATATCGAGGACTAAAAATGTATATCTAAAAACCATAGACTAAGCCTATTCTTATAAACACGATGACTGCAAAAGTATAATTTTAAAATAAAATGACCAAACACACGTATTCATCAAAACTTGTAAATTAAAAATATAATATTTTCTGCATTTAAATTAAACATACTACCGTACTTCAAAATATGGAATGAATCATATCGAAACTTGACAAAGGCAAATTAGTAGAGATGTGTTGTGAAAGAAGACGTATGAATGAAAATCAATGCAATAACTAATTTATTATATAGGAAAATAAAGAGAAGTATATTTTCTTGCATGTCGTAGTTCTTTTAGTTACCACTTCTATATGAATTTAAAAATTAAGTCATAAATGGAAACCAAAAGCAACATAATTGCAAAGGTTTTTTTTTTAATGACTTCTTTATACGGATAATCTTATTCAAAGGATCACATTGAAAAATTACGCACATTTTTTCAAATTTAAATAAAAAGTTACTATTTACTTGCATCAATACCTTGCGGACCTACTAATTTGACTATAAAAACCGATAATGGACTTGCAACTAAAAACAGTACTCGATGCTTGATGCATGGTGTACAATGTTTGATGGTTGTGGTTGTGCTTTATGATTGATGCTTAACACTCGATGCTCTACATTCTATACTTTATGCCATATACTTGATGTTTGATGCTCCATACTATATGTCCACTTTACAAGCTCATTCGATGCTCAATTTTCAAAACTACGGATATGGGGTTTGGATATATTTCTTCCCATGAATCTATAAAAGAAAAAAAAAAAAGAAAAAACAGTAGATGATGATAAAGTGACAAGAGGGGGAAAGAGAGCAATTGGTTGAAGGATTTGTAAGTGTGAGTAATAAATGAACACCAATGAGAATGGGGCTAAAAGTCAGAGTAACCACTAAGCTAATGATAAATATTAATAATTAAGTAATTTTCTTTATATATATTATATAAAGATGATAAAGTTGAGGGGGCCGTCCCCTGAGCCTATGCCAAATTTGCCGGTACGCACAAGACACAAAGGGATGAGCATTCCCAACACAACGGTCATCTCCATCTCTATCGTCATAAAATTTTCACGTTGGTATTTTCCATGTTTTTCTCACGGTTCTTTGCATATCTTATGAAAAAAATGTGCATCATGATACTCATCACCATAACTACACATGACATAATTAACTCAATACATTGTAAGATGGATAAGTCTATTGTATTTTTCCCATTATTCTTAGAATTAGCTCAGGCATGCAGTTAATCACAAAAAAGTCTAGAAAATTGGTCATTCTTAAGATAACATCCACCCTCAAATACATACATAAAAATTATTCAAAAGACCTTCGCGACCCTATCACAACTACATTGTAAACTTTAAAGTCAAAGTATAGGTGGAAGTTTAATCTCGAAATTCATAGAAACAACATTTAAATTTTGAAACTAAAATAAAATCAAACTCAAATTTTTATTTTGTTTTTTTAAAGATTTCAAATCAAAGCTCTATGGCATTCTTAAATCCACATATTAAACCAACACTAAGAAGTTATTTATTTTTTTAGGAAAACGATAAAAAATAGTATATTTGACAAATTATTTAAAAAATGAAGTGTAATGAAATTTGCCTATTTTTTTATGTAAATAATTTTTCTATTTTTTATATTTTTCTAAAATTACTTTTGCTTTATTTATTTCCTCCCAGGAAAAATTTAATATTTTTATGGAAAATTAATAAATTAAAAAGGGTTTTGGCGTAAAACCCGAACCTGAAGTAGAGTTAAGAGGGGACCCTCATAGACTCTACGAAATCCAATAACTCTAAACTGAAAAGCCAGCATTCCGCCGCGCTAAGATGGCGCTTACCGAGCTCGACGATGCCACGGTGCGCAGTATGTCAATCGGAGCCGTCTTCTCGGACTTCGTGAGTTTCGCTTACTCTCCTATCATCATCGTACTTTTATCTTCTTTCTTCCATTAGATTTTGGTTATCTGAAGATTCCGGCAACGTAATTTAACAAATGGTTGCAAAATTTAACTTTCGTGGCGAATGACTTGTAGTTTCCAGTCTATCCAAGGGCATGCGAAGACTGTTACTACTGAAAATAAGTATAGAGAGGTAGAATTATGGTTTAGGATTTTGTTGTTCTTCATCTAAAAGTTAGTATTGTCTGGTTGCAGGTTGGGAAGATAAATTCTTTGGATTTTCATCGCAAGGAAGATTTGCTGGTAACGGCGAGCGAGGATGATTCCGTCCGGCTCTACGATATTGCGAATGCCAGGTTAATTTTTGTAGGCTCTACGTTATTAAATCTGTTAGTTAATGACTTCACTTTGGCAATTCGATCGTTTATAGGTTGAACCATCGACGTCTGTTATCTCTTTTGACGACACTGTGGTTAAACCTTTGGAAATTTGAGAATTCTCTTGTAATACATGATAGTAGTAGTTTTCACTGTTGATGTGATGCGATGATGGCACCATGAATGTATCAACCTTGTTGAAATATCTAGGTGTGCCAGCTGATGCCATAATCTCCTTAAATTATTGTTTCCATTGTGGTTATATATAATCAACCATTAGGCTCTCTTCATTTCCATCAATGGAAAGTGTTCCTATTTTAAAAAAACAACCAGAAGAATTTTCCATTTGTTCTATTCTATTGTTATGATCCGATGCTTAACGGGATTTAGTTTGATCCAACTGGTTAAAATTTTTAGGTTACTCAAAACCACATTTCATAAAAAGCATGGTGCTGATCGTATATGCTTTACTCACCACCCAAGTTCTGTTATTTGCTCCTCAAGACACAATCTAGATACTACTGGAGGTACGTGAATTCCTCTGGGTGTTCGAAATTTGTACGGCACTTCCTGACTTTGAATACAAACTGCATTTTCTCCTGTTTATGTCTTCAGAGTCATTGCGATACCTTTCAATGTATGACAACCGATGTCTTCGCTACTTCAAAGGACACAAAGACAGGTACAATCTAATGGCTAATTGATAGACGAAGAAAACATATGTACCATATTTAAGAAGTTAATATGCCTAGTTTTGTTTGTAATTACACTCTTTAAGTTTTAGCCTTACTCACTTTTATATAGTTTAGCTTTCTTTTGTGGACTTCATTACTTTTTATGTCCACTTTTCTTTGGTTTTTACCAGAAAATAATGTGCCAAGTTTCTAAAAAATGGTCCAATTCTGAGCCTTTAGCGTTTACCTTACCTGAGATTTCTTAGATTGGATGTGATTTTATTCAGGAAGATGTGCGAAGTGATCTTTTTGAGTTGCATGTCAATATTCACGATCTGTCGCTAGCATGTGATAGACATATTTTAAACTCCCTACTCTGCTTACCCCGAGAACATTTCAATTACTTTTTCTTGACGATCTTTAGGATTCCATTTATGAACTATAAAAAAATGACCCTCCTTTGTTCCACTTTTTACTTTTTGATTTGCAGGGTTGTCTCTCTCTGTATGTCCCCAATCAATGACAGCTTCATGTCAGGTTCTCTCGACCACAGTGTCAGGATATGGGATCTTCGTGTAAATGCTTGTCAGGTTGGTTTCAGATTATCATGTATGATGTATTTACGCTTTTAGTTTTCTTTAGGAAGTTTCTTCTTTGAAGGTGGAACTCTATATACTGCTAGATTATTTCTTATAGCCTAGATAAAAGAAGCATAAATTTATACATATCCCAAACAGCCACAGGAGTCCTGATACCTTAAAAGTGTAATACATACTAGAAGTATACAAATGCACGTTAAAAGAAGAAAATGAGCACACTGTAGTTATAGTTATAGTTGAAATAATTCCATTTGAATGATAAGCCAATAAGGTTAAACGGCTTAAGCCATAAGACTTCCCTTCCTTCTTAAACGGGTGAGTGATCAAAAGAGCTTCAAATAATGAACGTGGATCTCCCGGTAATGCAGTGGACCATTAAAAGCAGCTAATAGATCCTCCAAAAAGATATCGCTCAAGGACGATAAAAGGACAGGTGCTGTAGTGTTTCATTATCCTCTTCCCAAAGGAGGCACTAATTTAGCAAAATAGAGATCCCTTTCCATTATGGGTGTTAATAAAACAATAACTGAAATCCCATGAGATCTTAATCTTCTTAGAGAACTTAGTCCTCTTAGACATTTTCCCTTTCATATATTTAGTATTTAAGGAAAGGACAATAAACGAACAGGTGCTATAGTTTTTCATTATTCTTTTTCCAAAGGTTGCACCAATTCAGAGAAATAGAGATCCCTTTCCATTGTTGGGTGTTGATACAGCAATGACTAAACTCCCACAAGAATTTGATCTTCTTAGATATTTCCCCTTCCAAATATTTACTTATAAAGGAGACACAATAGAATTGCCGCATAGCAGAGAGGTCTAGGAAAAAGCACCTTTGCTTTCTAGTTTTCAAACCCAACAATTGGTTAAGATTGAAACTGGATAGCTGATCTTAGTTAGGCTTATGAAAGGTGAGATTTGTTGGTACTTCGGATAGGACGGGGTTGTTTAAAACAAGGTTGAAATGTAGTGGAGCACATTAATATTTGCCTTATCCCGCAAGTGTTGATTTGACATGTATAAGGGGGAGATACTTGATATCGGGAGCAGCTAGAGAACACTGAATCAGATACGTCCCAGGAATTTTATACTCTACATATTTTACACCCACGCATTATTCTAACGCACGTGAATAGAAAAAAATGGCCCGGGCTGTATTGTGCCTCAACACTTTTGAGACCCAAAATTAAAATTCTTAATGCACATTCGTTGCGATTTCAACTTTCTCACGAATATGATTGTGCTTACTTTCATAGTTTGCAGGGAATTCTTCGCTTACGTGGCAGACCTACTGTCGCTTATGACCAACAAGGCCTTGTGTTTGCTGTGGCAATGGAAGGAGGTGCTATTAAGTTATTTGATTCACGTTCTTACGACAAGGTTCATACTGGAGAAACATTACCTCGTCTTTTGACATCGTTTTTAGCATCTGTTGATCACCATTCGTTCATGTACAGGGACCCTTCGACACCTTCTTAGTTGGTGGAGATATGGCTGAGGTCTTTGACATCAAATTTAGTAACGATGGGAAATCTATGCTCTTGACAACTACAAATAACAATATATATGTTCTTGATGCATATGGAGGAGAGAAGGTTAGTCTGCCTGTTTGGAATTTGAAACTTCTATTTTGCTAGTTTACCGAGGTAAAAGAAACATTCTTTATGTTCTTCTCTGCCCACTGATCGTGGACCCTGTATCTCGTACAGCAATGTGGGTTCAGTTTGGAACCATCGCCCAACACAACCATAGAGGCTACCTTCACCCCAGATGGTCAATACGTCGTTTCAGGTATTAAAAACTTACCTTTCTTTCCCAAATCTCTCAACGGCCAAACTTTTCGCTTCTATCTCACTCGGTTGCTGTACCTTTTGATGATCCCCCACTTTGTTCACAGTTTCTTCTGGCTTAAGCCAGCAAAATCCTATTAGACGTAGTCAAACGACTTTGTTTAAAGTTAAATTATATAGTTACATTCGGGTCGGAATCCCATTACGATCCCCACTTCATTTTTTCGCCCTCTAGTTCTTTTGCCCAGGATAAAAAAATTTCTAGACTAAACAGTGTTTATATTTGTGCTATAGGCTCAGGAGATGGAACCTTGCATGCGTGGAACATTAACAAGCGCGCCGAGGTACTCGTTCATCTCAAATGTTTACCGTCTCTTAGTTTTCATTGTGAAAAGGTGCGCCTCATGTCATACTTCCATGAATTCTAATTGTAGGTTGCAAGCTGGAACAGTCACATAGGCGTTGCCTCGTGCTTGAAATGGGCTCCTCGCAGAGTCATGTTCGTTGCTGCATCCAGCGTTCTTACTTTCTGGATCCCCAACACTGCCAAGTCCACAGGCGAGTCGGGTATGGAATTTGATTCTCATTCTCAAGCCGAACATATTTCTCAATGAAAGTCACGATAACACGCCCTCTCTTTTGAATTTTATCAAACCAAACTCATACACACCTTAGTTTACGTAGGTCAGCTACAGTTTATGTTTGAATAGTTTCTTACGCTAAAATATAATCATCACTAGTTCTATTCCAACTTGGGTTTTTCATGTTAGAGAGGAGAGAGGAGAGAGAAATAGGTCTAACGACCAATGCATGTCTAATAAGTAATAACAAAGTGATTGAAGCAAGCAGTAGTACACTGAAATAGTAGAAATGCAAACCAAAGCCAGCATTCTAGAAGTAGCTCAAAAGTGAACTATCCTAGGATTCCTGAAAAGAAAACACTCAGACACCTACAATTCCGACATTGACATCGCTACAGGATTTAAACATAACTCAGCCATTTCCCTTTATCTTCTTCCATTCACGTCCTCCTCCCTTGATCTTGGGTCCTGCTTTGAATCTCCTGCCCCAGGTCCTTTGTCTTCTGCCCCACATAACCAGCCATATCCTGCATGCGCCTCTTTGCTTGATCAATCTGATCAGGCATAAACCCGGTCGCCCGACGGAGGTAGTTGAAAGCCCATGTGAGCGAAGAGAGAGCTGTCAGCCCAAATGCCCCAGAGGTCAAAAAGGCAAGGACGGCCAGACCAATGGTTAAGATTGCTGGCACTAGAATGGGGCTGAAGATGATGAATACAGGGGTAGACACGGCCAAGCCAAATAGCGTGGCTGCTAGAGTCAAACCGGCGAGTCCAAGCAGTGAGCCACCGAGAGGGACAAGGGTTACGACGGCGAGGATTGTGGAGGCCGAAGGGCCTCCTCGTCCCTTAGCTCCGATGTCGTCGTAGCGGCGTTGAGGGTGGACTTGGAGCTGGTGTGGTTGTGGACGGTCAGCCATTTTGCCTAAAGTGAAAGGAAAAACGGAAAAGGAAAGTTGAAGGAAGAAAGACATATTGGATGGTGTTTATAAATGGAGGTGGGATTGGCAAAATGGTGACACGTAACATGTGAGATGGTGAGTAGGGGCTTTGCATGGGGAACAAGTTTCACTTGGAACCTATAAACGATATATATATTATATATATCAAAAGACATAAAGTTTAGATAGATAAATGGCAACTTTGCGGTGTGCATGAAGGAGAATTGTACAAATCTTTGTACACAATCGTCTGGTTCTTTCTGGTGCAGTAAATTTTATGTCAAGTCAATTTTTATTTAAGAGGGAATGGTTTTGGTTGATATGTTGTAAATTTTAGTTGCGGAGGAAAGTGAAAAAAGGTTATTTAGGGGAGAAATACAAGTTTATGCATCTGCTGCTCACCCTTCGTCCTAAAATGATGTCATTTTTAACACGATAATATATCTCTACTCCAACCTCAACATAGTTCGACTCCTTAAAAAATTCAAGAAAAAAGTTCAAATATTAAAGTCAAGTTTTCTGTAACAGACTATAGTTAAAGAACATATATGGTATTTAAGGACTCATAAGTGTGAATTTACATCTCGATGCCGACAATTTTGTTTCTTAGCTCTAAAAATACCATACTTGTGGGATATAGATAACAAAATAAAAGTCAACTAGAAGTACCATTCATGAGCCTGATTTTGAGAACTCAAAATAGCTATAGCTGATCCTTAAGTTCCAATTTGATGGTATTGAACTCGAGGGTTGAATTAAACTGAGTGAAGTTTTTACATGGTTGATAGTGTAAATTTAGAGGGAAATATGGGAGAGCACCAAGTGTTTTAGTTTTATTGAATTTCTCCCTTTGAAAACACACTATAGTATCCTATTTATTTTAATAAAGTTTAATGAATTAAATGTTATTTTATTCTTAAAGAAATATGCAAGAACCAAGCTTTAAATGACAATTTGAAATAAACAATTACACAAAAGGCAATAGGCTTTAACTTTTCTTAAAAAAATACAATCCAACAACTCTTCCTTCGAACTCCATGTGCAATTGGTTAAAGCTTCAAGACTTAAATTGAGTGCAAACCTTTGACAGAGAAGCTTAGGAAAAATTCGGTTTTAACCAAACAGACTTGGACAGACCTCGTCGATTCATGCAAAGTATAAACTGAACACTTCGGTTTAGTCTTGGTTTTGTCCAAAATTGGATCAAATCTAACCGTGGGCACTCCTATTTTTCATTCAAAATATGAATGAAATCGATGCCACCAAAATGTTCGACGTTTTTTAAAAAAATTAGGGACGGTAAACAAACTTTATTTTTTATGCCAACAAAATCGTGTTTATTCATATAACTCTTAAAATTTATTCACACCGGCTTTTAAAAGTAGTTTCACATATGATCATGCCATTTCTTAACAATCTTTAAATTTTCGAATAGTTTTTTTCTCAAAAGAAAATTAATATATAGTTTAGTTTATGCACTGGCATGCTTCTCAAGGAACCAAATTATATATTCTAATTTTTAGTAATTTTTTCTTAAAATAATGTGTGTTCATATAATTTCGACTATCTCTCTTCTAATTAACAAACAAATAATCAAGAGCAAAAAACTTATCACTAGAGGCAAGTAATGTTCACTATTAAAAATATTTTATATAAAATGTGAAAATGTATGAAAATAAAGTCTATTTTGCTAGCTAATGTCATTTAAGAGAACTTTTTAAATTAAAATTATTTTAAGAAAAACTCTTAATTACGAAAAAGAGGATAGTTGCAAATGTAGCAATTATATTCAAAATAATTAAATATATAACAACATTTTAAAAAAATTACATATATAGCAAAGTCTGTCAAAATTTATCAATGATAGGAGTTTATCACTCATAGACCGTGTAAAAAATGTTAGGTCTATCACTGATAGACTATATAGAAAATGTTAGGTCTATCACTAAAAACCATAAGAGTTTATCGATGATAGAAATCTATCATTGATGGACTTCGTTGTATTTGCAATTTTTTTAAAATATTGCTATATACTTAATAATTATTCTAAAAATTACTGCATATTATAATTAAAAAAAACCATAATATCTCCAAGTAGACCTCTATTTGGGCCGTAAAAATTGGACCAAAAAAACGGGCTAAAGTGTAGTACCTCGGCCCACATTGTTATTTTGAATGTTCCAATTGTCAACTCCTTCAAATTCATTTATAGAACATCCCAATTTAATATATATGTATATACAAATTAAAACATTAATTGTACATATATTTATTAGAACTTGATCAAAACATTGTTTACCAATAATCATTATGATATAAATTTATTTTTAATTATTGAAAACTTGATAAGATATTGATTCTAATAAGCTTATACTTTGAAATAAATATAAAGCCTTCTATTTGTCAATCTCACTATTTAGGAATAGTTCCTCCTCCATAATTTATTGTACAAAAATTATTTTGATACAACCTTACTATATCTGTACATATCCAACCATTTTCTACGAAAAATCATTCTCATCGGTGACATGAAATGTCTGACCTATAAATTATTAAAAATAAACCTAAATTGGGATCCAAATTTTTTTATTTCTTAAACAATAAAGTTCACCCAATGATGGTCTCATTTAACTAATTCTCCCGTCTTCTTAACGGCTACAATCAAAATTCAAAATAGTTAGTTAAAGAAAAAAAAAAAAAACACTCAACCAACTTTTTCAAACCAAAAGCTAGAAGACCATTTTTTCAATGAAGTAAATAGTTTTGATTTGGACCATTCATACACATCAAATTAATATATATTATTCTTCTCATGATAGGATTCCAAGTATTTGATCATTTTAAGTAATTCGTTTTTGTTAAGAAAAGACCCCCAAAAATTATGCTCTACCACACACTTTGAGAGTATCTAACTTTTAATTATTTCTTCAAGTAGATTCTTATAAAATTATATATAATTTCACCATCTTCTCATTTAGTCAACCTCAAGTTCTTTAAACCACTATAATCTTAAATTCAAAATATTCCATTAAAGACTTCATCTTTCCTCCTTTTATTTCGTTGGTAAAAAAAATAAAGAACTTAGACTTTTCCCCAAACACACAAGTTTTCTAAAAAAATGGTATCAAATCAAATCAAATAGTAATTATTAATGGTAAATGGTTGGATTCATTAAAACCAACCAAAAGTTGAGGTTTAGCATAATTTTCGGAGGTCATTTTTTTTCCCAATTCTTTTACTAAAGAATGATTAAGAAAGCACAATAAAAAAAATAAAAAAAAATTCTATAGTAACTGAGAACTTTATATTTGCTATCACCTCATTTAATCAAAACTCAAATCACTTAACCGACCAAATTTTGATTTTGGAATATTTCTGAAAACTTGAATATTTTTCTAAGAGTGAAAAGACTAGCATATGTGAATGGGAAAAAAAATAAAATAATAAAGAAAATAACCTTAACAATTTCAAATATGGCTTCGTAAACTTGGCTGGTGTCCCCAAATGTGTTTTTGTAAATTAGGAAGGCTAAATCCTTACATAATTAATTTTGATGACATTCTTCATGCTTGGAACAAAGTTATTGTAAATTTGAAAATATGAAAACTAAATTATTTTGTGATAAAGTTTTAAAATTAAGTTGTTTAAGATTCGAAAATAGTGTCATGAAGTGTTAAACAACCAAATACTTTATTAAACAAACAATTATATCACTAAATGTAAAGGAAGAGACTAGATGTGACAAAGTCGGGGTAGGGAAATAACTTATTCCTCTCTGTGAAAAAGGTCAAGTGAGTTTGTTTATCCATCTCGACTCTAACCCTAAATTGAAAATTGTATGGGGTTAGACGTCATACAAACATAGATCATCATCAAACCCAAAACGTCATTCATCTTTATTATTAATTTTGGAGGTAAATTATTCTTCAGATATACTAGATATTTCGATTAATTTAAACCCAATGAACTAAAGTTGAGTTCGAGCAATTTTTCCTTTGTGGAGAAAGAATGAAATTAATTAAAATTATCTAACACTTAAAATTTAATAATAAAAATAAGATAGTATTAAATTGAACCCTCGAACTTATATTATGGTAGAAATCATACAAATTATAATAATTTTTTAAAAAAACTTTTAAAGGTTAGTTTTCAAAATTGAAAAATTAAAAATATAAATGCAAGTTATGGTTTTGATGGTTTTGCAAATTAATTACAAAGAGAAAGACAGACATATAAGGTTGAGAAGACGTCAAAATTATGTTGAAATTAAGGGTCGCATGTGGGAAGCCCACTATGAACCATGAAGGATTGGGGGATTCCTCCACATCTCATCAATCAAATCAAACCCTAATTACAATCTCAATTTTGTCGTTCCTTCTTATCATTTCATTATATCTTATCCAACATTATTATTATTCTCCCTACCTTCAAGTTTTTGAATGTCCATTTTATCATCTCTTCTAAGAATGGTCATACCCGAAAGTACTTTTTTTATCAGTAAATACTTCTGAGGATGTCATATTGAAAAAGAAGAAGAAAGAAACTCTAAACTTAATTGAAAAATCAAGTAAGACAAAAAGAAAATTATTGCAATTGTCAATAATAAAACTATTAAAATTATTTAAAAAAAATATAACAAAAATTTGAAAACCTAATCTACAATAGAAACTATGATTTTGACCTATTTGAAAACATAAACTCAAACTCTATATTTGAGGGATAACAAAGTATAAAAGAAAAGGAAGAATTAGTTGGTTTTTGAGGAGAGTATATGGGTGGGAAGGGGGAAGGGGGAAGGGGGGAAGGGGGGAAGGGTGGTTGGGAAAGGGCACGTCTTGGTGTCGTAGCCGTAAGACAAATAGTTAACAATAGGGAATGCTCATAGGGTTCGGTGTACCCTTTTTCTAGGGCGCTTCTTCTGGGTCCCTCCCCCTCCCCCCCTCCTTTCTCACACACACATAATATATACTTTAATTTGTTGTCTTGCGTGTTGCCTCTCTTGTTTGTCGGGTTTTTTTCTTTTAGTTTTTGTTACCCAAATTGAAAAAAGTTAGGTATATTATTATGTATTCCATGTTAGAAAGAAAAAATAGGATGTACCAACATGAATAAAATATTTATACTTTCTAAAAAAAATTAAATGAATGAATTTTTATTGTTATTATCTTTTATGAAACGTAAATGTTTTATTTTATTATTATTTTTTTTAAAATTCGTACTTAGGTTTTAAAATTCCAATTAAGATTAGAGAGCTTTTAGTGGAATAATCTCCATTTAAATGATGAGCAATTATTTTTTTTTATGAAAAGTTGTATGTGACAAAGTGAAACTATGCATTTAAATTGAGTCAAATTTTATTATCTAAATTGTTAGATTTTGATATTTTGTAAATATTTTTAATATTTTTGTTATTTATTTATTTATTTTGTATGAATAATTAGATTGTGTTTTAGCAATATGCTTTCAATTGGTAGAGATGTTAATATCATTTCATTTAAATGCATATTCTCATCTTAAATTTTGTAAATTTGAATATTCAATTCTCGATTTTTTTTTAAAAATAATATAAATAGTTTTTAAAATGATGGAAATTAATTTTAAATTAAGATTCTAAAAGTAAAGAGCAAAATATAGTTACAATAATCTTTAGTGTTTTGGTTGAACCATCTCATATTGATTATTTAATGTCTAAATTATAAGAAATTTGAATTATAACTGTGTGGCTTAATTTGTCCAACCACTTAACATAATAAACTACAAACCTATATAAGATGAACTCAAAGCACCTCACATGTGATATTGTCATGTGTGATCACCAAATTAAGTGACAAGTACTTCGTTTATAATGATGAACAATAATCAAAAGCATACATTTGTCTCGATATTATGATCGAATTGAATTGTCTAGGCCAAGTGCCACCTCCCAACATACCATTATCATATGCACTACCTCTTTTCGAGAGGCTTCAAGTCTGATATATTCGTATCAATGTAATAATTACATTTCTTTGATTTTGACATAGCTTGATATAAATAAATATTTGTATTGCATTTCATACATGTTATACACGATGCATCTAAATAGAGAATTAGAAACTTATAACAGGATAAATTAATGAACCTTAAAGTAAGTAATGGTTAGAATACTTAAATAATTACGTTCACAACATACTTTTAAATGTGTTAAAATAACCACTCAAACCACTAGAAGAAATTTGGTCTTTAATGTCGGGTGGAAAAAATAAAAAATAAGCTTTAATGTCGGTTTTCAAAAGACGGATGTTTAATGTCGGTTTTAAACCGACATTAAAGCTTTATCTTTAATGTCGGTTTAAAACCGACATTAAACATCATGTTTTTTAGAACCGACATTAAAGGTCTTTTTTATTTTATTTTTTATTTTGTAAAAAGTTGAATTTTTCTCTCTCTTATTTTACTCTTTTCTCCTTTCTTCTCTACCAAACCCTACACTTTACTCTTTTCTCCTTTCTTCTCTACCAAACCCTACAAAAGAAAGGTTTTCTCTCAACATTTCTTCCCTTTCTTCCTTTCTCAATCTCATCACTTTCTCCCCTCTCTTCTCTGATCAGTCGCCAATGCGCGTGAACTCGCCGTCGTGCTATCATCGTAGGCAGCTTCTTCCGTTGCTGCATCGCGCTCGTGCCTCAGGTGGAACACTCACCCTCCTCACCACCGGCACGTTACCGGCTCGGGATGTCCGTTGTTGAGCGATTTCGGTTGCAATATCCCGACATCGGAGGCTCATCCAGCAAGTCAGTTTTTAGCGAAATGGTTCGAGGCACGTGGGGGGTCGCCCGGGAATGGGCTTAGGCTGTGTTCGCACGTGGGGTGTGGACGTCCGGAGACGAGACGACATGAGTTCCGTCGGTGTTCCGTTTGTGGTGCCGTTATTTCGGCATTTCGGTGCTTCTGGAACTAGAGCAGGTTTGCTTGAACATCTTTTTAGATGAATAATTTCGATTTTATTAATGGTTGAATTTCATGTTTGTGTAAAAGTTGAAGCGATTAGTTTGTGATTTAATGTAGGGCTTTGTACGTAGTTAGAATCGATATTTTGATAATTTTTAGATTCTAGTTGTATTTCTTCTTGTTTTATTGAACTTGTTTTCATGTTATCAGGTTCTGGAGGATATTCGTATTTGTTTGAACCTATGTGGTGGGCCGGGATGATAAGTAGTAAGTTTCTTCTTCATTCATTTCGTTGCTTATTCATATTGTTATCACATTCAAACCTCGAGATGCTAAAACTAGCAGCGTTCTCAAGAAAGCATTACCATATGCACTAGCATTTGAATTTTTGTTTGATGAGTTTTCAAACTCTGCTCGTGTGTGTTTAATCTCTTTTTTTCTCCAGTTGATTCCTCTTTTGAGTGTTTCCTTTTCTGAATTCAAGTAGTTAATTAAGGTTTAAGAACTCAGAAGAATTCTTATCTATGAATATGAATACTTCAAGTTACAAGGTACAAAATTAGTTGCCGCTGCTTTTCTCTTCGGAATTAGGAGTTTCTCTAATTTTACCATATTTATCACTTCCAAATTCAAACACATAGCCATTGCATTTTGTTTTGCTGATCCAAACTTTGTATTTTGCTGATCGAAAGAAGACAGAGGAAGCCATATGTGAGCTTCTTGTTGGGTTGAATTATATTTGCCGATATGAGCATCATCAAAATGCATTGCTGGATTGTGCAAGTAGTTTCGACTTTGAAGATTGTATGGAGTGACAGTTGCAATGTAAAGATTCGTATCTTACTTGAAGACGATGGTACAGCGTACAGGCGTAGACATTTTCTTTCTTTTTTTCTTTTATTACACAAAGTGCATCTAGAGGAATGATAGTTCAATAGAATTGTGAATACTGAGCAGCTTTACCACACTGAAAGACATGATTGATAGGGATTTCAATTCGTCACTGTTTGCTGTTGAGAGGTATGAATGTTCAATCCAAATTACTCAATTGCATCCTTAATGAAATGAAACATATCCTACCTCTGGAATCTCTATATACTTTGTTGGATTAAGTACGTTAGTTTGAAAACATTTCATAGTCATAAGTAATGAAGTAAAAACATCAGTTCATCTTTCTGTTATATTCCAGTCTATAAACTGTCTATATGTTGCATTTCCAAGTCTGTTACATTGATTATTGTTCTTGGGACTGTTTTTTTGTTTTGGTCATGAACTTGTAGAAACTTGAGTATCTATTGAAAAGCTGCAACTTTATTCTTTTCAGGTGGAAAATTTCTGTTTTTCTCCATTAAGCTATGAGGCTGAATCTTTCAAATGAAGATGGAAAAAGGTACAGTATCTATTGAAAAGCTACAACTTTATTCTTTTCAAATGTTTTTCTCCATACAATTAGTAGCTATTTCTCCCCAACTCTGCCCCATCCCACGATTTGTTTTTCGTTTTCTGGTGGTTGTAATTTAAATATAAAACAGTAGCTTGATGTATTTAAATCACAACCATGTCAACATCATGCCAAATCAAATGGATGAAATGAAATATACTTCTTACAGGACAATGTTACACTTTATTAGATACTGAAATATCTTGTTAATTCTTGAAAAGTTCATGTTAGAGGTAATAAATCTATTTGCATTCAGCATGTTTATATATTCAATCAGATTTCATATTTTTTTTAGCAGAGAAGGATGTTTTGTGAATGAAGAGTAAGGAAATAAAAAATGGTCCAAAGTTTGAATTCAATGATTGAGATTGTTACTCCACTTAACAATAAACAACAAAACTCCCTCAAATTTAACTTAACTATATTCATTAATTGAATAACCTTAATTTTTATAAATGTCACCAAACACGAAACTAGTAACAAAGTTCATAAAGTTAGTCATTTTGATATTTCTACTAGCAACTAGGTCATAACATTGTTACTTATCAATTCTACCATCTTGATGTCTTTTACAGGGAGTTATCACTAAACAAATGACTGCAATAGAAGAAATGGTTGCAAGTGAGTACAATTAGCCAGACCCTCATCTTTGTGACAAGATCTTGAAGTTGGTCATTTGTGAAGCGTTCTAGTTTGCTATTAGTTGCAGTTTTAGTTATTGCTCTCTCAATATATTCTTTTTCTTTCTTTCTTTCTTTCCAAAGGATGATCAGTGTAATAATTAAGCTTCATAATTTCTGTGTTTGGATTCAAGTTGTATATAAATGTACACATTATTAAGATTTCATTTTGTATATGTACAAGTAAAAGATTTCATTTTTAACTATTTGGTGTCATACAAAATGGACGATAATGCAAGGATTTAATAAAAATAAATTTGAAAAAACGACATTAAAGACAGCTTTAATGTCGGTTAAAAAAAATTAAAGACATCTTTAATGTCTTCCACCGACATTAAAGATGTATAATAAGTGACATTAAAGACATATTTAATGTCGGTTATCCACCGACATTAAAGATGAACCGACATTAAATGCCTTCAATAACACCTTCAAAGATGTCGGTTTATAACCGACATTGAAGGCCTTTAATGTCGGTATGTCGGTTATAAACCGACATTGAAGCCCAACCGACATTAAAGCCTTTTAATAACGCTCGCAAAGATGTCGGTCGCCAAGTGACATTAAAGGCCTTTAATGTCGGTTTTAAACCGACATTAAAGGCCAGATTTCTTGTAGTGAACAAAACCTTTAAACATCTATCTCTTTAGATTAAGGTAAGCTTTTTTTACGTAGTTATATAATAATCATTTTAACTCTTTTCACGTGAAACTAAAATGTACAAACAATACTTATGTTCTAAATAAATTTGGCATGTGACACTTAACTACTAACTTCTCATCTTTTAAACTAACATTTTAAGTAAACTCGTGTTGAGAAAACTTTAAAACAAAAAATATAATTTCAAAACTAGAATTAAGATATAAATCTACAAAATATCTTTTAATTTCCAAACCATAAAAAAGTAAAATCAAAATAATTTGGTGGAATTCAAACCATATAATTTTTCTATATCAATGATATGAATTTTAACCAATTATATACACACACATATATAGAATCCAATAGGGTATATATCTAATCACAATTATTGCTATAAACTTCCATATAAAAAATTCCTATTGTTTTACACAATAGAGATTATTACTATTTTATATCAAATTAAAATAACAATTTTTAACAAAGTAAAACAGCCATTATTATTTTCATCCAACTTTAAATTATGTCTAATATTCCAATTGCTTTTTTATCGTTCAATTTGGTTTTTTTAATGAATTATTTTGTGAAGAAATACTATTTAAATAACTACTCACTTCATTAAAATACCTTTTTTAGTTGTTTATCACTAAATTACACGTATTGATAGTTATCGTAACGTTAAAAATCATTTTCAGTCTCTAGACTTTTACGAAAAGTAACAATTTAGACATTGGAATTTCAGTATTTTCAGTCTATATAATTTCAATTTTATAACAATTATATAGTCTCTAGACTTTAGTATGTAACACTCTAGTACATGTACATTAAAATTTGAATGAAAAGCCCTTTATATTAAAAAAAATTAAATTTAAAGTTTGATAATATTTCTTGTACATAGATCATGAATCAATAAACTTACTAGGACCCAATAATAAGCATTGATATTTAACTTTGATATATATATATATATATATATATATATATATATATATATATATATATATATATTATTTGCTGTAGATTCTAAATGACCAGGGACCTACGTGGGTAATCCATTTGTTTATGCTTTTTTAATTTGATTTAAAAAAAAAGACGTGTGTTTGATAATTAATTCACCTTTTTTTGTGTTTTAATAAAAAAAAATTGTTTTCAAAATTACGAAAGAAAATTGAAAATAGAAAAAAAATTTCAAAAAATATATTTTGTTTTAATAAACAAAAAAGGGTCAAAATGATTACCAACAAGACCTATATTATTACATGCTAAAATTTAGAAATTAAATTGTCTAACAAATTAAAAAACATGAACTATATTGTATTTGTTACAAACGAAAGTCCATAAAGGTTAAAATGTGTATATATATAATTGATCCCACATATATATAATAAAAATAAAATTTGATGCTATGGTTAGGTCAAAGAGATGCAGTCCCCAACAATGATTCATTTCAAATGAGGAGTCCACACCTACAGATTTTCTTTTTACATCACCTTATAGGCCATATGTAGTCACCAACTTTTCCATATAAATATACTATAATAATCTAATTTAATTGTTTTTTTTTTTACTTTAGAAATAATTTTATTATAAAAATAATATTTAAATGCATTTCATCTCTTTTTTATTTTACTTACGCAAAAAATAAATATTTCCTTTTATTTAATTTCACAAAAACCATAAATTAATAGTAATTTTTATATTATTATTTACTAAACAATTGTTTGCTAATATTTATTTTCTTTAAACTATTACCATTTTTATATGGGGAATTAAGAATACAAAAATCTAAACTAAGTTTAGTTGATCAAAATAATTTAAGTCTTGTTTTTACCACAAGTTCTGCTTTTAGATTTTGTTTTTGTTCTCAAATTTTCACTATAATTTTTACATATTGTAAAGAAATTCTTAATTAAGATAAAAAACAAAAATACATTTTTAAATATATATATTTTTGAATTTTTTTTTAAAATATTGGTTTGTTTTGCTTGAAATATTGCAGAAGGTTGATATATAACAAGATAAAATAAATTTATAGGGGGAAGTAGTATAATTCAGGAGTATTTTAAAAGATAGAAAAATATTAAAACTATTTTATAAAATATAGCAAAATTCATCTAATTCATTATAGTCAATTTAAATTTGTTTGTTATATTTTTGTAAATTGTTTCATTTTTGTGATATCCATAACAATTTTTCTATCATTTATAAGTTTAGTTATAAGAAAATTAAAGATTAATTCAGTATTAAATGATTATCAAACGTTACCTCTAAAAATAGTTAATATGAAAAAAATTAGAAAAATACATATTACTCTAATTTTATTTTAAAATGCACCGTACTAACTGTCTTTTTTAAATCTTAATTGGCTAACAAGAACTTAATTCAAATGATGCTTTTTACGTGCCTTTGGAAAGTTTCAGGTTTAGATCTCCCTACCCAATTTGTACTAAAAATCTTAATTAGTTTTAAATAATAACCTTTTTTAACTCCAATTTAAATAATGACAAACTTGAGATGATATAATATATGTAACAGACTTTAATTTCTTCATATTTAGGGTTTTTTTTTTCTCTTGACACTTTTTTAGAACCAAAGTCAACAAAATTACAGTTTTAATCTCCACCAAACTTGAAAATGTCATTTTTCATTTTTTCTTTCATTTTTTAGAGGAAACATAAAGGCAAATTTAGCAAGTTGGTAATATAAAATATTTAAAGAATTGATTCCCTAAAAGGGAAAAAGAAAAGGTGATAGAATTTCCTTTTTTTGTTGTTGTTGAATTTTTGTCTAAACAATAGGCCAAAAAAAAAAAAAAAAAAAAAAAAAGAAAAGAAAAGAAAAGAAAATAAAAGAAAAGAAAAGAAAAACAAAACAAAACAAAAGGTATATAGATCAATGATTTAATTCATATTTTATTCTATGAACGTTTGACATACTATATATACTTTTTAATTATATACTTTAATATAGATCAATGATTTATATGACCTTTTTATTGATAAATTAAAATTTTAAAATAAAATTAAAATAATAATCCTTTATTCGATTTGGTTTTGATTTAAGAAAACTATTTCACATTTACACTCCCCAAAATAATAAAAGAAAATACAAGAATATAACTTTTTTATTTTCGAAATAATCCAAAAGTATAACATATAAATTGATCACTAAAATCTCATAAACTATTGTGTGGTTGCTTTCAAAGTTGTTTGACATTAATATACTTTTTCTTTTTAAAAAAAGAACTCATTTCATACGAGTGTGACATTTTAGTCTTAAACAATATATATATATCACGTCGTTTTACGAACAAACAACACTTTCTTTATTCCAATCCTTTCATGGGCGTGAGAGAGAGATTAATTATTTTTATCATGTTCAATAATTTTTTATTTAAAAACTTGTTCTATTTATGATTTTTTTTATTTATCATCTAAAAAATGTTACTTCATTAAATTTTGAAAAGATAAATTGTCAAAAATTTTTCTTTTATTTGACTAACAATTCAAATGCTTTCGTAAAAATAGTCAAAACATAATAAATAAATGAGTAATATTTGGCGTTAATTAGGCACTCATCCACCTTCCATGCATCCCCTTCGATCACAAGAATTAAAAGATACCTTTTTCAAAAAAGAAAAATTTGTTGGGTGACAATTTGTGATTGAAATACTCGTATGAGTTGCATGAAAATAAGTACATGAGACTATTTTAAAATTGTTAAAGACTCAAACATAACTCTGAAGAACATTTTTAAAAAATGTATACCTAAGACTAAAAATAGATTGTTTTCATATATACATGAGATGATTAAAAAAAAGTTACAAATATACTCAAATTAAAAATAAAAAATACCCTAGAAAATTATATATAAATAAGTTAACATGATAAATAAAGCTCAATGGTTAAAGTTATGAATAATTTGAAATATACAAGAAGGAAAAAGAATATAAATATAAAATATTATTATACACAAAAGATGATCACAAAGATAAAACCACACTATGATTGAAATGGTTACATTAAATTCCCCTCATCATTCCAAAAGAGGTATCTAAGATAGAGACACACACCCTACAAGGGCATGGGCAAACCTTAATTAAAAATTATACAGCACATTTATTTATATATGTTTCTATATTCATATATATATATATATATATATATCAAGATAATGGCAAATTCACATACTTTTGTCTATTTTAAAATTCATCACTCTTTATCTTTAAAAATGATTTCAAAGATTCTTATGATTTGCAAACGATCTCATATGGGTTAAGTTTAACAAAATTGTTACATGAGACCTATATTTTTTTATATATATCAGATATGACATCATGATATTCAATAAAAGAGTATTTCTGATTTTTAGATTATGCAAGTTATAAGAATGTTTGAAATCATTTTTCAAAATGTAGAGATATATATAGCTTACAAACTAGACAGAATACAATAGATGTGATTTGTAATTATCGATTGTATTTATGATCAAAATATCATAAAATTTTCACACCCACATCAGCATATGATATTATATCCCTTGTGATGATTCAAATTATAAAGATAATGATATCAATTGATGAAAAATATTTACTTGTATTCTCCTTTGTCATGGCCATCTCCACAAGGGCCATTATTGTTGTTACTCCATGGAGAAAAGTAGAGACCAGTATAGTAATGACCATAGCTAGAGGTAGACGAGCTTCCCTCGTGGCTTGTTGACGACGACCTTCGAGCATATTGTGACGAAGAAGACGGAGATGGGGCTGGCATTTCACTGCAGGCATAGCGAATGAGGTCGGCGTTAGTAGCATCGAGCTCTTTTTGGAGTTTGATGACTTGCCTTTGGAGTATAGAGATGGCGCCAACACAGCCATAGACAGGGTCTTTCATCCTTGCCTCGGCCTCGTAGGCGAGCGAGTTCACGGCATCCTCCCGCTGATGCGGCTGGACTTCGTTCAACAGTTTGCTGACGTTACTGGCACCAAAGATCTTGTGAACATTGGCGAACTTTTGAGGCTCTTCGGGTGGAAAATATGGCGCAAAAACACAATCCGGTAGGCATTTTCGACGTAGGAACTTGCAGGCTGCACAGGGAGAATTAGAGTAGGTGGAAGAAGACATCGTCCTACAAATGAAAAGGATTAAACAAGAAATTAAGATAAATCAAAGAACAAAGAGGAGACAAATAGACATCAGAATTACATTTTTTTTTGGTAACATATTATATAGTAAATTAAAATTAGTTATATAAGAAGAAAAAAGTTTGAATTTTTATGAAATGGGGGTGTCTAAAAATTGAACCTTTGATGAATTTTAGGCTGAATTTTGAAGATCTTGTATAGGTTTAGAGAGAGAGAGAGAAGATAAGGAGTAGTTTTTTAATTTAAGACCAGAAATTGATGGTTTTAAATATGAAATTTTGTTGTGAAAAACATACAATACAACAACTGCTGAATTTTCATGTTACAGCTATGCGACAACCTAAATTTTTTGCACCTTTTCTTGGGTCTGTCAGAGCCGTCTTTCTTACCATTTGGAGATTTCTTTTGTAACCAAATTTTCATTTATTATGGGGTAATCTCTTGAGGTGATTTCTAGACCGCACACTCTTTTATGTGTATTGTTTTCTTACATGATATACATATAAATATATAATCTTTTAGGTTTATTTGACTAGTAATTTCATTTGGGATATTTGGGAATAGGGTTTGGGAGAGCGTTTTTTTTTAAAGAAACTAATGAAGGAGACGAATCATACGTTTCAATAATTGTGTATATGAACATTTCAACTAGATTGAGAATAGGATTCGAGAGAATCTCAATTAAACTTATGTTAACTTGAATAATTTACGTATAATCAGTTAAATGTAAGTTTTGTTTTTTAGGCATAGCTTCAACTAGTATTGAATATGAACACTCGAGGACCAAGAAGTACTTTAGAAGTTTGGACCTTTCTTCTCACTGTCCAATTCTCTCTATGTGTGTATATATATGAAAAGGGTCTGGTTCTTTTATCGAGTTTACCTAATTACACAAGTTTTTATTTAACTCCACCAACCAAACATTAAACGCACATATCTCTATTTTGATCATATAACAATTGTATATATGCATAAGTTTGATATATATATATCCTCTTGATTTACAAAGCTTTATCAAAATGGTAAAAACTAGAAATGTTATAACTTGCAATTATCATATATATATTGCTCTAAATTAAACACATGATAGTTTGAAAAGAGAGAGAGAGAGAGAGGGAGAAGAAGAAGAAAAAGATAGGGTTTTCCCTGTTGAAAGTTGAGGGTTTTGTATAAAATTTGGTGGAAGGTCACTTGGCCTTCCCCTAATTGCATCCCTAAAGGCAAAGGGCAACATAGCCCTCAATGCATGTTTCTTGTCCCTAAGTGAATCACAATTAATTAAAATGCCCCTAATTTCTCTCTCCTCCCCTTACCTCTTTGTCTTCTCTCTCTCTCTCTCTCTCTCTCTCTCTCTCTCTCTCTCTCCTTTTCTCTCTCCCATACCAAACTTCAATTTTCTCTACTCTTCATAAAATCTAAAAGGTCCCCTTCCCTATAATCATCTCTCTTCCATACCCACCAACGCCCACTCCCTCTCTCTTACACTCATTTAGATCAAAGTCTAATCAAAATTTTGATCTTTTTTCCAAAAAAAATGTCTTGAATATGTTATATTACCAACGGTTTCACCTCTATCGTGGTTGGAGATATAGTTGGACGTCTTTCGTTCTGATCCTAGCGACAATTTTCCACCCCGAACAAATTAAGAAACACCCCATTAGTGAATTGAGGAGATCTAGAGGAGAGAGAGGGACATATTGATGATGATGTGAGAAAGAAAATGAATTAATTTCAAAAAAAGAAAAACAAGTAGATTGATCAAAATTAAACAAATAATTAAAAAGGGTTTGTTACCAATAATTTTTTCCCCCTTTCTCTCCTTTCTGTAAGCTGTTGTTTCAACATCTCTTGTATGAAAACCTTAAGCAAAATGAAGTTGAAGCCATAGGAAAAGAGAGAGGGAGAGAGAGAGAGGAAAAAGGAACAAACTTTATTTTATGGGATATCCCTAAATAATGTTTACATGTGTGAGAGAGAGAGAGAGAGAAAGAAAACCCTAAATGGGTGATATAAAGGAGAGAGGGAAAAAAACCCTTCAACAAATAGTGATCATTTCACAAAAGGGAGGCAAAGGGAATTTTATTTTTCCTTCTTTTTTTTAAAGAAATTTGAGAAAGTAAGAGAGATGGAGAGAAAAAGGGTAATAAATAATTAAGAGACATAAAGTTGAAAAAAGAGATGAACAAGAATGTCAATTTCAACTTGACATTAATTAGGTAAATTTCATGTCGTGGCTATAACAATTTTGACTTACAATACTAGTTACGTAGTACCGTTAAATTTTATTTGATGAGGGTTATATAAATATATCTTTTTTAATGTCAACGTAGAGTTATATTGATCGTTGCACGTTCATGTAGATTTACGGCGAGAGATATATAGGTAATGAAACTTTTGATATTAGGGTTTCAATCTCGATAAACTATAGTAGAAAACACTCGTTATATACTAATATAGATAAACAAATCCAATTATGGACTTTTACATTTATGAAAAATTAACATATAATAACATAGTGTAAAACTATTACATTTAATACTTAAACTCTCTTTTATGTAAATGAAGACAATTTCAAACTAGTGAAAATATTCGTTATTGTAAATATCTAATGATAGTCTAGCTATATGATCTTAGTTCATAACCGACATTAGTATCTTCTATATTTACGAAAAATCATAGGTAAAAATTTCATAAAATAATTTTAAAATTAACAAAAGATTCATTTGGCCCTTAATTATCTAAATTTTTTGGACCTACATTAATGACCTACTTTGTATGATATATAATGATTCAATTTACGCTTTATATCAAGATGTAAAATCATAGACAATTAATATGAAAATATCTATAAAAATGTCAAATATGTTCATACCATTTTAAAATTACCTTCAATAAGAAGAACATTATATGCTCCAAACACATATATAGTAGCCTTTCATACCATAATGATGGCAAGAGTTACTATTATTTCATTTACCAACTATATATTCTATTTTTGTGTTTCTATTAATCATTCATTTATTTAAATAATATTTTTTTAATTATATGTAGTAGAAAATTTGAAAATAATTTAATTGGTTAGGACTTATTCTTTTATTAAAAGATAAGATTTTTCAATTCATATTGCACAACATGTTTTCAACTTAAAAGTTTGTATTAAAATAAACGTTCTTTTCTTAAATGGATGAAGATTGATATTTTAAAAAATAGCAAAATATCAAAACTATTTACACAATATAACAAAATTCATCCAACTAACTCTATAAACCCCACTTAAGTTTGTCGTTACTATAGTTTATAAATAATTTTTTTTTCTATCCATAACAATTCTTTCTTAAACAAATTATGTTTAATTTAGCCTAACATTTGAACTTGCTACGTTTTCTTTTTTTTGGGAAGTTGTCAAAAATGGTAAAATGGACAAATTATTTACAATTTATGGCAAAATCAAGGTGTAATGAATTTTTATCTGGGTTTTTTTACCGTAAAATATAAATAGTTTGTATTTTTATTATTCTTGAAAAAAACTTTTTTTTTTTAAAGTTAAAAAGTACTTTTATTAGGGGCCATTTGCAAAAATAGTAAAAATAAATTACGATAATAGGATACATTTCATTACATTTTCTTAATTGCAAAAGTAGAAAATTTAAAAGCGAATAACTATCTGATAATCCTTTGATAGCCATCGATCTAATAGTTGTCTGATATATCTAATTAGTTGTCATATTTGCAATATGCAAAAAATATGTGCTATGAGCTATTTTTTTCTAAAAAATTTTGTCATCTGATGCAACTTCCCTCTTATTAGTAACCTCTACTCAAATTTCGATTATACATCTTAACTGGACGCAAATTAATAGGTTTAAGAACGTTAACTTAAGTAAAATTTTGTTATTTTTATAGGAAAAAACAAAAAGAAAAATATGAATATGTACTTTTCATAAACGGAATTCTTATCGATCCGAGCATAGATCAATATATGCATGTTCCCTCAAGAGTTCAAAAACTTAGAATCTCCATTCTACATGAACTAAAAAAAGTTATTTTGATATTTATGTATTCAACTAATTACATAATGTTTGACCCTATTTTTTTCCCTCTCAATTTGTGAGATAGTGGATGATTTGATCTATACCCAATCATCATTATTGAAATGAGCATTTTTATTTCTTTTTCTTTTTCTTACTATACATGCACTTAAATATGGAGATGAGGGAATATTTACATGTAGATTGAGAATTGTCATATAAAACTATCCATTTTTATTACACAAAAATTCATAAAATGTAACAAATTGAGTACAATTATTACGGAAACGATGTCGTAACAATTACCTTTTAAAATAGTGTTCGAAGACATGTACTTTTTTTCTTTTTTTCTTTTTCATAAATTTTCATATTTCTTAACAAGTAGGCTATAGTTTTTTGTTAATCTGTTTTCTTTTATAAGAATTTTTTTATTTACGTAATAATAATATAATAATAAGTGCATGTTTCTTTTCGCTCTCTCAAGATAATTTTTTTTATAGTAATTTGACATTAGTGTAACACTTTTAATGTATCTAATAGATCAAATAGATTTATATATATATAAACACCGGTGGATTTAGCATAGGTCTAGGGGGCTCGAGCCCCCTCAATTTTATTGTCTTTATGTAATATATATAAAGAAAACTACTCAATTATTAAAATTTATCATTAGCTTGGTGGTTACTTTGACTATCAGTCTCTCTATATTTTCTAGATCCACGACTGTATATAAAAAAGATTTTGTTAAACACATTGTTCCTATTTTGAGGAAGTTTTATTTAAAGTGTTTTTAAGTGATCATTTTTACTTTAATGTGACGAAAAAGGGCAGAGAAGAAAAAATAGATTATAAAAGAATAAATTTTCTGTCCATTAATTTAAAAGAAAAATTAGTTTCCAAATTCAACTACATTTTCGTCACTAAAATTTATTGAAATTTTTGCATCATAATTAATTTTAATTAATTAATTAGTTGAAATTAATATCAAAAAGATAAATTGTTTGTTTGGATTATATTTACAAGTGTTTAACTTAAAAAATAAGTAATCTTTAAAAAAAATTAGAGTTTCCGAAAGTTACTCAAAATTATTTTTTTAAGTCTATTTTTAAATAATTTTTACAAAAATGAGTTTCTTGAAAGTTTTTTTTTTTCTTAAGTCAATACAGACAAACTCATAGATAAATATTAGAGTATTTAAAGAGGGGGTGAAAGTACAAAATCATAGAATTTTAGAACCAAATAGAAAAATTAAATTTTAATTTACGAAATTAATGGAGAGGCATTTTCAAATATAACAGCAGATTGAAATTACTTACAAAATATATCAAATTCTCTCTAGTCAATTTAAGTTTTTTTTTTCCTGCTATATCCGATAAATAGCTTTAATTTTGGTGCTCTTCATAAGAATTCCTCTTAAAATTTAATTTTTAAAGATAAAGATGTAATATTTTGAATGTATAAATACTACTTTTGTTTCAATAATTTAACTGTAGTTCATTTTTGGTAGACAATGTCGTTCCAAAATTTTTAAAATCTTCATTTTGATCATTGTACTTTCAACTTTTGTTCATCTTAATCATTGAACTTTTAAAGAAGTAGTCGTCTTGATCTTTTAAAAATGAAAATAAAAATAAGGATGAGTGGATTCAAAATATTACTTATTTTTAAAAGTTTAAAAATCAAAATATAATCTAAAGTTAAAAGTAATCTATTAAAAATATTTTTTAAAAATAAACCAAAATAATATTTAAACCTAAAATACAAGACAAAATGAAAAAAAAAAAAAAACTCAACTTAATATCAAAAGTAAAAATATAAAAAGATTAAATAGAAAAAAAGTTAGGAGTATATATAATAAAAACCAAAACCATGGCATTAAGATTCCTGCCGAAAGGCAAAAGATGGGAAAATTAATAAATCAAAATAAATAACTTAGATTTTCATATCATTCAGTGGAAACTTTCAATTATTGATTTTTATCATTATCATTTGCAAATGATGATTTTTTCCAATGTCTTCATCCTTTCTATATTGTTCCATATTAATTGTTTAATTAAACGGTTTTGTTAGGTTAACCAAATCCTTTTTTAATTTATTTGCTAATTAGTATGAGTGTTCTTAGAAGTTGAAGGTTGAATGTTTCACATTACATTTATATACTAAAAAAATATATTTTATTTTATCATACTTTAGTTTGATTTAATCTTTTTCTTTTTGAATTTGTAACATGTTTCTCTAGAACTTCAAGAAACATCGATTTATAAAGTTTTAATATTTTGAAATTTAAAATATAGTTTATCAACCAGGTCAGATAAGCATTTTGACGCTCAAAGAATATTGGGAAGCAACTGTTAAGGAGTGCTGGAGCAGAGCATAAGAAGAAAACAAACATTCAGATGGCTCGTGAATTTCACTAACTCGTCATCTGGACCACTAAAAGGTTAGGACTTCGGACTGATTGATGAGTAAGGGGAAAGAATTTGAGAAGTACGATAAAAAAGAAGGGGAGGACTTTCCATACAATGTTGATGTATCAAAGATGGAGCGTGAATCTTCGTATTTATTTTGAGTAGGGTTAGAAGAAGAAGAAAGAGATAAGAAAAAGAAAGACCAATGAACAAGAGAAGAGAACAAAGAAATAAGAGAGAAGTAATAATATTTATTCAATTTCATTGAATCCTAAATATATATATTCTAACGTATAGGCTAAATAGTTACAAATTGTAAAGTTTATGTACTAATAATTTGTTGACTAAATTACTATATTTGAAAGTACCAAAAATAAACCGTTGTTAGATAAAGTTTAGAAACTAAATTGTTAAAATGTTGATAGACTATGTTCCTTTTAACCTTTTTTTAATTATGAAATTGTCGGTTGTTATATTTAATATATTTGTTAATAAAAATGAACCATATTTGATTTTCAAGTAATGGGATCATGTGCATGCATGATTATACAATATTAAAAAAAAAAAAAGCTTATATATATATATATACAAATATATATATATATATATATATATATATATATATATATATATATATATATATATATATTTGGATTCAAGTCATCATGTGCTTACATGATTGTACATCAATCTCTCTTTCTCTCTTTCTTCCTTTTGTTTCTTCTTTTAATTTGGATAAGAAACACATTCTCTTGTGATAATGTCAAATTATAACTTAAGATTAGTACTATATTATGTATTAAAAAAGATTAGCTTAGAGAAAAAAAAGACTTATTTTATGTTGAGTCTATAATACATATACTATTTATAATAGAGTTTTTTTTATCAAGAGAGTCTACTCATCCTTTTAGGATTAGAACTCAGTCTCATTTATCTTTTGGAATTAGGACAATTGAGGACTGAATTTGGCCACTAAGGAGGTTCTAGATAAAAAGTAGAAAGACCTCACGTATGAGATTCTCTAGCTCCATTTCTATTTTCAGTGGATAGTTCTGGTCCTACGTACCTTAATTTCCGGTAGTTTCCTTTTCTTGGTAGGCTTTCCTTCCAATATCTTAGAACTTACTATTTCTCATCAAGTCTATCTTTCACTTTCGTACTTAATTTAGATGGTTTTAGTAGGTTCAATTCACAAACTGTTCAAGAAAGAAGTTGAAAAACAAGATAAAGATCAGTTTTGATAAAGCCTTTGTTCGCAACTTCTTTACGCCTTGTTCATTGATCTTTCTGTGGGGCCTCCTTCCTTCTATCACCGTGGGCTTCTTTCTGAACTTCTGCCTTGGCCTTTGAGGCCGAGGCGACTAAATTGGGTCATCTAGTCCAATTTCTCCTTAATACATAAATTCATTTGGATCAATTTTTCTTCCAATCTCAAGTCAGTTTAGGATAAAATAAATATTCTAGTTATATTTTATCTTATATTCATTTTGTTTGTCCAAATTACCCTCATATATAGTATTGTTAATTTTAGAAATCAAACAAATTATTATATCTAAATATCTAATTAACTCTAGCCATATTTTTAATGAGAAATTTTAGTGATGATATTTTGTGTATAATCATTTTGAGACAATTTTAACTTAGTTTCAAAATTAAGAAATCTTGTTGTAAGGTTAAACAATCATTCACGAAACAAAATTAATTAAATAATTATATATTTTTAGAAAACTCAAACAAATCATTTACTTGGCTCAAAATATACTAATTTTAGATAGATTACTCAAATTAGAACTTTTTTTTGCTTTTCTGGTTAACCAAAAAAAGTTAATACTAAAATATTACCATTGCCTTATCTTTTTAATTATCATTATTCTTTAAATTTATGTGACAAATAAATTTATTAAAATAAATATATGCTTTTGTGGGCGTGTGATAATAAAATAAATATTACTTATGTTAATAAAATATTACATGAAAATGAGTCATAATTAATGCATTTTAAATAAATTAAAGTGAACATAACAAATATACAAAGAATTTTCTTTATTTCTTTATTTATTTTTGGTACTTTGAGGGTTAAAGTCAAAAGAAATGTGTAAGATTCCCTAATCATTAGAGGTGCAATAATTGGATAGTTACCTAATTTTTTTTTAAAAAATTAATCCTTTTGCTAAGTCAAAATTTAAGATAATTATAATATGTAGCAATTTTTAGAATAATTATTAAGTATATAGTAATATTTTTAAAAAATTGCAAATATAGCAAAATCTATCAGTGATACACCTCTATCGTTGATAGACTCTTATGGTCTATCAGTGATAGACCAACATTTGCTACATGGTCTATCGGTGATAGACTCCTATCATTGATAGATTTTGACAGATTTTGCTATATTTGCAAATTTTTAAAATGTTGCTATATACTTAATTATTTTGAATATAATTACTACATTTGCAACTATCCCTTCAATCTATTGAATAAAGAATTTTCAATACATACTGAATACATGTACTATATCAAAATTAGAAAAGAAAATAAATTTGATCTGAATCATAGAGGAGTGAATATCACTTATATAAACCAAGTGATAATTTGAAATTTGGCTTTTAGAAATATCGTAACTTTAAATGCTGTTTTGTGAAGTACAAATTTCGACGTGGTTTTTCAATATCCATAATTATAGAATATGTCGTTATCAAATGATATTGACATTTTTCATATATATGAATGAACAATATAGAAATAGTAAAGTAATATTGAATGAATAGTTTTAGATGTAAGCATTCATTATTCATCGTGGATATATAAAAAATAAGAAATATGATTCTGAATCACATGATTTAAAATATTAGAGAGGGAAAAACTACGAAATATTTTTTCGATGGTCTTTCGATTCTAATTAATTGTAAATTTAAAACTACATGTCACAAAATATAATGAAAAATCTATAAAATATAGCAAAATTTTCAAATTCTATCAATCATAGACACTGATAGACTTTTATTAATATTTATCAATGTAATAGAGACATTAGTAGAAGTGTATCAATATCCATTATCGATAGAATTTGAAATTTTATAAATATTTAATTTTATTTTTATATTTGAAAATGATCCAAAACATGTGTAAATTAGTTGATTGCCTAATTCCACCTAATTATATCCTTTTAAAATAATTTTCTCTAACTATAATTGATAGAACTTTTCTAAAAAGATTAAGTTTGGTATTTAAGTTGTTATTTGCTAGAAAATCCAATTACAAATTTGGAAATAAGAGTTTTAATTAAAAGAGAGTTAACTTTTCGTTTGTTTAAATGTGTTTTTGATAGCTAATCAAGAAACTGAGCATTAATTTAAATAATTTTTAAAAATATTTTGATATAATTATATTTATAAATACTAAAACTTTGTGTAATTAACCATTAAATATTATTTGAAAATAAATTATTATTAATTTAGTTTTTTAGTACAACAATTTGAAGTTGAGGATTTGAACCCGAGTCCTCTTGTTAGAGTTAAGCATGGCGAGCCGAAAAACCAAAACGAACGATCGAAACTGACCAAACCAAAATCGGTCGGGCAGAGGAATGATGTAGGCGGTTGGGTTTCGGTTTTAGGAAATAAAAAACCGAAAAGTCGGTGGGTTGGTTTTGTAAACCGACTGAACCAACCCACAATTTTTTTTATAAATATATATAACTCTACATTTTAGGGTTTGTTTTGTTTCCTTCTACCCTTACTACCGCCATCTAACTTTCATCTCTCAAGTCTTACTCTCCTGCGCACCTCCCTATAGTAAGCCTCATTCTTCCCTGCCGTTCGGTGTTCCTTCGCCAAGCTTGTCGTCGTCAAAAGTTCGGTCATCCACCCATCTGCCATCCCTCTCATCTCTTCTTTCCTTGTCGTCTATCGTCGTCAAAAGCTTGTCGTCTATCATTGTCAAAAGCTTGTCGTCTGCCGCCCCTCCCATCTCTTCTCTTCGTTCGCGTCTGTCGTCCGATCACCCTCTGTCCAGATCTTCCCTTCTTCACGTTTGTTGCCGATGTAAGTTACAAAAAAAAAAAAAAGGAAAGGGAAAAGAGACAAAGGAAAGGGGAAGAAGAAGAAAAAGATATATTATTAAAATGTTTTTTTAATATGCAAACCGACCAAAACTGACCTCGACCGGTTCGGTCGTTTTTTGCGAACGACGGCAGAAGTCGGGCCAACCAGTTCTATACCGACTTATGGTCGATCGTGGTCGATTTGACCGAAAAACTGACTCTGACCGACTGTTGCTAACCCCAACCTCTTGTCTTCAAATATATATATTAATCAGTTGAACTGAACTCATATCGATAATTATTACCAATTTAGTTAGGAACATGTTTTATGATTTTTAAAAATTTGTATAATATTATTTTCTAATGTTATATATTTTTTCATATATTAAATAATATATGTTTTAATGTAATAAAAATTGATTTGAGTTTATAATCTTACTCGGGTAGTTCTAAATGTTTTTATTTTTGTTTAATATTATGGCTGCACTTACAAATTTTTAATTCAAAATTTTGATAAAAAATAAGAAATAAAAATAGTAAAAATATTAAAACTATTTATAAAATATAACAAAATTCATCCATTCTTATTTAAATTTTTTATTCATTGTCTGATATATCGCAACATATCCCCAAAATGAAAATATAAAAATTTTGTTTTCATAAATGGCACCATTTGAATCATAAAATTCAAAAAAATAAAAAAAAATAAAAAATAAAAAACAAACTCAGATTGTCAACTGAATAAATATCTACTCAACTCAATTAATTTAAAAACATAATACACTCTATTTTTGGAATAAAGTCTACTTGTGCTTTAAAAAAAAAACAACTAATATCTTTATAAACTTTCACACTATATTTGTTGGTTTTTATTTTTTTACAAACTTTTTATTAAAATCTTTAACCCTTTGATTTTGTACTTAAAACTTCTAGCGGTTAATTTGCTTCGTTTGACATTATGGCCACTAGATGCTACCTATACATTTGAAAATAGGTCCTAACATATTTTTCTTTTAAGTATTAAAATTAGTCTGTCAGATAAATGATTGAACACGTAACACTCAAGACCTCTTTTCAAAATATATAAAGACTTTTGAAACTAGTACTGGAGCTAAAATAGTAAAGTTCACGTACGTGTTAAAAAAAGTGACTAGGTAGATTTATGGTTAAAAGTGATGTAAGGCCAACGACCATATAGGTAGTTTTAACTAACTAACTATCAATTAGTTAGCAATTAGTTAAACCACAACCATAATAAAACTATTTTCTTCTATAAAATGCACAGCTACGTTCAACTTGGTAGACTGAGATTAATTCATGAAAAAATAGAGTTTAGTTGTTACCAAACTTGGTATCAGAACATCATCGGACTTGGGACCGATGAACAATCTGCGGCAGAGCTCTGTCGGTCGAGGAACAACAAGAAGCGGGAAAACCCCTATCCTTTCTCCGAGGACTTCCTCTAGACGCTTATGGTCAGTGGAAGCTTCCCTCGAAGAAATCCGACAACTGTTGAACGACGTTGTACAACGATTAAATGAAGAAAATGTGCAGTGGAATGATAGAGAAATAGAACCACCGATGTTACAACATTGGGGAAGGAGAGGTAGAAGAGGTCCTGAATATTTTTAGACCTCAATTAAAATATTCAAGAAGAAGAATACCCGAAGATCAGCGGCCATTTCCGAAGGGCAGATGCGATCGAAGGTTCGATTGGCGAGCGCGCGAAGAAGAAATTCAAAACTCTTCTTCTTCAGAAGAAAGCGACAGCGAAGATGTTGATGAATTCGGACGACACCGATATGCCCGAAATGAAAGACAACAACGAGAAAATTCTGAATATAAAATGAAGATTGACCTCCCGAGCTACGACGGTAAATGCAACATTGAAATTTTTTTAGATTGGTTAAAGAACACTGAGAAATTTTTTTACTTGTATGGGGACAGCCAAAAACAAAAAAGTTCACTTAGTAGCGTTGAAGTTAAAAGGAGGTGCTTCAGCGTGGTGGGATCAAATCACAGTGAATCGACAAAAACAAGGAAATGACCTGATTCGATCGTGGGAGAAGATGAAGAAATCGATGAAATAGAGGTTTTTACCTCCTAGCTATGAGCAGACACTCTACACGCAATACCAGAATTGTAAACAAGGAATGCGGAAAATAGCTGAATACATCTAAGAATTTCACCAGTTTGGGGCTAGAACAAATCTGATGGAAAGAGAACAACATTTAATCTACGGTTTGTTGGAGGCCTGCAATTTGATTTAAAAAAGAAGGTTAAACTCCAACCATTCCAACATTTATCAGAAGCCATTGTTTATGCTGAAACTGTAGAAGAGATGTTTGATAATAGAGCAAAATCAACAAGATCAAAAGGACCTGGGAACCTTCTGTCTAAAAAAAAACTACTGTAGGAAATTCTAAATTAAAGAGCTCAACATCTGAAAAGTCAGTAGAACAAGAAAGGCAAGAAGAGAGCAGTGGAAAGAAAGAAGTTCCAGAAGGAACACAGAAAGACAATAATCCTTATCAATGTCCCTTCTCAGGTAGAAACGATCTAACAAAGCTTAAGTGTAAGTTCGTTACTCATAACCTAGCAAAAAGTTAAAAAAGTGAGAAAAGAGCCTTTCAAGACCCAAAATGGCAACAAAGTGTGTAAGTTTAAGTTTAAAACAAACCTAAAAAGTGTTGAAAACATGTCTACGTATCACTTGGACCTTAAAAAATGACCTAAGACATCTTAAGTGTAAGTTCATAACTCACAACCTAGCAGAAAGTTCAAAAAGTGTGAAAAAAGCACTTTAAGACCCAAAAGTGGCAACCGTGTGTGTGAGTGCAACAAACTTAGTGCCAAACCAACCTAAAATGCATTCAAAACATGTCTAAGTATCACTTGAACTTTCAAAACGGTCTAACAAATCTTAACTGTAAGTTCGTAACTCATAACGTACTAAAAAGTTCAAAAAAGATTGAAAAGAAGCACTTCAAGACCTAGAATGCCAAGTGTGTAAGTGCAACAAACTTAAATGCAAACAAACCAAAAAAGCATTGGAAACACGTCTTAGCTTTCAAACGACCTAATGACGCTTAAGTATAAGTTTGTAACTCATAACTTGCCAAAAAGTTCAAAAAAGTGTGGAAAAAGCCCTTCGATGGCAATCATGTCTGTATGTGCAACAAACTTAGTTCGAAACAACCTAAAATCTGTTCAAAAAATGTCTAAGTACCATTCGAACTTAAAAAATGGCCTAACAATGCTCAAGTATAATTTCGTAACTCATAACCTACCAAAAAAAATTCAAACATTATAAAAAAAGCACTTTAAGACCCAAAATGGCAATTAAGTGTGTAGATGCAACAAACTGAGTCTCAAACAAACCTAAAAGGTGTTCAAAATGTGTCTAAGTATCACTTGAACTATCAAAATGACCTAACTTAAGTGTAATTTCGTAAACCATAACCTACCAAAAAATTCAAAAAGTTTGAAAAAAAGCACTTCAAGGCCGAAAATGGCAACCAAGTGTGTTAGTGCGACAAACTTTGTTTCAGACCAACCTAAAAAGAGTTCAAAACGTGTATAAGCTTTCAAAACGATCAAACAATGTTTAAGTATAAGTTCCTAAATCACAACCGACCAAAATTTCAAAAAGTGCAATAAAAGCACTCTAACACCCAACATGTCAACTAAGTGTGCAAGTTCAACAAACTTAGTTCCAAACCAAAATAAAAAGAGTTTAAAACCTCTGAACATTGCTTAAGTGTAAATTCGTAACTCATAACCGACCAAAAAGTTCAAAACGAGTGAAAAAAGCACCGAGGACCTAAAATGGCAACCCAACCAAGTATGTAAGTGCAACAGACTTAGTCTCAAACAAACTTAAAAAGTGTTCCAACCGAGTCTACGTAACTTGCCAAAAAGTTTGTAACTCATAACTTGCCAAAAAGTTCAAAAAAGTGTGGAAAAAGCCCTTCGATGGCAATCATGTCTGTATGTGCAACAAACTTAGTTCGAAACAACCTAAAACCTGTTCAAAAAATGTCTAAGTACCATTCGAACTTAAAAAATGGCCTAACAATGCTCATGTATAATTTCGTAACTCATAACCTACCAAAAAAATTCAAACATTGTAAAAAAAGCACTTTAAGACCCAAAATAGCAATTAAGTGGGTAGATGCAACAAACTGAGTCTCAAACAAACCTAAAAGGTGTTCAAAACAAACCTAAACCAAACATGGGAATAATCAAGAACAACCTCGAGAAGTTTCAACAATGGCATGAAAACATGCAACAAAAACTATTAAGAAAGCAAAAATTACCTCAGGTATCCTAGAATTTCCACCGAGAATTAAAGAACGTATAAGATTACCTCAGATGATTGGAAACAAAGAAGAAGACCTTTGTATAGATTCAGATTCTTCTAAGAAAGAGGAATTAATTCCTAAATCTTCATCCCAACATTCCTGCAAGATTTCAACCCCTAACTTTGTTTCACATCCATTCACATTACAAAAACATGAATAAAAAAAGTTTCCAAGATTCAAAGAAGAATCTGACTCAAGCAAAAGAGAAATGCAATTTCATCAAGATTTTCCAGCCTACATCTTTTAGAAATCAAACTCAATCGTGCGATTGGAACGACCAAAATTGAAATTCAACTAAGTCACTTCATTCTTAAAAATTTAAAAGCGAAATTAAATGAATTTAGACTCATATATTCACATATATATGTACGTGTCTACTTGACCTAACCGGTTGGACTCTAAGGGATAGGCAGGTTTGGTTTTAGTTAGGCCAAAAGTGAAGAGTTCCCCACACAAGCTCTGATACTGAGGGAGCTCAACGCATTCTACTTCACCTAACCGGTTGGGTTTTAAAGGCTAGGAAGGTCTGGTTTTGGTTAGGCCAAAAGCGAAGAGTTCCCCACACAAGCTCTGATACTGAGGGAGCTCAACGCATTCTAATTGACCTAACCGGCTGGACTTATCGGCTAGGTAGGTCTGGTTTTGGTTAGGCCAAAAGTGAAGAGTTCCCCACACAAGCTCTGATACTGAGGGAGCTCAACGCATTCTACTTGACCTAACCGGCTGGACTCTATGGGCTAGGCAAGTCTGGTTTTGGTTAGGCGAAAAGTGAAGAGTTCCCCACACAAGCTCTGATATTGAGGGAGCTCAACACATTCTACTTCACTTGATCGGTTTGGTTTTTAAAGGCTAGGAAAGTTTGGTTTTGGTTAAGCCAAAAGTGAAGAGTTCCCCACACAAGCTCTGATACTGAGGGAGCTCAACGCATTCTACTTGACCTAACCGGCTGGACTCTAAGGGCTAGGCAGGTCTGGTATTGGTTAGGCCAAAAGTGAAGAGTTCCCCACACAAGCTCTGATACTGAAGGAGCTCAACGCATTTAACTTGACCTAACTGGCTGGAATTTAAGGGTTAGGCAGGTCTTGTTTTGGTTAGGCCAAAAGTGAAGAGTTCCCCACACAAGCTCTGATACTGAGGGAGCTCAACGCATTCTACTTGACCTAACCGGCTGGACTCTATGGGCTAGGCAAGTCTGGTTTTGGTTAGGCGAAAAATGAAGAGTTCCCCACACAAGCTCTGATATTGAGGGAGCTCAACACATTCTACTTCACCTAATCGGTTTGGTTTTTAAAGGCTAGGAAGGTTCGGTTTTGGTTAAGCCAAAAGTGAAGAGTTCCCCACACAAGCTCTGATACTGAGGGAGCTCAACGCATTCTACTTGACCTAACCGGTTGGACTTTAAGGTCTAGGCAAGTTTGGTTTTGGTTAGGCAAAAAGTGAAGAGTTCCCCACACAAGCTCTGATACTGAGGGAGCTCAATGCATTCTACTTCACCTAATCGGTTGGGTTTTAAAGGTTAGGAAGGTCTGGTTTTGGTTAGGCCAAAAGTGAAGAGTTCCCTACACAAGCTCTGATACTGAGCGAGCTCAACGCATTCTACTTGACCTAACCGGCTGGACTTTATGGGCTAGGTAGGTCTGGTTTTGGTTAGGTCAAAAGTGAAGAGTTCCCCACACAAGCTCTGATACTGAGGGAGCTCAATGCATTCTACTTGACCTAACCGGTTGGACTCTAAGGGTTAGGCAAGTCTGGTTTTGGTTAGGCGAAAAGTGAAGAGTTCCCCACACAAGCTCTGATACTGAGGGAGCTTAACGCATTTTACTTAGACCTAACCGACTAGACTCTATGGGCTAGGTAGGTCTGGTTTTGGTTAGGCCAAAAGTGAAGAGTTTCCCACACAAGCTCTGATACTGAGGGAGCTCAACGCATTTTACTTGACCTAACCGGCTGGACTCTAAGGGCTAGGCAGGTCTTGTTTTGGTTAGGCGAAAAGTGAAGAGTTCCCCACACAAGCTCTGATATTGAGGGAGCTCAACGCATTCTACTTCACCTAACTGGTTGGGTTTTTAAAGGCTAAGAAGGTCTGGTTTTGGTTAAGCCAAAACTGAAGAGTTCCCCACACAAGCTCTAATACTGAGGGAGCTCAACGTATTCTACTTCACCTAACCGGTTGGGTTTTTAAAGGCTAGGAAGGTCTGATTTTGGTTAAGCCAAAACTGAAGAGTTCCCCATACAAGCTCTGATACTGAGGGAGCTCAACGCATTCTAATTGACCTAACCGGCTCGACTTTATGGGCTAGGTAGGTCTGGTTTTGGTTAGGCCAAAAGTGAAGAGTTCCCCACACAAGCTCTGATACTGAGGGAGCTCAACACATTCTACTTAGACCTAACCGACTAGACTCTTGGGCTAGGTAGGTCTGGTTTTGGTTAGGCCAAAAGTGAAGAGTTCTCCACACAAGCTCTGATACTGAGGGAGCTCAACGCATTCTGCTTGACCTAACCGACTGAACTCTAAGGGTTAGGTGTCAAGGGCATAATCGTCCAAGGTATTATTTGTCGCACTCTTTGCAAGTTAAGCTATTTTCTTTGCAATTGACAGTCTTCAATGCTTTCTTTATGATGTTTTCAACTATTTAATTTCTCTTTCCCGTTTTATAAAAATATTTTCTCAAGAACGAGGAGGGAGGCTACATCATACCGCGAGTTTGTCCGCGGATTCCGAATTTCGAACGGCTGACTTGTTGATCGAGCTAAACAAGTGCCGCACAATCGTGTTGAGAAGTTACGATTGTGACAAGTGGTATCAGAGCCAAATTGGCTAATTGATGATAAAACCGAAACATGTCGTCATCGAATCCATCGGGCAAGGCCCAGAAAGACCGACTAGTAGAGCTAGAAGAACAGATGCTCTACCTAGTCGAAGTTCCCGACTCCATCCGCTACTTGGAGTCTCGTCTCGATGAAATTTCTGAGAAAACTAATACGATTGATGCGGTAGCTGGCCGTGTCGAAGGGTTTCCGATACAAGAGTTGATGACAAGGGTCGACGCCTGGAAACAACCATAAACATCGGAAGAACTGTCAACTACGAGCGTGGAGACAGTTCGACGGGCTCTGTTGCCCATATTGAGGAGCGTGTTCAAGAGCTGGATAGCTCTCAAAAGACGCTGTTAGAGATGATAAACGATATGTCAGAGGATTTCCGAGCTACCCTCGATGTCGTCAGAAACGAAATCGCAGATGTGAATGCGAGACTGAGCCTCACAATGCGAGCAATGGCAAATCAAGCTCCCGCTGGGGGAGCCATTCCGGTTAGTAGAGTGAAGATCCCGGAACCAAAGCCATTCTGTGGGGCAAGAGACGCGAAGGCCCTAGAAAACTATATCTTTGACCTGGAGCAGTACTTCAGGGCCACAAACACGGTTACAGAGGAAGCCAAAGTCACGTTGGCGACGATGCATCTATCTGAGGATGCCAAGTTATGGTGGAGGTCCCAATTTGTCGACATGCAGGAGGGACGTTGCGCGATAGATACTTGGGACGCTTTGAAGAGAGAACTTCGCTCACAATTCTTCCCTGAAAATGTCGAGATCTTAGCTCGACGAAAGTTACGCGAGCTGAAACACACCGGTAGTATTCGGGAGTATGTGAAACAGTTTGCGGGACTGATGTTGGATATACGTGATATGTCCGAGAAAGACAAAGTTTTCTGTTTTGTCGAAGGATTGAAGCCGTGGGCGAAGACAAAGCTATATGAACAAAGAGTTCAAGACCTCACGTCCGCGTACGCTGCAGCCGAACGGCTGTTTGACCTGTCTAACGACTCTCAAGATACGAGACGTCATCCAAGTTCCTCATCTGGAGGAAGTAGGAACAACCGCCCAAGTTCTCCTAAAACTACGGGAGGGGATAGACGCTTTAATGGAGATCGTAGATCCCATCAATCGAATACTGGAAACTCCTGGCGAGGACAAAGTAACCAGAATGTGTCCAGTCGTTCTCTTAGTTGCTTCATATGTAAGGGACCACACATGGCCAGGGAATGCCCGAACAAAACTGCTTTCAATGCATTCCAGGCATCTTTGGCCTCAGATTCAGACAATCAACAAAATCAGACTGAGAGGGAAGCAGACCAGACAGAAGAAGTTGATAACCCTCGAATGAGGGCCTTGAAATTTCTGTCATCTCTCCAGAAAAAGGTGGGGGAGACGAACACACTAGTGGAAAGGGGCTTAATGTATGTTGACATCTGGATCAACGAGAAGCCAACCAAAAGCACTATGGTTGACTCCGGTGCCACCCACAATTTCATAACAGAAGCAGAAGCTAAACGTTTGAATCTCCGCTGGGAGAAGGATGCAGGAAGAATGAAAGCCGTGAATTCTGCTGCCCTGCCTATCATCGGACTAGTGAAACGAACGATGATAAGATTAGGAGAATGGAGTGGCCTCGTAGACTTTGTAGTAGTAAAAATGGATGACTTTGATGTGGTACTGGGAATGAAGTTCCTACTCGAACATCAGGTAATCCCAATGCCTTTGGCCAAATGCTTGGTGATCACTGGACCTACACCCTCGGTTGTACAGACTGACCTACGTTAGCCAGATGGGTTGAAAATGATCTCGGCCATGCAATTAAAGAAGGGTCTCTCTCGAGACGAACCAACATTTATGGCCATCCCACTCAATTCGTCAGAGAACTCAGGGGAGACAGTCCCTAAGGAGATCGTGCGCGTGCTAAAGAAGTACCGTGATGTGATGCCCGATAGTTTGCCCAAGTCATTGCCACCTAGGAGAATGATTGATCATGAGATCGAGTTGGTGCCAGGGGCAAAACCGCCTGCGAAGAATGATTATCGTAGGGTTCATTAGGCCTGCAAAAGCTCCGTATGGGGCCCCGGTTCTTTTCCAGAAGAAGAAAGATGAGAGTTTACGATTCTGAATTGATTATCGTGTCCTAAATAAACTCACGGTTCGCAACAAGTATCCACTTCCCATAATTACTGACTTGTTCGATCGCTTACATGGGGCGAAATATTTTTCAAAGTTAGACTTGCGATCGGGGTACTACCAAGTGAGAATTGCAGAGGGAGATGAGCCGAATACAACCTGTGTCACTCGATATGGTGCGTTCGAATTCCTCGTAATGCCATTTGGTCTCACCAATGCCCCTGCCACCTTCTGTACGTTGATGAACCAGGTCTTCCACGAATATCTCGATAAATTCGTAGTAGTCTACTTGGATGATATAGTGGTCTATAGTACGACCATGGAGGAACATAGAGACCACCTGCAAAAGGTTTTTCAGAAATTGAAAGAGAATCAGTTGTATGTCAAAAGAGAAAAATGCTCTTTTGCACAAGAGCGGATAAACTTCTTGGGTCATGTAATAGAGTGTGGCCGAATTGGAATGGAAGAAGGGAAGATTGCTGTGATACGCGACTAGGCAATGCCGAAATCAGTCTCGGAGTTACGCTCCTTCCTCGGGCTGGCAAATTACTATCGTCGATTTGTCGAGGGATTCTCCAAACGAGCAAGCTCGCTGACTGAACTATTGAAAAAAGACGTTTACTGGAATTGGGACCCCGAGTGCCAAGCCGCCTTCGACGGCCTAAAACAAGCCATGATGGAGGGGCCACTTCTAGGGATTGCGGATGTGACCAAACCTTTCGAAGTCGAGACAGATGCGTCTGATTATGCGTTGGGGGGTGTGCTCCTACAGAATCGGCACCCGATTGCATATGAAAGTTGAAAATTCAATGCAGCCAAAAGGAGGTATACTGTGTCCGAAAAAGAAATGCTCGCAGTCGTACATTGTTTGAGGGCTTAGAGACAATACCTACTAGGTTCGTCGTTTGTAGTGAAGACGGACAACAGTGCAACCTGCCACTTCTTTACCTAGCCAAAGTTAACTTCGAAACAAGGAAGATGGCATGAATTTCTGGTCGAGTTCGACTTCGAATTTGAACACAAGAAGGGGTCGAGCAACCAGGCTGCTGATGCCCTAAGTCGAAAACAAGAACATGCAACCATATGCCTGTTAGCTCACCTCCGGGTTGGGTTTTGGTTAGGCGAAAAGTGAAAAGTTCCCCACACAAACTCTGATACTGAGGGAGCTCAACGCATTCTACTTCACCTAACGGGTTGGGTTTTAAAGGCTAGGAAGGCCTGGTTTTAGTTAGTCCAAAAGTGAAGAGTTCCCCACACAAGCTTTGATACTGAGGGAGCTCAACGCGTTCTTCTTGACCTAACCGGCTGGACTTTATGAGCTAGGTATGTCTGGTTTTGGTTAGGCCAAAAGTAAAGAGTTCCCCACACAAGCTCTGATACTGAGGGAGCTCAACGCATTCTACTTGACCTAACCGGCTGGACTCTAAGAGCTAGGCAGATATGGTTTTGGTTAGGCCAAAAGTGAAGAGTTCCCCACACAAGCTCTGATACTGAGGGAACTCAACGCATTCTACTTCACCTAACCGATTGGGTTTTGAAGGCTAGGAAGGTCTAGTTTTGGTTAGGCCAAAAGTGAAGAGTTCCCCACACAAGCTCTGATATTGAGGGAGCTCAACGCATTCTACTTGACCTAACCGGCTGGACTTTAAGGGCTAGGTAGGTCTGGTTTTGGTTAGGCCAAAAGTGAATAGTTCCCCACACAAGCTCTGATACTGAGGGAGCTCAACGCATTCTACTTGACCTAACCGGCTGGACTCTAAGGGCTAGGCAAGTCTTGTTTTGGTTAGGCGAAAAGTGAAATGTTCCCCACACAAGCTCTGATACTGAGGGAACTCAACGCATTCTACTTCACCTAACCGATTGGGTTTTGAAGGCTAGGAAGGTCTGGTTTTGATTAGGCCAAAAGTGAAAAGTTTCCCACACAAGCTCTGATACTGAGGGAGCTCAACGCATTCTACTTGACCTAACCAGCTGGACTTTAAGGGCTAGGTAGGTCTGGTTTTGGTTAGGCCAAAAGTGAAGAGTTCCCCATACAAGCTCTGATACTGAGGGAGCTCAACGCATTCTACTTGACCTAACCGAGTCGACTCTAAGGGCTAGGCATATCTGGTTTTGGTTAGGCCATGTTTTCAACAGCACATGTTTTCAGCACACATTATTAAGTATGTACAGTATTTAAAATATTTAGAAAATGGATAACATGTCTTCTACACATTTTTAAGCTATCAAAGAATGCATTTTCAACATATTTAAGATATTCAAATGACAAACACAATCACAAACCCGAGCTCCATGCTTAAGGGTTAGGCATACATGCTTGTCTAAGCTAGAAAGCAAATTAGACATGGTATTTATTTTAAGAATAAAGAAATTAAAAAAGTTTAAAATTTGGCAAAATGAAAATTTCCCAAAGGACATAGAACATGCAAAGCTACAACCCTACCCCCCACTTAAAACTTTAATTTGTCTTCAAAGCATTTTAAGCAAGATTGTAAGGATCGAAAAAAGAGATAGGGAACAGAAAACTTCCCCTTGCTTGCAAAGGTTCCAAATTCGATTATACTTCATTTTCCTTTATTCCTACAAAAAGAAAACAAGAATTTCTATCAAATTTTATTAAAGAGGTTAAACTAAAAATTTATGGATATCTAGGATGTTAAAATCAACGAGAAAAATAAGTTCTGCTTTAATAAGAACATCCTCAACTATGCCTATGGGGCTAACATATAGGACCTATCCACTAATTGGATACTTACATTGCTCTTTTGCAAATTATTTAACCCTAGTTCTTTTCCCACATACCCCACAAATCATCAATTGATGGGTATCTAAATCCATTTCCTCTTAAGCTTGGAATGAGAACTAAAACCACCACCTACACACGAGTATTTTTCACATGCATCAGAATAATACCATCACCCTAAATAAATAAAAAGGCTATGATCTTGGGTTCTACATATATTCTATCAATTCCAATTCTTTGAAAGTTAAATTCTTCCATCTATTACAGCGAGGAAAATGGATACTAAACATCCAACCAACGGACAAAGACCTCTTCCCTCCCTAATGGAAGTTTGTTTTGAAGTCCGCCTGGAAGAGGATCGCATTAATGCCATGGGTGTACTACTACCCCTACCATTGACTCCGCTGCCTTTAGCGCTCGGTCCTCAAATCATGACAATGACAAGAATAATGGAAAGTCAATTCCTGTGTGTGAGCACTGCAAGAAACAATGGCACACCAAGGATCAGTGTTGGAAACTCCACGGTCGTCCCCCAAGAGGTAAGAAACGGTTCTCCAACGAGAAACAGAACTCAGGACGTGCCTACATTAGTGAGACTACCCCTGTCAGCACCTCTCAATCAGTTGATCCTACTGCAAGCCAAACCAAGACTCCGACTCTGGGTGCCATTGCTCAGTCAGGTATGCCTCAGTCCTTGGGCTTATTAGCGTTGATCGGAAGAATCCCTGGATCTTAGACTCAATGGCTACAAATCACTTGACAGGTTCTTCGAAACACTTTATCTCGTATTCCCCGTGTGCCGGTAATGAAAAGATCGGAATAGCTGATAGCTCTCTAGCTCCAATCGCTGGCAAAGGACAAATAGTTCCCTCTGACAGTTTTACTCCCCAGAATGTTTTGCATGTCCCTAAACTGTCTTACAATTTGTCATTTATAAGCAAGATCACTCGTGAGTTGCAATGTAAGGTTATCTTCTTACCTGAATCGGTTTATTTCCAGGACATGAGCTCGGGGAGGACGATTGGCACTGCTTGACATAGCAGGGGACTTTACATCCTTGATGATGATACCTCCTATAGTAGTTTGTCTAGGGTTAGTTTACTGTCATTTTACTTTAGTACTTCTGAACAAGACTGTATGTTGTGGCATTTTCGATTGGGCCACCCAAACTTTACATATATGCAATATTTATTTTCCCACCTTTTTTCTAAACTTGATGTCTCTTCTCTATCTTGCGATGTGTGTATTTGGACTAAACAACATCGGGTCTCTTTTCCCTCACAACCATATAAACCTACACAACCGTTTACCCTCATCCATAGTGACGTTTGGGGTCCTTCCAATGTCACCACCTCATCGGAAAAGCGGTGGTTTGTAACTTTCATCGATAACCATACCCGTCTTACCTGGGTCTACCTTATCACAGATAAATCTGAGGTTTCATCAATTTTCCAAAACTTCTATTATACTATTGAAACATAATTTCATACAAAAATTGCAATTCTTCGGAGTGATAATGGTTGGGAATTCCAAAACCATAATCTTAGTGAATTTCTAACCTCCAAAGGGATTGTTCACCAAACCTCATGTGCCTACACTCCTCAACAAAATGGAGTGGTCGAACAAAAGAACTGTCACCTTGTGGAAGTAGCTCGCTCCGTTATGCTTCCCACTTCCCTTCCATCATACCTGTGGGGAGATGCTATTCTTACAGCCACTCACTTAATCAATAGAATGCCTTCTCGTATCCTCCACCTTCAGACTCCCTTAGATTGTCTTAAGGAGTCTTACCCCTCTACTCGCCTTGTGTCTGAGGTTCCTCTTCATGTGTTTGGGTGTACCACTTATGTCCATAATTTTGGACCTAATCAGACCAAATTTACCCCTCGGACTCAGGCATGTGTGTTTGTTGGATATCCCATACACCAACGCGGATATAAATGTTTTCACCCGCCGTCCAGGAAATACTTTGTCACTATGGATGTTACTTTCTGTGAGAACCGACCCTACTTTCCCGTTAGCCATCTTCAGGAGGAGAGTGAGAGTGAATAGTCTAACAACACTTTCGAATTTACTGAACCTACTCCTAGTACCGTATCTGACGTTGATCTTCATCCCATAATCTTACCCGCAAACCAAGTTCCCTGGAAAGCATATTATAGAAGGAATCTCAGAAAGGAAGTTGGGTCCCCTACTAGTCAACTGCCGGCTCTAGTCCAAGACTTCGAACATCCTCGAGACCAAGGTAGGGAAAACCCTACAGAACCTTGTACTAATTATACGATGAGTGAGAATGACAAGTCGGATGTTGCTGTTCTTAAAAATATGGGTGAAAATAACTGTGGTGATGAGATTGTGGTTAGAATAGAAATCAGTAATGATGAAGCAGCACAGGGTCATACAAGGAAACTTGATGAGTATGATCCCTCTCTTGACATTCCCATTGATGAGTATAATCTCTCTTCACAGTTTAGAACGTTTACAGCAAGCCTTGACTCTACCATAATACCGAAAAATATCTACACTTCTATAAAGTGTCATGAATGGAAAAATGCTGTTATGGAAGAGATGAATGCTCTTGAAAAGAATAGAACTTGGGAGATCTGTGCTCTACCCAAGAGACATAAAACTGTAGGATACAAATGGGTGTTCTCTCTCAAATACAAAGCAGATGGTACGCTTGATAGACACAAGGCAAGGTTAGTTGAAAAGAAATTTACTCAGACCTATGGTATTAACTGTTCAGAAACCGTTTCTCCAGTTGCTAAGTTGAATACTGTTAGAGTCTTCCTATCTGTTGTTGTGAACAAAGATTGGCCTCTATACCAGCTGGATGTTAAGAATACTTTTTTGAATGGAGACCTTGTGGAGGAAGTCTACATGAGCCCCCACCAAGATTTGAAGCCCAATTTGCTCAGCAGGTGTGTAAACTCCAAAAATCCCTATATGGTCTGAAACAGTCTCCGAGAGCATGGTTTGACAGATTCACTACCTTTGTCAAGTCCCAAGGGTATAGTCAAGGGCACTCTAATCATACTCTATTTACAAAGGTTTCCAAGACAGGAAATATTTCTATTCTAATAGTTTATGTAGATGAAATTGTTTTGACCGGAGATGATCAAACAGAAATCAAGGATTTGGGAAATCAGAAATATTTCCCTAAAAAAGCACTTCAAGACCTAGAATGCCAAGTGTGTAAGTGCAACAAACTTAGATTCAAACCAACCAAACAAACTTAAAAAGTGTTCCAACCGAGTCTACGTATCACTTGAACTTTAAAAGCAACCTCACAAAGTTTAAGTGTAAGTTTACAACTCCCAACGTACCAAAAAGTCAAGAACTGTGAAAAAAGCACTTCAAAGACCACAAAAGAAATGGCAACCAAATGTGTAAGTACAACAAACTTACCCTCAAACCAACCTTAAAAGTGTTCAAAACGAGTCTAATTATCACTTGAATTTTAGAAACGATCTAACAAAACTTAAGTGTAAGTTGGTTGCTCATAACCTAGCAAAAAGTTAAAAAAGTGAGAAAAGAGCCTTTCAAGACCCAAAATGGCAACAAAGTGCGTAAGTTCAACAAACTAAGTTTAAAACAAACCTAAAAGGTGTTGAAAACATGTCTACGTATCACTTGGACCTTAAAAAACGACCTAAGACATCTTAAGTGTAAGTTCATAGCTCACAACCTAGCGGAAAGTTCAAAAAGTGTGAAAAAAGCACTTTAAGACCCAAAGTGGCAACCGTGTGTGTGAGTGCAACAAACTTAGTGTCAAACCAACCTAAAACGCATTCAAAACATGTCCAAGTATCACTTGAACTTTCAAAACGATCTAACAAATCTTAACTGTAAGTTCCTAACTCACAACGTACCAAAAAGTTCAAAAAAGATTGAAAAAGAGCACTTCAAGACCTAGAATGCCAAGTGTGTAAGTGCAACAAACTTAGATTCAAACCAACCAAAAAGGCATTCGAAACACGTCTTAGCTTTCAAACGACCCAATGACGCTTAAGTGTAAAAGCTTGTAACTCATAACTTGCCAAAAAGTTCAAAAAAGTGTGGAAAAAGCCCTTCGATGGCAATCATGTCTGTATGTGCAACAAACTTAGTTCGAAACAACCTAACACCTGTTCAAAACATGTCTAAGTACCATTCGAACTTAAAAAATGGCCTAACAATGCTCAAGTATAATTTCGTAACTCATAACCTACCAAAAAAATTCAAACATCGTAAAAAAAGCACTTCAAGACCCAAAATGGCAATTAAGTGTGTGGATGCAACAAACTGAGTCTCAAACAAACCTAAAAGGTGTTCAAATCGTGTCTAAGTATCACTTGAACTATCAAAATGACCCAACAAAACTTAAGTGTAATTTCGTAAACCATAACCTACCAAAAAATTCAAAAAGTGTGGAAAAAGCACTTCAAGACCGAAAATGGCAACCAAGTGTGTTAGTGCCACAAACTTTGTTTCAGACCAACCTAAAAAGAGTTCAAAACGTGTGTAAGCTTTCAAAACGATCGAACAATGCTTAAGTATAAGTTCGCAAATCACAACCGACCAAAATTCCAAAAAGTGCGATAAAAGCACTCTAACACCCAACATGTCAGCCAAGCGTGCAAGTTCAACAAACTTAGTTCCAAACCAAAATAAAAAAGAGTTTAAAACCTCTGAACATTGCTTGAGTGTAAATTCGTAACTCATAACCGACTAAAAAGTTCAAAAAAGAGTGAAAAAAGCACCGAGGACCTAAAATGGCACAACCCGACCAAGCATGTAAGTGCAACAGACTTAGTCTCAAACAAACTTAAAAAGTGTTCCAACCGAGCCTACGTATCACTTGACCTTTAAAAGCAACCTCACAAAGTTTAAGTGTAAGTTTACAACTCCCAACGTACCAAAAAGTCAAGAACTGTGAAAAAAGCACTTCAAAGACCACAAAAGAAATGGCAACCAAATGTGTAAGTACAACAAACTTACCCTCAAACCAACCTTAAAAGTGTTCAAAACGAGTCTAATTATCACTTGAATTTTAGAAACGATCTAACAAAGCTTAAGTGTAAGTTGGTTGCTCATAACCTAGCAAAAAGTTAAAAAAGTGAGAAAAGAGCCTTTCAAGACCCAAAATGGCAACAAAGTGCGTAAGTTCAACAAACTAAGTTTAAAACAAACCTAAAAGGTGTTGAAAACATGTCTACGTATCACTTGGACCTTAAAAAACGACCTAAGACATCTTAAGTGTAAGTTCATAGCTCACAACCTAGCGGAAAGTTCAAAAAGTGTGAAAAAAGCACTTTAAGACCCAAAGTGGCAACCGTGTGTGTGAGTGCAACAAACTTAGTGTCAAACCAACCTAAAACGCATTCAAAACATGTCCAAGTATCACTTGAACTTTCAAAACGATCTAACAAATCTTAACTGTAAGTTCCTAACTCACAACGTACCAAAAAGTTCAAAAAAGATTGAAAAAGAGCACTTCAAGACCTAGAATGCCAAGTGTGTAAGTGCAACAAACTTAGATTAAAACCAACCAAAAAGGCATTCGAAACACGTCTTAGCTTTCAAACGACCCAATGACGCTTAAGTGTAAAAGCTTGTAACTCATAACTTGCCAAAAAGTTCAAAAAAGTGTGGAAAAAGCCCTTCGATGGCAATCATGTCTGTATGTGCAACAAACTTAGTTCGAAACAACCTAACACCTGTTCAAAACATGTCTAAGTACCATTCGAACTTAAAGAATGGCCTAACAATGCTCAAGTATAATTTCGTAACTCATAACCTACCAAAAAAATTCAAACATCGTAAAGAAAGCACTTCAAGACCCAAAATGGCAATTAAGTGTGTGGATGCAACAAACTGAGTCTCAAACAAACCTAAAAGGTGTTCAAATCGTGTCTAAGTATCACTTGAACTATCAAAATGACCCAACAAAACTTAAGTGTAATTTCGTAAACCATAACCTACCAAAAAATTCAAAAAGTGTGGAAAAAGCACTTCAAGACCGAAAATGGCAACCAAGTGTGTTAGTGCCACAAACTTTGTTTCAGACCAACCTAAAAAGAGTTCAAAACGTGTGTAAGTTTCAAAACGATCGAACAATGCTTAAGTATAAGTTCGCAAATCACAACCGACCAAAATTCCAAAAAGTGCGATAAAAGCACTCTAACACCCAACATGTCAGCCAAGCGTGCAAGTTCAACAAACTTAGTTCCAAACCAAAATAAAAAAGAGTTTAAAACCTCTGAACATTGCTTGAGTGTAAATTCGTAACTCATAACCGACTAAAAAGTTCAAAAAAGAGTGAAAAAAGCACCGAGGACCTAAAATGGCACAACCCGACCAAGCATGTAAGTGCAACAGACTTAGTCTCAAACAAACTTAAAAAGTGTTCCAACCGAGCCTACGTATCACTTGACCTTTAAAAGCAACCTCACAAAGTTTAAGTGTAAGTTTACAACTCCCAACGTACCAAAAAGTCAAGAACTGTGAAAAAAGCACTTCAAAGACCACAAAAGAAATGGCAACCAAATGTGTAAGTACAACAAACTTACCCTCAAACCAACCTTAAAAGTGTTCAAAACGAGTCTAATTATCACTTGAATTTTAGAAACGATCTAACAAAGCTTAAGTGTAAGTTGGTTGCTCATAACCTAGCAAAAAGTTAAAAAAGTGAGAAAAGAGCCTTTCAAGACCCAAAATGGCAACAAAGTGCGTAAGTTCAACAAACTAGGTTTAAAACAAACCTAAAAGGTGTTGAAAACATGTCTACGTATCACTTGGACCTTAAAAAACGACCTAAGACATCTTAAGTGTAAGTTCATAGCTCACAACCTAGCGGAAAGTTCAAAAAGTGTGAAAAAAGCACTTTAAGACCCAAAGTGGCAACCGTGTGTGTGAGTGCAACAAACTTAGTGTCAAACCAACCTAAAACGCATTCAAAACATGTCCAAGTATCACTTGAACTTTCAAAACGATCTAACAAATCTTAACTGTAAGTTCCTAACTCACAACGTACCAAAAAGTTCAAAAAAGATTGAAAAAGAGCACTTCAAGACCTAGAATGCCAAGTGTGTAAGTGCAACAAACTTAGATTAAAACCAACCAAAAAGGCATTCGAAACACGTCTTAGCTTTCAAACGACCCAATGACGCTTAAGTGTAAAAGCTTGTAACTCATAACTTGCCAAAAAGTTCAAAAAAGTGTGGAAAAAGCCCTTCGATGGCAATCATGTCTGTATGTGCAACAAACTTAGTTCGAAACAACCTAACACCTGTTCAAAACATGTCTAAGTACCATTCGAACTTAAAGAATGGCCTAACAATGCTCAAGTATAATTTCGTAACTCATAACCTACCAAAAAAATTCAAACATCGTAAAGAAAGCACTTCAAGACCCAAAATGGCAATTAAGTGTGTGGATGCAACAAACTGAGTCTCAAACAAACCTAAAAGGTGTTCAAATCGTGTCTAAGTATCACTTGAACTATCAAAATGACCCAACAAAACTTAAGTGTAATTTCGTAAACCATAACCTACCAAAAAATTCAAAAAGTGTGGAAAAAGCACTTCAAGACCGAAAATGGCAACCAAGTGTGTTAGTGCCACAAACTTTGTTTCAGACCAACCTAAAAAGAGTTCAAAACGTGTGTAAGCTTTCAAAACGATCGAACAATGCTTAAGTATAAGTTCGCAAATCACAACCGACCAAAATTCCAAAAAGTGCGATAAAAGCACTCTAACACCCAACATGTCAGCCAAGCGTGCAAGTTCAACAAACTTAGTTCCAAACCAAAATAAAAAAGAGTTTAAAACCTCTGAACATTGCTTGAGTGTAAATTCGTAACTCATAACCGACTAAAAAGTTCAAAAAAGAGTGAAAAAAGCACCGAGGACCTAAAATGGCACAACCCGACCAAGCATGTAAGTGCAACAGACTTAGTCTCAAACAAACTTAAAAAGTGTTCCAACCGAGCCTACGTATCACTTGACCTTTAAAAGCAACCTCACAAAGTTTAAGTGTAAGTTTACAACTCCCAACGCACCAAAAAGTCAAGAACTGTGAAAAAAGCACTTCAAAGACCACAAAAGAAATGGCAACCAAATGTGTAAGTACAACAAACTTACCCTCAAACCAACCTTAAAAGTGTTCAAAACGAGTCTAATTATCACTTGAATTTTAGAAACGATCTAACAAAGCTTAAGTGTAAGTTGGTTGCTCATAACCTAGCAAAAAGTTAAAAAAGTGAGAAAAGAGCCTTTCAAGACCCAAAATGGCAACAAAGTGCGTAAGTTCAACAAACTAGGTTTAAAACAAACCTAAAAGGTGTTGAAAACATGTCTACGTATCACTTGGACCTTAAAAAACGACCTAAGACATCTTAAGTGTAAGTTCATAGCTCACAACCTAGCGGAAAGTTCAAAAAGTGTGAAAAAAGCACTTTAAGACCCAAAGTGGCAACCGTGTGTGTGAGTGCAACAAACTTAGTGTCAAACCAACCTAAAACGCATTCAAAACATGTCCAAGTATCACTTGAACTTTCAAAACGATCTAACAAATCTTAACTGTAAGTTCCTAACTCACAACGTACCAAAAAGTTCAAAAAAGATTGAAAAAGAGCACTTCAAGACCTAGAATGCCAAGTGTGTAAGTGCAACAAACTTAGATTAAAACCAACCAAAAAGGCATTCGAAACACGTCTTAGCTTTCAAACGACCCAATGACGCTTAAGTGTAAAAGCTTGTAACTCATAACTTGCCAAAAAGTTCAAAAAAGTGTGGAAAAAGCCCTTCGATGGCAATCATGTCTGTATGTGCAACAAACTTAGTTCGAAACAACCTAACACCTGTTCAAAACATGTCTAAGTACCATTCGAACTTAAAGAATGGCCTAACAATGCTCAAGTATAATTTCGTAACTCATAACCTACCAAAAAAATTCAAACATCGTAAAGAAAGCACTTCAAGACCCAAAATGGCAATTAAGTGTGTGGATGCAACAAACTGAGTCTCAAACAAACCTAAAAGGTGTTCAAATCGTGTCTAAGTATCACTTGAACTATCAAAATGACCCAACAAAACTTAAGTGTAATTTCGTAAACCATAACCTACCAAAAAATTCAAAAAGTGTGAAAAAAGCACTTCAAGACCGAAAATGGCAACCAAGTGTGTTAGTGCCACAAACTTTGTTTCAGACCAACCTAAAAAGAGTTCAAAACGTGTGTAAGCTTTCAAAACGATCGAACAATGCTTAAGTATAAGTTCGCAAATCACAACCGACCAAAATTCCAAAAAGTGCGATAAAAGCACTCTAACACCCAACATGTCAGCCAAGCGTGCAAGTTCAACAAACTTAGTTCCAAACCAAAATAAAAAAGAGTTTAAAACCTCTGAACATTGCTTGAGTGTAAATTCGTAACTCATAACCGACTAAAAAGTTCAAAAAAGAGTGAAAAAAGCACCGAGGACCTAAAATGGCACAACCCGACCAAGCATGTAAGTGCAACAGACTTAGTCTCAAACAAACTTAAAAAGTGTTCCAACCGAGCCTACGTATCACTTGACCTTTAAAAGCAACCTCACAAAGTTTAAGTGTAAGTTTACAACTCCCAACGCACCAAAAAGTCAAGAACTGTGAAAAAAGCACTTCAAAGACCACAAAAGAAATGGCAACCAAATGTGTAAGTACAACAAACTTACCCTCAAACCAACCTTAAAAGTGTTCAAAACGAGTCTAATTATCACTTGAATTTTAGAAACGATCTAACAAAGCTTAAGTGTAAGTTGGTTGCTCATAACCTAGCAAAAAGTTAAAAAAGTGAGAAAAGAGCCTTTCAAGACCCAAAATGGCAACAAAGTGCGTAAGTTCAACAAACTAGGTTTAAAACAAACCTAAAAGGTGTTGAAAACATGTCTACGTATCACTTGGACCTTAAAAAACGACCTAAGACATCTTAAGTGTAAGTTCATAGCTCACAACCTAGCGGAAAGTTCAAAAAGTGTGAAAAAAGCACTTTAAGACCCAAAGTGGCAACCGTGTGTGTGAGTGCAACAAACTTAGTGTCAAACCAACCTAAAACGCATTCAAAACATGTCCAAGTATCACTTGAACTTTCAAAACGATCTAACAAATCTTAACTGTAAGTTCCTAACTCACAACGTACCAAAAAGTTCAAAAAAGATTGAAAAAGAGCACTTCAAGACCTAGAATGCCAAGTGTGTAAGTGCAACAAACTTAGATTAAAACCAACCAAAAAGGCATTCGAAACACGTCTTAGCTTTCAAACGACCCAATGACGCTTAAGTGTAAAAGCTTGTAACTCATCACTTGCCAAAAAGTTCAAAAAAGTGTGGAAAAAGCCCTTCGATGGCAATCATGTCTGTATGTGCAACAAACTTAGTTCGAAACAACCTAACACCTGTTCAAAACATGTCTAAGTACCATTCGAACTTAAAAAATGGCCTAACAATGCTCAAGTATAATTTCGTAACTCATAACCTACCAAAAAAATTCAAACATTGTAAAAAAAGCACTTCAAGACCCAAAATGGCAATTAAGTGTGTGGATGCAACAAACTGAGTCTCACACAAACCTAAAAGGTGTTCAAATCGTGTCTAAGTATCACTTGAACTATCAAAATGACCCAACAAAACTTAAGTGTAATTTCGTAAACCATAACCTACCAAAAAATTCAAAAAGTGTGAAAAAAGCACTTCAAGACCGAAAATGGCAACCAAGTGTGTTAGTGCCACAAACTTTGTTTCAGACCAACCTAAAAAGAGTTCAAAACGTGTGTAAGCTTTCAAAACGATCGAACAATGCTTAAGTATAAGTTCGCAAATCACAACCGACGAAAATTCCAAAAAGTGCGATAAAAGCACTCTAACACCCAACATGTCAACCAAGTGTGCAAGTATAATTTCGTAACTCATAACCTACCAACATGTCTAAGTACCATTCGAACTTAAAAAATAGCCTAACAATGCTCAAGTATAATTTCGTAAGTCATAACTTACCAAAAAAATTCAAACATTGTAAAAAAAGCACTTCAAGTCCCAAAATAGCAATTAAGTGTGTAGATGCAACAAACCGAGTCTCAAACAAACCTAAAAGGTGTTCAAAACAAACCTAAACCAAACATGGGAACAATCAAGAACAACCTCAAGATTTTCAAGAATGGCATGAAAACATGCAACAAAAACTATTAAGAAAGCAAAAATTACCTTAGGTAGTCTAGAATTTCCACCAAGAATTAAAGAACCTACAAGATTACCTCAGATGATTGGAAACAAAAAAGAAGACCTTTGTATAGATTTAGATTCTTCTAAGAAAGAGGAATTAATTCCTAAATCGTCATTCCAACATTCCTGCAAGATTTCAACCCCTAACTTTGTTTCATACCCATTCAACATTACAGAAACATGAATAAAAAAGTTTCCAAGATTCAAAAGAAGAATCTGACTCAAACAAAAGAGAAATGCAATTTCATTCAGATTTTCAAGTAAAAAAGATAGTTGTTTCAATATCCAATCTCAAATTCAGCAGACTTTAATTTTTTTTACAAAACCAACATTAAATTAAAGACTATATCAACCTTAATTTTCATGAAGCATTCCAAACCTCTCAACTTAAACAGATTAACATTACCTGTCAAGATCGACATTACTATCGATTGCAAAAGTTAAAGAAATGGGAGCCATGGAATCTCTCGCCCATTTCTCAATGAATCCAGTGCCCCTCTTGTTATGGTTCTTCTATTCAATGTTAGCTCACCTCCTTTTCCAGCCTACATCTTTTAGAAATCAAACTTAATCATGCGATTGGAACGACCAAAATTGAATTCAATTAAGTCACTTCATTCTTAAAAATTTGAAAGCGAAATTAAATGAATTTAGAATCACATATTCACATTGAGTTTACTTGATATATGTATGAATTTAGACAGATATATGTATGCGATTGGAAGGTCTGGTTTTGGTTAGGCCAAAAGTGAAGAGTTCCCCACACAAGCTCTGATACTGAGGGAGCTCAACGCATTCTACTTGACCTAACCGGCTGGACTCTAAGGGCTAGGCAGGTCTGGTTTTGGTTAGGTGAAAAGTGAAGAGTTCCCCACACAAGCTCTGATACTGAGGGAGCTCAACGCATTCTACTTCACCTAACTGGTTGGGTTTTAAAGGCTAGGAAGGTCTGGTTTTGGTTAGGCCAAAAGTGAAGAGTTCCCCACACAAGCTCTGATACTGAGGGAGCTCAACGCATTCTACTTGACCTAACCGGCTGGACTCTAAGGGCTAGGCAGGTCTGGTTTTGGTTAGGCCAAAAGTGAAGATTTCCCCACACAAGCTCTGATACTGAGGGAGCTCAACGCATTCTACTTGACCTAACTGGCTGGACTCTAAGGGCTAGGCAGGTCTGGTTTTGGTTAGGCGAAAAGTGAAGAGTTCCCCACACAAGCTCTGATACTGAGGGAGCTCAACGCATTCTACTTCACCTAACCGGTTGGGTTTTAAAGGCTAGGAAGGTCTGGTTTTGGTTAGGCCAAAAGTGAAGAGTTCCCCACACAAGCTCTGATACTGAGGGAGCTCAACGCATTCTACTTGACCTAACCGGCTGGACTCTAAGGGCTAGGCAGATCTGGTTTTGGTTAGGCCATGTTTTCAACAGCACATGTTTTCAACACATTATTAAGTATGTACAGTATTTACAATATTTAGAAAATGAATAGCATGTCTTCTACGCATTTCTAAGCTATCAAAGAATGCATTTTCAACATATTTAAGATATTCAAATGACAAACACAATCACAAACCCGAGCTCCATGCTCAAGGGTTAGGCAGACATGCTTGTCTAAACTAGAAAGCAAATTAGACATAGTATTTATTTTAAGAATAAAGACATTGAAAAAGTTTAAAATTTGAACATTTTTGGCAAAATGAAAATTTCCCAAAGGACATAGAACATGCAAAGCTACAACCCTACCCCCCACTTAAAACTTTAATTTGTCTTCAAAGCATTTTAAGCAAGATTGTAAGGATCGAAAAAAGAGATAGGGAACAGAAAACTTCCCCTTGCTTGCAAAGGTTCCAAATTCGATTATACTCCATTTTTTCCTTTATTCCTACAAAAAGAAAACAAGATTTTCTATCAAATTTTATTAAAGAGGTTAAACTAAAAATTTATGGATATCTAGGATGTTAAAATCAGCGAGAAAAATAAGTTCTCCTGCCTTAATAAGAACATCCTCAACTATGCCTAAGGGGCTAACATATAGGACCTATCCACTAATTGGATGCTTACATTGGTCTTTTGCAAATTATTTAACCCCTAGTTCTTTTCCCACATACCCCACAAATCATCAATTGATGGGTATCTAAATCCATATCCTCTTAAGCTTGGAATGAGAACTAAAACCACCGCCTACACACGAGTATTTTTCACATGCATCAGAATAATACCATCACCCTAAATAAATAAAAAGGCTACGATCTTGGGGTCTACATATAATCTATCAATTCCAATTCCTTGAAAGTTAAATTCTTCCATCTATTACAGCGAGGAAAAGGGATACTAAACATCCAAGTACAACGAAACATCCATCATACGTTCCACAATTTAATTATAGATCAAATATCATCCCAGATTCGTTAATTTGTATCCACTTCAAAATTTTAGACTACTTGTTTAGTTGCTTTCACATGGGAGACTTCAGCAGCTGGTTTTTAAATGTTTGCATGTGGAAAAACTTCATAGCAGCTATGAAATATCTATTCAAGATACTTTCATTGGCCACTCTCTAATCTACTTTTTCTGTGATTTTATTATGTCAAAAGAATGGAATGATCTAGAGTTTCACTAGCGGTGCATTAAGGATCCCATCCGAAACGAGATGCATAAAAGTGGACAGACAGAAAAGACAAGCATACCAGTCCAGAAGCTGGTGGCATTCCATATTCCAAAGCAGTAAGAAAATCATCATCAAGTGTCACTTCATAAGAATCATCCTCATCTTTTTGGCAATTGAAGTCCAAAGAGTCATTACATAAGAAACGAGATACATAAGAAACAGCTGAGCCATGCTTCTCATTGTGTTGCCTGATCTGGTCTTCTAATCATCCTCTGTGCCAATTTTGTTTGTTTTAAAAGAAAAAGATCATTACAACCATTCCAATTATCATGGAACCGAAACACTAAAACGTTCCAATAGAAACTATTATTTCTTGACATGGCACATAAACCAATAATGCACAAGTATACCAAGCAAGAAAAATAGAATGCTCATGTAGAGCTTGGACGCACATTGTTATGGAGTTAAGCACATAACACATAACAAAAACGATTCCTTTGGTAACCTTTCGACTGAAAGGGTCTATACAAGATGGAACAAAGTACAGGAAAGTTATCTTCCAAAAGGTGATAGACTATCCAGTTTAACTTGAGTTCAATACTAATGTACTTTCTCTTTCAAATGCCATGAAATTGGCTAAAAAGTTTCATCATCTGTGCACCCTTCTAACATTAATGATTGATATAATCACCTCTTACCTGATAAATACGATCGATCAATTCGAAAAATGCATTGGCCAGCTCACGACCACAAATGAAAAGTTCAAATCTTTCTGTAAACCCTGCATGGCTAATAATGCACAAGAAATGAAAATTTTTAACCCCTCCCAGGTAAGAAGAAAGAAAAGATAGAAAAGACATTCAAACAGCTGTTGGTGTAAAGATTTGAGATCTCAATCATGGTCATCCTCCAATAATTTCCCAAAGAGGAGAATAATTGAATATTTTAGGATGGAAAACAAAATTGATAATGACCCAGAGCTTATTTCTTTGGAGTTCTTGTAGATTACTAAAGGGATTAGACAATACGACTTTGTGTTTTAACATCAAGAGTGGATATCTTGTTATAGCACAAACTTAACTTAGGACAGTATGCTCCGTAAATTATGCTTTTATGTTTCTGCTTGAATAATTAGTTGTTTTTGTGTGTGCACTCTCACATATATATTCTAAATGATGATTATCTTTCTTGTCCTACAAATGAATCCTTGGTTGCAAATGGAATGGACAAATTTGACAATAAGATTGATAGAATCTAAGCGAGCAAAAGGCTGAAGTTTCATACCTGGGGGAGTGGAAGAACTGAAAGAACGTCAATTGTGAAGTAAGATAAAAAGAATCTCCAAGCTCTTGTGCAAACACCATCATCGGCTTCATCAGGTTTTGCATTATAAAATTTGGAATATCTAAAATGAAAATGACAGACTATAAGAATTATGTAGAGGAAGTCTATGATTGAGCTAACAATTACAACTACTATTCTCATCTTGTTGTCAAATCCAACACATCTTTTGCCTTAATCAACCAACAAGGTGTAACAGAACAAAGGATCCAACAAGGTAGCAATCACACACAACATGACAAGTATTTCATTCCACAAATGAAGAAATACCGGGTTTCTATCACCCAAACATTTAAGATATCCCAAACCTTTACTCCTAACTTCTCAATCAAATCTTATGTTTCCAAAACTCGTAAGCCTATCAAAACTAGTAGTAAAGCTTGTTGAAATTGATCTCAATGTTCTCAGTGAGCATGTTTCTCCAATATACGAAGGTTTACTCCTGGACAGGGGACAAAGCAAGTGGAACAAATGAACCAACAGATACTTCTACTATTTGATTTTGAAGAAAAGAATCACAGGAGATGGGGGACATCAGAAGAATTTCAACCGCACACAGAAAACAGATAAAAAATAGTATAGTTGACAACCCAACAACCATTTAACTGCAATACTTCCTAAATGATTAGCTGGTAATTATTTAATCTTAGAAGAGAACTAGAAATCGCCCTGGTCTATAGACAATACATAGAGAAATGACAATGATGTGAGTGATTGTTACTAAAGGAAAAAAATAGTTTACTGATGATGAATTGAAGTAGCCTTTCCTTTGTAATTGAATGATTTAAAGAGTGATCTAATGAATGTTATAAAAAATAAATGAGGGGAGAAACTCAACCATGGAGAGAAAATGGATGGTGAATGAAGTACCAAAAAACAAACTAGCAAATGCAGTCATAGTTAAAATAAAACCATCTTCCAAAGTAGTCTTCTCAACCAAATGGCACTTATTTTCTACAAACCCAACTTCTTTTCACTTTTTAAATATTCAATTTGTGTTAGTTCCTACACACAAAAAGATCACAAACTCCTGAAATGGATAGAATTACAGGGCTACAGGTTATAGTATTTTTGTGAATCTAAAGCAATTATGAAGCATAACCAAGTAGCAAACACAAACACTTGATGAAACTACTAACAATCACAAAAACTTTGGAAGTTAGAAGTGCAGAGAAAGAAAGTGAGAGAAGTCAATTCTGGCAAAGTGAGAGAAGTCAGTTTTGGCTTAAAAAATCCCTTTTGACTCCTTCCCAACTTCCCAGATGCAGTTGAACCCCTTCAAAATGACCACAACTGACTCAACTTACAGTAAAAAATCAAATTGAGTGAACATATGGCAAGTGGGTCCAATTCCTTTTACCACAGAAAACTATAATACAAGTTCTTTCACTACCTAAAACCCAAATTCCACAACCACAGTTATACAAGAAGAAGAACAACAACAAAAATGCCTCTCAAACTCCAACAAGAAGTACAGAAGAACTTGAATTCCAAAAGGGAACTTTACTTACCTCCGTACTTCCATGGCTGAATTGAGTGAGCTAGAAATTAGAAAACACAAAGAATGAAGCCGACTAAAAATGGAAACCAAAATGAATGAGCAATCAATGAAATATTAAGTATATCTGAAGAAACAAACATATTATTCTGATAAACCCTGCATAATTATTCTGAGATTATAAAGATGGTGTTTAAAATTGTATTCAATTCATTTTAAAAGGTTAACCATGAAAAGGAAGAACAGTGGAGACCATGAACTACTAAAGGCATGCAATTTTTCACAATATCATGATGAGAGACTTCATGCTTTAAGTAGTCTTTGACACAAATCAAGACTATAAAGTGTCGAACATTTTCTAATCTTTATTAAAGTTTATCTTTTTTCATGCTTTAGTAATAGAACTAATTTCACTTAACAAGGTCCAAAACTTGATGATTAATCTTGAGTTTATGATTTCAACCGCATACTGAAGTCAGTTCAACCAATCTACGAAATTACAAAATTAAAAATATAAAGGATGGCATACAAATTATATATAGACATTTTGGACAACTGCAACTTCTTTTTAGTACACGGTTGCAGGGATAGGGGTGCACTCAGGTGCGCATATTAGCACGAGGCAGATAAAAACCTTCATTAGAAGCCGAGTAACGGCTGCCATTGTGGATACACACTCCTCTGTTAAATTTTCTACACCAGATTTTACATCTTCTCTAATCTGTGAGATGATTCAACATAAGACCAAATTAATTTTTCATATTACAGGAAAATATCATTTCACCACACAAATTAAGAAAAAAATATACCAAAACATCCATAATCACACCACGTAAACTACCTTAACAACAGAATCAGACAACCCAGGGATGGAATTCTCAGGAACGGTCTCCATACTGAGCTTCCGCTTAAGTGGGTTAGAAGATGGAGCAGGCTCTTCAACTTAGTCGGCGAGGGTTTGGAATCGGGAACCATGGAGTTGGGAATTTGGGATCTGACGGTGAAGCATTTTCTTTGGAAGACGACATAGGCTTCCGAGGGGTCTTCCGCCCTTGATTCCGGCGCCGTTAGCGCATGGAATAGAAAATGGCAGTGGATCGGCGAGATGGGTATTTAGCAAGATAGGGTTTCTTGGGTGGATGCTTCATTTTAGAGAATAGAAATTGAGAGAAAGGAAGAGTGAAGATTCTGAGGAAGACGAAGGAGACAAGAGATCGAGAGAGAAGGGGAGGCGGAGAGGGGGGGAAGAGGAGGGAGATAGTTGCCGTTGAGAAGAAAGATGAAGAAATTTAGAAATGAGAGAGAAGCTGCGAAGGGAAGTTGTTTTTTGAAATTTGAAATGAAATGAAATGAAACCTTTTAATTTTTAACTAAGTTATTGGAGATTTTGAATTAAAAAAATAATATATAATTAAAGTTAAAAGAATGTATACGTGCATACACATTTTTTGCAAAAGAATACTTAATGCACTTGTTTTTTTAAATAGTTTTTAGACAAACTATTATAAATAGTGATACTATTTTACTAATAGACATTATTTAATAGAATCTAAAAATTTAATATATTTAAAAACGACTCTAATTTTTAAAACAACTCTATTTTTATATTAATAAAAATAATAAAACAGATAAAATATTTTTCTATCAAGTATAGAAAAATTTATCTCGGAGAGGTTTCTTATTAAACATAAATAACTATATGTCATTAAAATATTTTATTTATAAATATTTTAAAAAATAAATTCTGTTATTTAAAATAATTTCTTCAGAACTTTTCATCAAACTATGTTTTTTCCATAAATGATTTATTTTGTATTTTTATAGCCACGTGGAGAAAAAAACAAAAGGTGTGGAAATGTGTCCTATCGAGCGCCGATTCGATGTTTCGTTTTAGTGCCCGAAATTCAACCATTTATCTATTTAACTACAATTTACAATAAATCACAACTCATTCTTATTTCTTAATTCTCCCTATTTAAGTATTCCGTAATTAGTTATAAGTTTCCACCATATAATTTGATCACAATTGAGTCTTATCATATTTCATGACTTTAGTTTAATATTTATGGGGAAAATATAAAAAAGTACATAGTCATTTCTATAAAAAAAAAAATAAATAAAGAAACCTAAATTCTTTTGAAACGTTACAATATTGTTATTATTGTTTACTTTGGAAATAGTTGCAAAATTAAAATTAGATTCAATAGAATCGTGAAGAAATTTCTAATACTAGGATAGCAAGAGATTCATAAATTATTTATAGTACCTTTATTGGATATATCTAAGCATTGCTTAAAAATTGTAAAAGAGCGCTTAAGCTCCCTTTTTTAAATAGCTATCTATGTCGCAAAAATGTGAGCGTTCAAGGCATTGTGGAAATGGCTCGAAGTTGGAATACAAAGAAGGTCCACCCATAGCGGCTGCTTGCTGACGTAGATTCTCAATCACACTTAATTATCTAATGTATAAAATTTTCAAAATTTTATTTATTTGTTTTTCCTTTTCAATATTTGGTAATCTCCTTTAACCAAGAAACAAATTAACCCCCACCCTCTGGACCAACAAATTTTGACAGAACACAATAAACTCTTCTTTACCCATTTCTCATTTTTCAACCTCCTGCCTACTCTTTTTACCCAAAAATAAAAGCTGTAACTCTCTTTTATATAACCTCTTCTCTAACTTTTTCAAGAAAGTTCTTAAGCTGTATTGTAAGATTAATGATTTTTGTTAAAAAAAAATAATGTTATCTATTAACTAATCAAATGGTCCAAAGTTTAACATGGTATAGTTGTCAGAAAGTGAGCATCAAAATGACAGATTGTTAGATGTATATATTTCATTAACTAAGAGTTGTTAAGAACTTCAATGTATGATCAAGCTTTTGATTTCTTATCATGCTTGCTGGGGCTATGGATATATCTTTAGCATTCGGTAGAAATTCTAGGATTCTTGTACTCAAACTGATGTTTTATTGATTTTACAATATCAGATTATGTATATGACTATTTAATTCCCCAGATCATTTTCCAATAATTCAAAAGAATGTCTATTCTTGCTATTATGAATCTATAGAACGAGAAATAATTAGGGACATGCATAATAATAATAATAATAATGCTTCAGAACCAACTTCCTTTCTTTGTTCTTCAAGCTATGTATGACCAGCTAGTTTCGTCAAATAAATATTTTCCAACGAACATAACCAAGGTTGGGATATATGATGGAAGAAGGTGATGTTCGAAAAAAGAAAAGAAGGAAGAAGAGCATCCATAGCTACGAATTCACATGAAGAAGAGGAACTCGACGAACTCAAATGGCAAATCGGAGGAGTGGGTAGCAAATTAGAGAGATGGAGAGAGTTTTCGTGGAAGGGGAAGGGTAATTTCACAAATAATCAAAGACAAACCTTTTTTATTACCAACCAATTTTTAAAGATTTTATTAGGTATGACAAAATATAAATCTATATTGTTACCTTTATCTATTCAATTTTATTCAACTTAACTTTATGTTTTCTTTTTCTCTCCATCTAACTTTTTCGATGATCACCTCCCTCCCTCATACCTCACCTCACCTCCGACGGTCACACCACTTTCAGTCTCTTAAATCTGGTTGTCTCCACTCCAACATCTCTCACTCTTACCGCTACCGCCATGCCATGCCACTCTCACTCTCTCATAGCCACGATCACTTTCAGGAATTTAAAAAATATATATAAAAAAAACATATGTTGATAAAAGGCAAACTGTGAAGTCAAACCAAACCACATAATGTAATTTGATTTTCGATTTTGGTCTGATTCTATTCTAGAAAACACAAGCTCCAACAAACTATGAACACACCCATATATAATAGGGTAGATTATTAGTTTGGTCTCTTTTTTTCACTTTTTTTTCAAAATATTTAATAACACATTAATGTTAACACTATTAGGCCAACCAATAATAATAACAATAAAATTTATAGCTACATGATTTTATGTATCAATACTTCATCTATCTAACCTATTTGTTCAACCATCAAATATTGCTTATGTTTATGGATGTCTCTTAGCAATTGCCAAATAACATGGCTAATTAAGCAATAATTAAAATCTCATATACTAGTTCAACGAGTCACTATAATTTTGATCCCAGGGAATTTGAGACTTTGTATTGAAAAAAAACAAAGGCAGGTAAGTGTCAACAATGTATACATCGATAATTATGTAGAAAAAATGTAGTCCATGAAACCGTTGCTTAATTAAATAATTTATAAATACACTAAAGTCTAAATTGAGCTGGGCCATATATTCGAATGTTAGGGAATGCACGAAGGTTTTCATATAGATAATTCGCCAATTCTTCCTGTTAGCATACAACACCTCCTCGTCGTTAGACTAAAGTCTTAAAACTAGTAAACATATTTATCATATCATTCTGAATTTTCAGTGTTCCAGGTAACCTAGTTGATAGAAAAATAATACATAAATTCCTTGATTAAAGAAAAAAAATTCTATTACTAACTTACTATGAAGGTATTTATTTAGTTGATACCCTGATTTAGTTGCTTCACGCATTTTTCACCGCCCAAAAATTCTCAAACAAAGGGTATATACCAAATTTCAATCAACTCACTTCGTAACTATGAATTTTTTGCATTTCGATCCTAGATAAATAATCAATAGCAGCTCCCCAAACCAATTGCTTCTCCAATTGTAGGCGTCCCAGCTTCAAATCTAACGAAGGGGGATATGAGTAATTAGTAGAATTAAGGACAATATTGTCCACCAAAAAGACTTCTTAATGCAAATATCAAAAGGCATTTGGGTAGGAAGAGAATACATAGAAGAGATGAAAGGATATGTAAAAAGGCATCAATTAATGAATAGTTCGAATAAAATAGACATCACAAAATGTTAGCACCATTCAAGAAGTCATCTATTTAAATCTCATAATGACTTCAAAAAGATTATTTATCAAGTGTCAATTATTATGAGAACAAATGAGCAAACAAATAATGCTAAACGACAGTTATTTAGGTCTCTTGCAATTCTTGAGCCCTATATATTGAACGTTTTAATTTTTCCACATCATATAAAATAAATACATTGAGAAAAATTTCATTTTAAAGTAAAAAGAAAAGGACAAAATTGCAACCATGGAGTCCACTAACCTGGAACGAGGTTGTGCAAATGTGGAATGGTCAAGAAATCTCCACCATCTAGAGCCATGTAGGACCAAATATGAAAATTAGATACTGACTTCCTAAAAACGAACTGATGCAATTTTAATTTCATAACTTATCTTCTCAAAGGACATACCTAAGAATGGAGGCATTGCAAACAATAGATCAATCTACAAGAATCCAATGCCTGTAGGCCCACACATCTTAAGCACGTTTATTCCTTATCTTCATATGCCCAAATGTAAGGCTTGCCATTTAATTAATAAGAAAACAACCTAACCTTGTGAGAAGAAGCAACAAGAAAGTCAGCATCAAGTGCCTAGATGTCGACAACTATATGTAGAACACTCTAGCACGCATCTACAAGCACTTTTTCCCCAAAATGATGTGCTAAGCCAACTATTTCTTCAATTGGAAGAACATAAGTTGCAGAGAAAAAAATCAAATCATACCGAATTCCACTATTTGCATAGAGTTATTATTAGAAAGATATCAAGAGTAACTAGACACAGATCAAGAGAAGGAAAAATGTCTGACAGTTCTTTTCATTCTTCATTCATTTGACTTTATTATTTTTATTCAGCTGCAAACCTTTCCACTAGAAGTGTGATAACTGAAGTAATATGATAACACTTCAGTTTGAAATATTCACCTACTACTTGTTTTATTTGAGTAATGTTTATAAATTGAATGGTGTAAAAAGGAAATAGATTTAAAAAAATGCTAAATATCAAATAGAATGGTGTACCCAGTACATTTTGAGACATGATAGGTAACCACAAGCTTTGTTTTTGTTGAAAACATTTCCTTTAACTCTAGTAAGTTTGGGACATTATGTTCACCTAAACTTACAAACTTCAGAACAACACCGGTCCTTTCAGCTATAAGTTGCCAAGGAACAATGGCACTATGATGTTCAGCAACCGTAAGTATGATATGCACTGAAAGAATAGATTGTTACAGTTTAAACTTAAAGTAAAAGCAGTATATGGCTACACATGTTTAAAAAGATAAAGGATGCAACTTCATGATGTAGGAATGTAAAACACTTTCATTAACTTAAATATGAAATCATAATCTTCACAAATAAAACCTTAAAGCCTACTGTTAGAATTAGTAGGGCTTTGTCCTTAGAGTATTTTTGGAAAGAATAATATATAAGATTTTATTTCCTAAATATTTCCTAGATCTTTTCCTTTCTTACTCCTATTGTACTATATTTATTTTCTCTATTTGTACCAATTGTATTCATAAGAAAAATAATAAAAACTAAAGTATCGTGGTTTTTCTCCCGGTTCTCTGGTTTCCACGTAAGTCTCGGGTTGTTGTTAATTGCTTTCAATATGGTATCAGAGCAAAGCAATAACAAAACCCTAGGAGAAACCCAGATCGAAATTGAACCCGTCACTGTCGTCGCTGCCGCCATGGAGAAACTGCTTCAGAACCTACAGAAACCGTCGATCTACCCAACGGGAGTGGTTTCGCAGTCGTACGAGCCACCGTCTGACCAGAAGATGCTTCACGCGCCGCTTCTCTCCAGCGCATGGGCCGTTTCATCTCACCGCCCAGCCCATTCCCTTTTACGCACCGTCGGATGTCCAACCGTCAAGCCCTTCCGGCCATTCGCATCCTCACGCGCCGCCTATGAGCTCCGGACAGCAACCCTCAACCGTAAATCTTTCAAATCTGTACAGTAAGCATCCGCTGTACGTTGACTCTTTACAGCAACCGTTGTTTTCTGGTAACGGAATTAATCAACCTCAAAACAGATCGAACATTGAAGCGGGTGAGTCTTTGATGCATTTCAAACCAACCGAGTTACCGATGTATTCCAAGAACCCGATAACTTCGTTCCCTAATTTACTGTCAAATTATATAACTGGCTCTTTGGGTTCGTCTACAGAGAATTTTTCAGGTGAAAAATTAAATGGGCAAAATTATTTTTCTTGGTCCCAATCAATAAAGATGTTCCTCGAAGGTCGCCACCAGTTCGACTTCTTAACTGGAGGGACTGTACGTCCTCTACCAGGAGACGCCTTGGAACAACTTTGGAAAGGGGAGGACTCACTTATTCGGTCCATGTTGATTAATAGTATAGAACCACAGATCGACAAGCCTCTACTATCTGCTGCCACAGCAAAAGATTTGTGGGATACAACTCAAATCCTTTACTCGAAACGACAGAATGCCTCTCGGTTGTATACACTGCGAAAACAGGTCCATAATTGCAAACAAGGGACTCTGAACGTGACTACCTATTTTAACAAGCTCTCTCTCCTCTGGAAAGAGATGGATTTGTGCAGAGAGACAGTTTGGGACACACCAAATGACGATACTCAATATGCTAAACTTGAAGAGGTTGATCGTGTTTATGACTTCCTTGCAAGACTTAATCCCAAATTTGATACTGTTTGTGGTCGTATACTCGGACAAAGACCTCTTCCCTCCCTAATGGAAGTTTGTTTTGAAGTCCGCCTGGAAGAGGATCGCACTAATGCCATGGGTGTACTACTACCCCTACCATTGACTCCGCTGCCTTTAGCGCTCGGTCCTCAAATCATGACAGTGACAAGAATAATGGGAAGTCAATTCCTGTGTGTAAGCACTGCAAGAAACAATGGCACACCAAGGATCAGTGTTGGAAACTCCACAGTCGTCCCCCAAGAGGTAACAAACGGTTCTCCAACGAGAAACAGAACTCAGGACGTGCATACATTAGTGAGACTACCCCTGCCAGCACCTCTCAATCAACTGATCCTACTGCGAGCCAGACCAAGACTCCGACTCTGGGTGCCATTGCTCAGTCAGGTATGCCTCAGTCCCTTGGGCTTATTAGCGTTGATGGGAAGAATCCCTGGATCTTAGACTCAAGGGCTATAGATCACTTGAAAGGTTCTTCGAAACACTTTATCTCTTATGCCCCGTGTGCCGGTAATGAGAAATTCGAATAGCTGATGGCTCTCTAGCTCTAATCGTTGGCAAAGGACAAATAGTTCCCTCTAACGGTTTTACTCTCCAGAGTGTTTTGCATGTCCCTAAACTGTCTTACAATTTGTTATCTATAAGCAAGATCACTCGTGAATTGCATTGTAAAGCTATCTTCTTATCTGTATCGGTCTATTTTCAGGACATGAGCTCGAGGAGGACGATTGGCACTGCTTGACATAGAAGGGGACTTTACATCCTTGATGATGATACCTCCTATAGTAGTTTGTCTAGGGTTAGTTTACTGTCATCTTACTTTAGCACTTTTGAACAAAGACTGTATGTTGTGGCATTTTCGACTGGGCCACCCAAACTTTACATATATGCAATATTTATTTCCCCACCTTTTTTCTAAACTTGATGTATCTTCTCTATCTTGCGATATGTGTATCCGGGCTAAACAATATCGGGTCTCTTTTCCCTCACAATCATATAAACCTACACAACCGTCTACCCTCATCCATAGTGACGTTTGGGGTCCTTCCAAGGTCACCACCTCATCGGGAAAGCGGTGGTTTGTAACTTTCATCGATGACCATACCCGTCTTACCTGGGTCTACCTTATAACAGATAAATCCGAGGTTTCATCCATTTTCCAAAACTTCTATCATACTATTGAAACATAATTTCATAAAAAATTGCAATTCTTCGAAGTGATAATGGTCGGGAATTCCAAAACCATAACCTTAGTGAATTTCTAACCTCCAAAGGGATTGCTCACCAAACCTCATGTGCCTACACTCCTCAACAAAATGGAGTGGTCGAACAAAAAAACCGTCACCTTGTGGAAGTAGCTCGCTCCCTTATGCTTTCCACTTCCCTTCCATCATACCTGTGGGGAGATGTTATTCTTACAGCCACTCACTTAATCAATAGAATGCCTTCTCGTATCCTCCACCTTCAGACTCCCTTAGATTGTCTTAAGGAGTCTTACCCCTCTACTCGCCTTGTGTCTGAGGTTCCTCTTCGTGTGTTTGGGTGTAACGCCCCAACAAACTCGTTTTTGTTCATCTTACTATTAATATTTATGTATGGTCTTGGAAAAGACAAATTTATTGGGAGAACCTTATCATTTTGAATTTTCCGGTTTATTAAAGTTGGGTTTTCCACTTTTTTTATTATTAAGTATTTTTCTATTATGTTACCTATTTTAGTATTTAGAAATTATTTAGTGAGTTATTGCTAATTGAAAGGAGGGTTGGTTGAGTTTGGTGAGATTTGGAGAGAGAGAGGAGATGGTTGGTTTGGGTTATTTGAAGGAAAAGAAAAGAGATATTGTCTTATAAAAAGCCTTGGGTCTCGTGCGTAAATAAGAAGAGAAAAATCAAAGAAAGAAAGGGGGGAAAAGAAAAGAGAAAAAGGGAGAAAAAAAATATTTATTAATAAAACCCTAGCCGCCGCACGCCGCCACACGCCGCCGCGAACCCGAGCCGCCAAGCCTTCCCCTCTCTGTTCAGCAGCGCAGCCGAGTCTGCAGTCCACCCGAGCCGTCGCCGAGCTTCCAGCCGCGTCGGAAGAATCGTCCAAGCCGATCCGCGCACGCCGAGCGTCTGCCGGAGCAGCCGTCTCTCGCAGCCGTCGCCCGAAGCCAAGCCCGCGTCACCCTTCGCGATCCGCAGCCGATCCGTCAGCCAGCCGCGTCGTGTCAAGGGCATAATTTTCCATGGTATTATTTACCGATGGTCGTATGCCCGAATACCCCCAAATCACTTTATCTTTATGTCTTGAAAGTAGTTTAGGTTAATTCTTTCGTTTAGGTGTCGCCGAGTCATAGTGTGACATTTCGGCTTTTTCATATGCAAGCCTGCCAAGGCCAAAATTCTCAATATGTACTATAGGGGGTACATGACTAAGTCCGACCCCCGCCCAAACCTTGTCACACTCTTTGCATGTTGAGTTATTTTCCTTGTAATTGACAGTCTTCAATGCTTTCTTTATGACGTTTTCAACTATTTACTTTCTCTCTCCCGTTTTATAAAAACATTTTTCCAAGAACGGGAAGGGAGGCTACGTCATACCGCGAGTTTGACCGCGGATTCCGATTTTCGAACGGCTGACTTGCTGATTGAGCTAAGCAAGTGCCGCACAATCGTGTCGAGAAGTTACGATTGTGACAAGTGGTATCAGAGCCAAATTGGCTAATTGACGATAAGACCGAAACATGTCGTCGTCGAATCCATCGGGCAAGGCCCAGAAAGACCGACTAGTAGAGCTAGAAGAACAGATGCTCTACCTAGTCGAAGTTCCCGACTCCATCCGCTACTTGGAGTCTCGTCTCGAAGAAATTTCCGAGAAAACTAATACGATCGATGCGGTAGCTGGCCGTGTCGAAGGGTTTCCTATACAAGAGTTGATGACAAGGGTCGACGCCCTGGAAACAACTATAAACATCGGAAGAACTGTCAACTACGAGCGTGGAGATAGTTCGACGGGCTCTGTTGCCCATATTGAGGAGCGTGTTCAAGAGCTGGATAGCTCTCAAAAGACGCTGTTAGAGATGATAAACGGCATGTCAGAGGACTTCCGAGCTACCCTCGATGTCGTCAGAAATGAAATCGCAGATGTGAATGCGAGACTGAGCCTCACAATGCGAGCAATGGCAAATCAAGCTCCCGCTGGGGGAGCCATTCCGGTTAGTAGAGTGAAGATACCGGAACCAAAGCCCTTCTGTGGGGCAAGAGACGCGAAGGCCCTAGAAAACTATATCTTTGACCTGGAGCAGTACTTCAGGGCCACAAACACGATTACAGAGGAAGCCAAAGTCACGTTGGCGACGATGCATCTGTCTGAGGATGCCAAGTTATGGTGGAGGTCCCGATTTGTTGACATCCAGGAGGGACGTTGCACAATAGATACTTGGGACGCTTTGAAGAGAGAGCTTCGCTCACAATTTTTCCCTGAAAATGTCGAGATCTTGGCTCGACGGAAGTTACGCGAGCTGAAACACACCGGTAGTATTCGGGAGTATGTGAAGCAGTTCGCAGGACTGATGTTGGATATACGCGATATGTCCGAGAAAGACAAAGTTTTCTGTTTTGTCGAAGGATTGAAGCCGTGGGCGAAGACGAAGCTATATGAACAAAGAGTTCAAGACCTCACGTCCGCGTACGCTGCAGCCGAACGGCTGTTTGACCTGTCTAACGACTCTCAAGATACGAGACGTCATCCAAGTTCCTCATCTGGAGGAAGTAGGAACAACCGCCCAAGTTCTCCTAAAACTATAGGAGGGGACAGACGCTTTAATGGAGATCGTAGATCCCATCAATCGAATACTGGAAACTCCTGGCGAGGATCAAGTAACCAGAATCTGTCCAATCGTCCTCTTAGTTGCTTCATATGTAAGGGACCACACATGGCCAGGGAATGTCCGAACAAAACTGCTTTCAATGCATTCCAGGCATCTTTAACCTCAGATTCAGACAATCAACAAAGTCAGACCGAGAGAGAAGTAGATCAGACAGAAGAAGTTGATAACTCTCGAATGGGGGCCTTGAAATTTCTGTCATCTCTCCAGAAAAAGGTGGGGGAGACGAACACGTCAGTGGAAAGGGGCTTAATGTACGTTGACACCTGGATCAACCAAAAGCCAACCAAAAGCACTATAGTTGACTCCGGTGCCACCCACAATTTCATAACAGAAGTAGAAGCTAAACGTTTGAATCTCCGCTGGGAGAAGGATGCTGGAAGAATGAAAGCCGTGAATTCTACTGCCCTACCTATCATCGGACTAGTGAAACGAACGATGATAAGATTGGGAGGATGGAGTAGCCTCGTAGACTTTGTAGTAGTAAAAATGGACAACTTTGATGTGGTACTGGGAATGGAGTTCCTACTTGAACATCAGGTAATCCCAATGCCTTTGGCCAAATGCTTGGTGATCACTGGACCTACACCCTCGGTTGTACAGACTGACCTACGTCAACCAGATGGATTGAAAATGATCTCGGCCATGCAATTAAAGAAGGGTCTCTCTCGAGACGAACCAACATTTATGGTCATCCCACTCAAATCGTCAGAGAACTCAGGGGAGACAGTCCCTAAGGAGATCATGCGCGTGCTAGAGAAATACCGTGATGTGATGCCCGATAGTTTGCCCAAGTCTTTGCCACCTCGGAGAATGATTGATCATGAGATCGAGTTAGTGCCAGGGGCAAAACCGCCTGCGAAGAATGCTTATCGTATGGCGCCTCCAGAGTTAGCTGAACTTCGGAAACAGTTAGATGAACTACTGAATGCAGGGTTTATCAGGCCTGCAAAAGCTCCGTATGGGGCCCCAGTTCTTTTCCAAAGGAAGAAAGATGGGAGTTTACGACTGTGCATTGATTATCGCGCCCTAAATAAGCTCACAGTCCGTAACAAGTATCCACTTCCCATAATTACTGACTTGTTCGACCGCTTACATGGGGCAAAGTATTTTTCAAAGTTAGACTTGCGGTCGGGATACTACCAAGTGAGAATTGCAGAGGGAGATGAACCGAAGACAACCTGTGTCACCCGATATGGTGCGTTCGAATTCCTCGTAATGCCATTTGGTCTCACCAATGCCCATGCCACCTTCTGCACGTTGATGAACCAGGTCTTCCACGAATATCTCGATAAATTCGTAGTAGTCTACCTGGATGATATAGTGGTCTATAGTACGACCATGGAGGAACATAGGGACCACCTACAAAAGGTTTTTCAGAAATTGAAGGAGAATCAACTGTACGTCAAAAGAGAAAAATGCTCTTTTGCACAAGAGCGGATAAACTTCTTGGGCCATGTGATAGAGTGTGGCCGAATTGGAATGGAAGAAGGGAAGATTGCTGCGATACGCGACTGGGCAATGCCGAAATCAGTCTCAGAGTTACGCTCCTTCCTCGGTTTGGCAAATTACTATCGTCGATTTGTCGAGGGATTCTCGAAACGAGCAAGCCCGCTGACTGAGCTACTGAAAAAAGACGTTCACTGGAATTGGGACCCCGAGTGCCAAGCCGCCTTCGACGGCCTAAAGCAAGCCTTGATGGAGGGGCCACTTCTAGGGATTGCGGATGTGACCAAACCTTTCGAAGTCGAGATAGATGCGTCTGATTATGCGTTGGGGGTGTGCTCCTACAGAATGGGCACCCGATCGCATACGAAAGTCGAAAATTGAATGCAGCGGAAAGGAGGTATACTGTGTCCGAAAAAGAAATGCTCGCAGTAGTACATTGTTTGAGGGCCTGGAGACAATACCTACTAGGGTCGTCGTTTGTAGTGAAGACGGACAACAGTGCAACTTGCCACTTCTTTACCCAGCCAAAGTTGACTTTGAAACAAGCAAGATGACAGGAATTTTTGGCCGAGTTCGACTTCGAATTTGAGCACAAGAAGGGGTCGAGCAACCAGGCTGCGGATGCCCTAAGTCGAAAACAAGAACATGCAGCCATATGCCTGTTAGCTCACCTTCAGGGGAGCGAGATTGGTGGGTCGATCAGAGACACCTTGAGAGAGTTCCTACAGAAAGATCATGCCGCTCAGAATGTCATGAATTTAGCGAAGGCGGGCAAAACACGACAGTTTTGGGTCGAGGAAGACTTGTTAGTCACAAAGGGCAATCGACTATATGTTCTAAGAGCAGGGGACTTAAGGAAGAAATTGTTGTACGAATGTCACGACACTCTATGGGCTGGCCATCCCGGATGGCAGCGGACGTACGCCCTGTTGAAGAAGGGTTACTTTTGGCCGAATATGAGAGATGATGTCATGCAGTACACTAAGACGTGTCTCATCTGCCAACAAGATAAGGTAGAGAAAGTGAAGGTTGCTGGACTTCTTGACCCTCTACCGGTTCCAACAAGACCTTGGGAGAGTGTCTCTATGGACTTCATCACCCATCTTTCTAAGGTAGGCGACTTTGAAGCCATTTTAGTCACCATTGATCGTTTTTCAAAGTACGCCACCTTCATCCCCGCCACCAAGCAGTGTTCAGCAGAAACAACAGCTCAATTGTTCTTTAAGCATGTTGTTAAATTGTGGGGAGTCCCGACAAGTATAGTGAGCGACAGAGATGGTAGATTCATTGGCTCCTTCTGGACAGAGTTATTTTCCTTCTTGGGGACGAGTCTGAACATATCATCAAGCTACCATCCCCAAACTGACGGCCAGACTGAGCGATTCAACAGCATGCTCGAGGAATACTTGCGCCATTTTGTAAACGCAAGGCAAAAGAATTGGGTCCAGCTGTTGGACGTAGCCCAATTCTGTTTCAACGCTCAGACAAGTTCATCTACAGGGAGAAGCCCATTTGAGATTGTTTCTGGGAGGCAACCAGTACTGCCACACCTTGTTGATCATCCTTTTGCAGGGAAGAACCCTCAAGCCCTCAATTTCACGAAGGAGTGGAGACAGACAAACGACATCGCCCGAGCGTACTTAGAAAAAGCATCGAGACGGATGAAGAAGTGGGCAGATAAGAAGCGACGGCCCCTTGAGTTTTGAGCGGGAGACCAGGTACTCATCAAACTACGACCAGAGCAAGTCAGGTTTCGAGGACGCAAAGACCAACGTCTCGTCAGGAAGTACGAAGGACCAGTTGAAGTGCTGAAAAAGGTAGGGAATACTTCTTACAGAGTAGCGTTGCCCACATGGATGAAAATCTACCCAGTAATTCATGTTAGCAACCTGAAGTCGTACCACCAAGACACAGAAGACCTGCAGCGGAATATCGTAACTCGCCCAATTATCGACCTTAGTCAGAAGGAAGACAAAGATGTTGAAGAAATTCTGGCCGAGCGAGTAAGGAGGGGCAGAAGACCCGCACGAAGGATCCACGAGTATCTGGTAAAGTGGAAGAACCTTCCTGTGGAGGAGACCAGCTGGGAACGTGTCGAAGATCTTGAAGCGTGGAAGCAGAAGATAGAAGATTTCAAGCTTCGCCAGTTGACGGGGACGTCAATCATTTAGGTGGGGGAGAATGTCAAGGGCATAATTGTCCATGGTATTATTTACCGATGGTCGTATGCCCGAATACCCCCAAATCACTTTATCTTTATGTCTTGAAAGTAGTTTAGGTTAATTCTTTCGTTTAGGTGTCGCCGAGTCATATTGTGACATTTCGGCTTTTTCATATGCAAGCCTGCCAAGGCCAAAATTCTCAATATGTACTATAGGGGGTACATGACTAAGTCCGACCCCCGCCCAAGCCTTGTCGCACTCTTTGCATGTTGAGTTATTTTCCTTGCAATTGACAGTCTTCAATGCTTTCTTTATGACGTTTTCAACTATTTACTTTCTCTCTCCCGTTTTATAAAAACATTTTTCCAAGAACGGGAAGGGAGGCTACGTCATACCGCGAGTTTGACTGCGGATTCCGATTTTCGAACGGCTGACTTGCTGATTGAGCTAAGCAAGTGCCGCACAATCGTGTCGCGAAGTTACGATTGTGACACGTCGCGCCGCTTCGATCCGACGCAGCGCAGCCGAAACGTCCGTCTGCAGCCGTTGCCGAGCGAAGCCGTGGTGTAGCCGGACCACCCGGATCCGGAAGCCAGCGCCTCGTCGCGTGAGGACCCAACCCGGCCGAAGCCCCGCTCCGTGACCCGAAGCCCGACCCGCGCCGCGTGCCTCCGACCCGGAACCCGAGCCGCGTGCACCCGCGAGCCGAGCAGCGCCCGCGTGCGAGCCGCACGTGCGTAGCCGCTGTACCAAGCCGACGCCTCTCTGCACCACGAGCCGCGCCAGTCTACGCCGCGAGCCGAGCCGATCTTCAACCTCCAAGCCGAGCCGGTCCCTGTTCTCTTTCCAGTCGAGCCGCCAAGCCTAATTTGGCTCCTGCCATCCAATTTTCGGTAATTAAACTAATTATTTTTGCATTACCCAGTAAGACTCAATGACTTTGGACACTAAATAATTTAATTTGGAATTAAATTAAATTATTTTCCTTAAGGGACGTCTTGGACCAAGTAACTGCTGCAGCGTGGGATTTCTTCAGTAGGGGCTCAGCATTGCAACCTCTTTCTAGGGTAAGTCATTTCAACTGAATTTTGAACCGTTAGTCGTTGGTGACTTAATTACGAATTTTGGCGTATTAAACAGTTAGGACCTCGTTGCTTGGAAAGCACACTTGCCTCGCGGTTAAAACTCGCCAAGTAAATCTCCAGGTAAGAGATTTCTACTACTAGCTCCATGTTTAGAATTATGAGGTCACGTATACCTTCAATTGTGCATGTCGAGGACTAGACTGTACGATGCATGAAATTAATGATAGTATGATGCGATTGATGATATGGTTATATTATAACATGATGTTGTGATGACGAGAACTGTTATGGCTGTACGACGGGTGTCGAGATGGAGAGTGTAATGATGATTTATCTGTTATGTTATATGATGACGCCATGTGTATGTATACTGCGATTAGGGTACCTGTTAGCTTAACCTGTTAGAGTCGTACCTGCATGGGTGTCCTTGGGGATCACCACATATTTAGGACTGTGCGGTCCGACGGGACACCAGTCTAGCATGGATATAGATATGACTCGACGGGGTCCTCGCATCCCGATTGTCCTAGGTGTCTCCCGGGGAACCGAAGACCAGAGTTACGTTCCTACGGGAGCGCATGTTGCACGTGTTCGGAACGTGCCAGCGATTGGGTACCAGTTACAGGACTCTGACAGGAAGCTAACAGGCACCTAGTGGGACTAGTAGTGGGTCCCTTACTGAGTATTTTGTACTCACTCTTTTCATGTCATGTTTTCAGGTAGAGGACGAGATAAGGGCAAAGGCAAGCTGGCGAGCGACCAGAAGTGACCGTGGCAAGCCATAGGGATTTCTGCTTCTGCCTATTCTTGTTTTTGACTTTAGTACCTGAGTTTGAGTATTCTTCACTATTCACCATTTCGTTTTAGATAGGGCCCGAGTAGGGTAGTGTTTTGTCTTTTTCTACTCCATCTGGGGAGGTCCTGTTGTCCAAAGAACAAATAAAGGCATGTCGGGTAGAGATAGCGAATCATATGTTAGACGTGACCTTACTAGTGTTAGACATGCAGGATTTCGACGTGATTCTAGGCATGGATTGGCTGTCAGCTAACCATGCAAATATAGACTGTTTTGGCAAGGAGGTTGTCTTTAACCCTCCCTCCGGGGCTAGTTTCAAATTTAGGGGGGCAGGCATGGTATGTATACCCAAGGTCATCTCAGCCATGAAGGCTAGTAAACTACTTAGCCAGGGTACTTGGGGCATCGTGGCAAGCGTAGTGGATATTAGAGAGCCAGAAGTTTCCCTATCTTCCGAACCAGTGGTAAGGGAGTACCCTGACGTTTTCCCCGACGAACTCCCAGGACTTCCGCCTCCCAGGGAGGTAGACTTCGCCATCGAGTTAGAGCCGGGCACTGCACCTATCTCGAGGGCCCCTTACAGAATGGCTCCAGCCGAGCTAAAAGAGTTGAAGGTCCAGTTACAGGAGTTGCTGGACAAAGGTTTCATCCGGCCCAGTGTGTCGCCTTGGGGAGCCCCAGTGTTGTTCGTGAAGAAGAATGATGGGTCGATGCGCCTTTGTATTGACTACCGAGAGCTGAACAAGGTGACAGTTAAAAACCGCTACCCCTTGCCCAGGATTGATGACTTGTTCGATTAGTTGCAGGGAGCCACTGTCTTTTCCAAGATCGACCTGCGGTCAGGCTATCACCAGTTGAGGATTAGGGACGGTGACATTCCCAAGACAACCTTTCGTTCGAGGTACGGACATTACGAGTTCGTTGTGATGTCTTTCGGCTTGACTAATGCTCCTGCAGTGTTCATGGATTTGATGAACAGGGTGTTTAAGGATTTTCTAGACTCGTTCGTCATAGTCTTCATTGATGACATCTTGATTTACTCTAAAACTGAGGCTGAGCACGAGGAGCACTTGCACCAGGTTTTGGAGACTCTTCGAGCCAACAAGTTGTATGCCAAGTTCTCCAAGTGTGAATTCTGGTTAAGGAAGGTGACGTTCCTTGGCCACGTGGTTTCCAATGAGGGAGTTTCAGTGGATCCAACAAAGATTGAAGCGGTGACCAACTGGCCTCGACCGTCCACAGTTAGTGAAATTCGAAGTTTTCTGGGCTTGGCAGGTTACTACAGGAGATTCGTGGAAGACTTCTCATGTATAGCCAGCCCGTTGACCCAGTTGACCAGGAAGGGAACCTCTTTTGTTTGGAGCCCAGCATGCGAGAGTAGCTTTCAGGAGCTCAAGCAGAAGCTGGTGACTGTACCAGTCCTGACAGTGCCCGATGGGTCGGGAAACTTTGTGATCTATAGTGATGCCTCCAAGAAGGGACTGGGCTGTGTCCTGATGCAGCAAGGTAAGGTAGTTGCTTATGCCTCCCGCCAGTTGAAGATTCATGAGCAGAACTACCCTACCCACAACTTGGAGTTGGTAGCTGTAGTCTTTGCACTGAAGATATGGAGGCACTACCCGTACGGTGAGAAGATACAGATTTACACCGACCATAAGAGCCTGAAGTACTTCTTCACTCAGAAGGAGTTGAACGTGAGGCAGAGGAGGTGGCTCGAGTTGGTGAAAGACTATGACTGCGAGATCCTGTACCACCCAGGTAAAGCAAATATAGTGGCTGATGCGCTGAGTAGGAAGGTTGCACATTCAGCAGCGCTAATCACCAAGCAGACCCCCTTACTTAGAGATTTTGAGAGAGCTGAGATTGCAGTCTCAGTAGGTGAGGTCACCTCACAGTTGGCTCAGTTGTCAGTTCAGCCAACCTTGAGGCAAAAGATCATCGCTGCTCAGCTGAATGATCCTTACTTGGTCGAGAAGCGTCGTATGGTAGAGACAGGGCAAGGTGAGGACTTCTTCATATCCTCTGACGATGGCCTTATGTTTGAGGGACGCTTGTGTGTGCCGGAAGACAGCGCAGTCAAGACAGAACTTTTGACTGAGGCTCACAGTTCTCCATTTACCATGCACCCTGGAAGTACGAAGATGTACCAGGACTTGAGGAGTGTCTACTGGTGGAGGAAAATGAAGAGGGAAGTGGCAGACTTTGTTAGTAGGTGCTTGGTGTGCCAGCAGGTGAAGGCACCTAGACAACGTCCAGCCGGGTTGTTACAACCCTTGAGTGTGCCAGGGTGAAAGTGGGAGAGTGTGTCGATGGATTTTATTACGGGACTGCCCAAGACCCTAAAGGGCTATACAGTGATCTGGGTTGTGGTCGACAGACTCACGAAGTCGGCCCATTTCGTGCCAGGGAAATCCACTTACACTGCCAGTAAGTGGGGGCAGTTATATATGACAGAGATTGTGAGACTACATGGAGTACCCGTATCCATCATTTCAGACAAAGACGCTCGTTTCACATCGAAGTTCTAGAAAGGACTTCAACTTGCTTTAGGTACGAGGTTAGACTTCAGCACGACATTCCACCCTCAGACTGATGGTCAGACAGAGAGATTGAACCAGATTTTGGAAGACATGCTACGGGCCTGCGTGCTAGAGTTTTCAGGAAGTTGGGACTCTCATCTGCATCTGATGGAGTTTGCCTATAATAACAGCTACCAGGCTACTATCGGTATGGCACTGTTCGAGGCTCTGTATGGCAAGTGCTGTAGATCTCCTGTCTGCTGGGGCGAGGTTGGAGAGCAGAGGATGCTAGGCCCCGAGTTAGTGCAGACTACCAATGCAGCCATACAGAAGATCCGAGCTCGTATGCTGACAGCACAGAGCAGACAGAAGAGTTATGCTGATGTACGACGTAAGGATCTCGAGTTTGAAGTGGGAGACATGGTCTTTCTGAAGGTAGCACCTATGAAGGGTGTTCTGAGGTTCGTGAAGAAGGGGAAGCTGAGTCCACGCTTCGTAGGGCCGTTTGAGATACTGGAGCGGATTGGCCCCGTGGCTTATCGTTTGGCGCTACCCCCATCTTTTGCTGCAGTGCATGACGTATTCCATATCTCCATGCTGAGGAAATATGTCGCAGACCCAACACATGTGGTGGACTTCGAGCCACTACCGATCAGCGAGAACTTGAGCTACGAGGAGCAGCCTGTCGAGGTCTTGGCAAGGGAGGTCAAGAAGCTTCGTAGTCGAGAAATTCCACTGGTCAAAGTCCTTTGGCAGAACCATGGAGTGGAAGAGGCCACGTGGGAGAAAGAAGAGGAGATGAGAGCTCAGTACCCCGAGCTGTTCGAGGATTAGAACTTTCGAGGACGAAAGTTTTCTAAGGAGTGGAGTATGTAACGCCCCAACAAACTTGTTTTTGTTCATCTTACTATTAATATTTATGTATGGTCTTGGAAAAGACAAATTTATTGGGAGAACCTTATCATTTTGAATTTTCCGGTTTATTAAAGTTGGGTTTTCCACTTTTTTTATTATTAAGTATTTTTCTATTATGTTACCTATTTTAGTATTTAGAAATTATTTAGTGAGTTATTGCTAATTGAAAGGAGGGTTGGTTGAGTTTGGTGAGATTTGGAGAGAGAGAGGAGATGGTTGGTTTGGGTTATTTAAAGGAAAAGAAAAGAGATATTGTCTTATAAAAAGCCTTGGGTCTCGTGCGTAAAGAAGAAGAGAAAAATCAAAGAAAGAAAGGGGGAAAAGAAAAGAGAAAAAGGGAGGAAAAAAAAAGATTTATTAATAAAACCCTAGCCGCCGCCGCCGCCGCCGCGAACCCAAGCCGTCAAGCCTTCCCCTCTCTGTTCAGCAGCGCAGCCGAGTCTGCAGTCCACCCAAGCCGTCGCCGAGCTTCCAGCCGCGTCGGAAGAATCGTCCAAGCCGATCCGCGCACGCCGAGCGTCCGCCGGAGCAGCCGTCTCTCGCAGCCGTCGCCCGAAGCCGAGCCCGCGTCACCCTTCGCGATCTGCAGCCGATCCGTCAGCCAGCCGCGTCGCGCCGCTTCGATCCAACGCAGCGCAGCCGAAACGTCCGTCTGCAGCCGTCGCCGAGCGAAGCCGTGGTGTAGCCGGACCACCCGTAGCCGTCGCGCCACCCGGATCCGGAAGCCAGCGCCTCGTCGCGTGAGGACCCGACCCGGCCGAAGCCCCGCTCCGTGACCCGAAGCCCGGCCCGTGCCGCGTGCCTCTAACCCGGAACCCGAGCCGCGTGAACCCGCGAGCCGAGCAGCGCCCGCGTGCGAGCCGCACGTGCGTAGACGCTGTACCAAGCCGAGTCGCGCCAGTCTGCGCTGCGAGCCGAGCCGGTCCCTGTTCTCTTTCCAGCCGAGCCGCCAAGCCTAATTTGGCTCCTGCCATCCAATTTTCGGTAATTAAACTAATTATTTTGGCATTACCCAGTAAGACTCAATGACTTTGGACACTAAATAATTTAATTTGGAATTAAATTAAATTATTTTCCTTAAGGGACGTCTTGGACCAAGTAACTGCTGCAGCGTGGGATTTCTTCAGTAGGGGCTCAGCATTGCAACCTCTTTCTAGGGTAAGTCATTTCAACTGAATTTTGAACCGTTAGTCGTTGGTGACTTAATTACGAATTTTGGCGTATTAAACAGTTAGGACCTCGTTGCTTGGAAAGCACACTTGCCTCGCGGTTAAAACTCGCCAAGTAAATCTCCAGGTAAGAGATTTCTACTACTAGCTCCATGTTTAGAATTATGAGGTCACGTATACCTTCAATTGTGCATGTCGAGGACTAGACTGTACGATGCATGAAATTAATGATAGTATGATGCGATTGATGATATGGTTATATTATAGCATAATGTTGTGATGACGAGAACTGTTATGGCTGTACGACGGGTGTCGAGATGGAAAGTGTAATGATGATTTATCTGTTATGTTATATGATGACGCCATGTGTATGTATACTGCGATTAGGGTACCTGTTAGTTTAACCTGTTAGAGTCGTACCTGCATGGGTGTCCTTCGGGATCACCACCTATTTAGGACTGTGCGGTCCGACGGGACACCAGTCTAGCATGGATATAGATATGACTCGAGTGACTCGACGGGGTCCTCGCATCCCGATTGTCCTAGGTGTCCCCCGGGGAACCGAAGACCAGAGTTACGTTCCTACGGGAGCGCATGTTGCACGTGTTCGGGAACGTGCCAGCGATTGGGTACCAGTTACAGGACTCTGACAGGAAGCTAACAGGCACCTAGTGGGACTAGTAGTGGGTCCCTTACTGAGTATTTTGTACTCACTCTTTTCATGTCATGTTTTTCAGGTAGAGGACGAGGTAAGGCAAAGGCAAGCTGGCGAGCGACCAGAAGTGACCGTGGCAAGCCATAGGGATTTCTGCTTCCGCCTATTCTTGTTTTTGACTTTAGTACCTGAGTTTGAGTATTCTTCACTATTTACCATTTCGTTTTAGATAGGGCCCGAGTAGGACTTTAGAACGAAACATCATTTTTTTTGTGCATGTTACCTTGTTGGATTTTCATAAATAAATTTCTAAAACCTTATACGTTTTTACTAAATTTTGTCCTAAACCACTTGTCCTATATTTAGTAATGACTTCGACTCAGTATAAGGAGTTGGGCCGTTACATTGGGTGTACCACTTATGTCCATAATTTTGGCCCTAATCAGACTAAATTTACCCCTCGGGCTCAGGCCTGTGTGTTTGTTGGATATCCCATTCACCAAAGCGGGTATAAATGTTTTCACCCGCCGTTCAGAAAATACTTTGTCACTATGGATGTTACTTTCTGTGAGAACCGACCCTACTTTCCCGTTAGCCATCTTCAGGGGGAGAGTGTGAGTGAAAAGTCTAACAACACTTTCGAATTTACTGAACCTACTCCTAGTACTGTATCTGACGTTGATCCTCATCCCATAATCTTACCTGCAAACCAAGTTCCTTGGAAAACATATTACAGGAGGAATCTCATAAAGGAAGTTGGGTCCCCTACTAGTCAACAGCCGGCTCCAGTCCAAGACTTCGAACCTCCTCGAGACCAAGGTATGGAAAACCCTACAGAACCTTGTACTAATAATACGATGAGTGAGAATGACAAGTCTGATGTTGCTGTTCTTGAAATCAGTAATGATGAAGCAGAACAGGGTCATACAAGGAAACTTGATGAGTATGATCCCTCTCTTGACATTCCCATTGCTTTGAGAAAAGGTACCAGATCCTGCACTAAACATCCTATTTGCAACTATGTTTTCTATGATAATCTCTCTTCATAGTTTAGAGCGTTTACAGCAAGCCTTGACTCTACCATAATACCGAAAAATATCTACACTGCTCTAGAGTGTCCTGAATGGAAAAATTTTGTTATGGAAGAGATGAAGGTTCTTGAAAAGAATAGAACTTGGGAGATCTGTGCTCTACCCAAGGACATAAAACTGTAGGATGCAAATGAGTGTTTTCTCTCAAATACAAAGCAGATGGTACACTTGATAGACACAAGGCAAGGTTATTTGCAAAAAGATTTACTCAGACCTATGATATTGACTATTCAGAAACCTTTTCTCCAGTTGCTAAGTTGAATACTGTTACAGTCTTGCTATTTGTTGTTGTGAACAAAGATTGGCCTCTATACCAGCTAGATGTTAAGAATGCTTCTTTGAATCGAGACCTTGTGGAGGAAGTCTACATGAGCCCCCCGCCAAGATTTGAAGCCCAATTTGGTCAGTAGGTGTGTAAACTCCAAAAATCCCTATATGGTCCGAAAAAGTCTCCGAGAGCATGGTTTGACAGATTCACTATCTTTGTCAAGTCCCAAGGGTATAGTCAAGGGCACTCTAATCATACTCTATTTACAAAGGTTTCCAAGACAGGAAAGGTTGCTATTCTAATAGTTTATGTAGATGACATTGTTTTGACCGGAGAAGATCAAACAGAAATCAATCAATTAAAACTGAGAATGGGTGATGAATTTGAAATCAAGGATTTGGGAAATAAGAAATATTTCCCTAAAAAAGCACTTCAAGACCTAGAATGCCAAGTGTGTAAGTGCAACAAACTTAGATTCAAACCAACCAAACAAACTTAAAAAGTGTTCCAACCGAGTCTACGTATCACTTGAACTTTAAAAGCAACCTCACAAAGTTTAAGTGTAAGTTTACAACTCCCAACGTACCAAAAAGTCAAGAACTGTGAAAAAAGCACTTCAAAGACCACAAAAGAAATGGCAACCAAATGTGTAAGTACAACAAACTTACCCTCAAACCAACCTTAAAAGTGTTCAAAACGAGTCTAATTATCACTTGAATTTTAGAAACGATCTAACAAAGCTTAAGTGTAAGTTGGTTACTCATAACCTAGCAAAAAGTTAAAAAAGTGAGAAAAGAGCCTTTCAAGACCCAAAATGGCAACAAAGTGCGTAAGTTCAACAAACTAAGTTTAAAACAAACCTAAAAGGTGTTGAAAACATGTCTACGTATCACTTGGACCTTAAAAAACGACCTAAGACATCTTAAGTGTAAGTTCATAGCTCACAACCTAGCGGAAAGTTCAAAAAGTGTGAAAAAAGCACTTTAAGACCCAAAGTGGCAACCGTGTGTGTGAGTGCAACAAACTTAGTGTCAAACCAACCTAAAACGCATTCAAAACATGTCCAAGTATCACTTGAACTTTCAAAACGATCTAACAAATCTTAACTGTAAGTTCCTAACTCACAACGTACCAAAAAATTCAAAAAAGATTGAAAAAAAGCACTTCAAGACCTAGAATGCCAAGTGTGTAAGTGCAACAAACTTAGATTCAAACCAACCAAAAAGGCATTCGAAACACGTCTTAGCTTTCAAACGACCCAATGACGCTTAAGTGTAAAAGCTTGTAACTCATAACTTGCCAAAAAGTTCAAAAAAGTGTGGAAAAAGCCCTTCGATGGCAATCATGTCTGTATGTGCAACAAACTTAGTTCGAAACAACCTAACACCTGTTCAAAACATGTCTAAGTACCATTCGAACTTAAAGAATGGCCTAACAATGCTCAAGTATAATTTCGTAACTCATAACCTACCAAAAAAATTCAAACATCGTAAAGAAAGCACTTCAAGACCCAAAATGGCAATTAAGTGTGTGGATGCAACAAACTGAGTCTCAAACAAACCTAAAAGGTGTTCAAATCGTGTCTAAGTATCACTTGAACTATCAAAATGACCCAACAAAACTTAAGTGTAATTTCGTAAACCATAACCTACCAAAAAATTCAAAAAGTGTGAAAAAAGCACTTCAAGACCGAAAATGGCAACCAAGTGTGTTAGTGCCACAAACTTTGTTTCAGACCAACCTAAAAAGAGTTCAAAACGTGTGTAAGCTTTCAAAACGATCGAACAATGCTTAAGTATAAGTTCGCAAATCACAACCGACCAAAATTCCAAAAAGTGCGATAAAAGCACTCTAACACCCAACATGTCAGCCAAGCGTGCAAGTTCAACAAACTTAGTTCCAAACCAAAATAAAAAAGAGTTTAAAACCTCTGAACATTGCTTGAGTGTAAATTCGTAACTCATAACCGACTAAAAAGTTCAAAAAAGAGTGAAAAAAGCACCGAGGACCTAAAATGGCACAACCCGACCAAGCATGTAAGTGCAACAGACTTAGTCTCAAACAAACTTAAAAAGTGTTCCAACCGAGCCTACGTATCACTTGACCTTTAAAAGCAACCTCACAAAGTTTAAGTGTAAGTTTACAACTCCCAACGTACCAAAAAGTCAAGAACTGTGAAAAAAGCACTTCAAAGACCACAAAAGAAATGGCAACCAAATGTGTAAGTACAACAAACTTACCCTCAAACCAACCTTAAAAGTGTTCAAAACGAGTCTAATTATCACTTGAATTTTAGAAACGATCTAACAAAGCTTAAGTGTAAGTTGGTTGCTCATAACCTAGCAAAAAGTTAAAAAAAGTGAGAAAAGAGCCTTTCAAGACCCAAAATGGCAACAAAGTGCGTAAGTTCAACAAACTAGGTTTAAAACAAACCTAAAAGGTGTTGAAAACATGTCTACGTATCACTTGGACCTTAAAAAACGACCTAAGACATCTTAAGTGTAAGTTCATAGCTCACAACCTAGCGGAAAGTTCAAAAAGTGTGAAAAAAGCACTTTAAGACCCAAAGTGGCAACCGTGTGTGTGAGTGCAACAAACTTAGTGTCAAACCAACCTAAAACGCATTCAAAACATGTCCAAGTATCACTTGAACTTTCAAAACGATCTAACAAATCTTAACTGTAAGTTCCTAACTCACAACGTACCAAAAAGTTCAAAAAAGATTGAAAAAGAGCACTTCAAGACCTAGAATGCCAAGTGTGTAAGTGCAACAAACTTAGATTCAAACCAACCAAAAAGGCATTCGAAACACGTCTTAGCTTTCAAACGACCCAATGACGCTTAAGTGTAAAAGCTTGTAACTCATAACTTGCCAAAAAGTTCAAAAAAGTGTGGAAAAAGCCCTTCGATGGCAATCATGTCTGTATGTGCAACAAACTTAGTTCGAAACAACCTAACACCTGTTCAAAACATGTCTAAGTACCATTCGAACTTAAAGAATGGCCTAACAATGCTCAAGTATAATTTCGTAACTCATAACCTACCAAAAAAATTCAAACATCGTAAAGAAAGCACTTCAAGACCCAAAATGGCAATTAAGTGTGTGGATGCAACAAACTGAGTCTCAAACAAACCTAAAAGGTGTTCAAATCGTGTCTAAGTATCACTTGAACTATCAAAATGACCCAACAAAACTTAAGTGTAATTTCGTAAACCATAACCTACCAAAAAATTCAAAAAGTGTGAAAAAAGCACTTCAAGACCGAAAATGGCAACCAAGTGTGTTAGTGCCACAAACTTTGTTTCAGACCAACCTAAAAAGAGTTCAAAACGTGTGTAAGCTTTCAAAACGATCGAACAATGCTTAAGTATAAGTTCGCAAATCACAACCGACCAAAATTCCAAAAAGTGCGATAAAAGCACTCTAACACCCAACATGTCAGCCAAGCGTGCAAGTTCAACAAACTTAGTTCCAAACCAAAATAAAAAAGAGTTTAAAACCTCTGAACATTGCTTGAGTGTAAATTCGTAACTCATAACCGACTAAAAAGTTCAAAAAAGAGTGAAAAAAGCACCGAGGACCTAAAATGGCACAACCCGACCAAGCATGTAAGTGCAACAGACTTAGTCTCAAACAAACTTAAAAAGTGTTCCAACCGAGCCTACGTATCACTTGACCTTTAAAAGCAACCTCACAAAGTTTAAGTGTAAGTTTACAACTCCCAACGTACCAAAAAGTCAAGAACTGTGAAAAAAGCACTTCAAAGACCACAAAAGAAATGGCAACCAAATGTGTAGGTACAACAAACTTACCCTCAAACCAACCTTAAAAGTGTTCAAAACGAGTCTAATTATCACTTGAATTTTAGAAACGATCTAACAAAGCTTAAGTGTAAGTTGGTTGCTCATAACCTAGCAAGAAGTTAAAAAAGTGAGAAAAGAGCCTTTCAAGACCCAAAATGGCAACAAAGTGCGTAAGTTCAACAAACTAGGTTTAAAACAAACCTAAAAGGTGTTGAAAACATGTCTACGTATCACTTGGACCTTAAAAAACGACCTAAGACATCTTAAGTGTAAGTTCATAGCTCACAACCTAGCGGAAAGTTCAAAAAGTGTGAAAAAAGCACTTTAAGACCCAAAGTGGCAACCGTGTGTGTGAGTGCAACAAACTTAGTGTCAAACCAACCTAAAACGCATTCAAAACATGTCCAAGTATCACTTGAACTTTCAAAACGATCTAACAAATCTTAACTGTAAGTTCCTAACTCACAACGTACCAAAAAGTTCAAAAAAGATTGAAAAAGAGCACTTCAAGACCTAGAATGCCAAGTGTGTAAGTGCAACAAACTTAGATTCAAACCAACCAAAAAGGCATTCGAAACACGTCTTAGCTTTCAAACGACCCAATGACGCTTAAGTGTAAAAGCTTGTAACTCATAACTTGCCAAAAAGTTCAAAAAAGTGTGGAAAAAGCCCTTCGATGGCAATCATGTCTGTATGTGCAACAAACTTAGTTCGAAACAACCTAACACCTGTTCAAAACATGTCTAAGTACCATTCGAACTTAAAGAATGGCCTAACAATGCTCAAGTATAATTTCGTAACTCATAACCTACCAAAAAAATTCAAACATCGTAAAGAAAGCACTTCAAGACCCAAAATGGCAATTAAGTGTGTGGATGCAACAAACTGAGTCTCAAACAAACCTAAAAGGTGTTCAAATCGTGTCTAAGTATCACTTGAACTATCAAAATGACCCAACAAAACTTAAGTGTAATTTCGTAAACCATAACCTACCAAAAAATTCAAAAAGTGTGAAAAAAGCACTTCAAGACCGAAAATGGCAACCAAGTGTGTTAGTGCCACAAACTTTGTTTCAGACCAACCTAAAAAGAGTTCAAAACGTGTGTAAGCTTTCAAAACGATCGAACAATGCTTAAGTATAAGTTCGCAAATCACAACCGACCAAAATTCCAAAAAGTGCGATAAAAGCACTCTAACACCCAACATGTCAGCCAAGCGTGCAAGTTCAACAAACTTAGTTCCAAACCAAAATAAAAAAGAGTTTAAAACCTCTGAACATTGCTTGAGTGTAAATTCGTAACTCATAACCGACTAAAAAGTTCAAAAAAGAGTGAAAAAAGCACCGAGGACCTAAAATGGCACAACCCGACCAAGCATGTAAGTGCAACAGACTTAGTCTCAAACAAACTTAAAAAGTGTTCCAACCGAGCCTACGTATCACTTGACCTTTAAAAGCAACCTCACAAAGTTTAAGTGTAAGTTTACAACTCCCAACGTACCAAAAAGTCAAGAACTGTGAAAAAAGCACTTCAAAGACCACAAAAGAAATGGCAACCAAATGTGTAAGTACAACAAACTTACCCTCAAACCAACCTTAAAAGTGTTCAAAACGAGTCTAATTATCACTTGAATTTTAGAAACGATCTAACAAAGCTTAAGTGTAAGTTGGTTGCTCATAACCTAGCAAAAAGTTAAAAAAAGTGAGAAAAGAGCCTTTCAAGACCCAAAATGGCAACAAAGTGCGTAAGTTCAACAAACTAGGTTTAAAACAAACCTAAAAGGTGTTGAAAACATGTCTACGTATCACTTGGACCTTAAAAAACGACCTAAGACATCTTAAGTGTAAGTTCATAGCTCACAACCTAGCGGAAAGTTCAAAAAGTGTGAAAAAAGCACTTTAAGACCCAAAGTGGCAACCGTGTGTGTGAGTGCAACAAACTTAGTGTCAAACCAACCTAAAACGCATTCAAAACATGTCCAAGTATCACTTGAACTTTCAAAACGATCTAACAAATCTTAACTGTAAGTTCCTAACTCACAACGTACCAAAAAGTTCAAAAAAGATTGAAAAAGAGCACTTCAAGACCTAGAATGCCAAGTGTGTAAGTGCAACAAACTTAGATTCAAACCAACCAAAAAGGCATTCGAAACACGTCTTAGCTTTCAAACGACCCAATGACGCTTAAGTGTAAAAGCTTGTAACTCATAACTTGCCAAAAAGTTCAAAAAAGTGTGGAAAAAGCCCTTCGATGGCAATCATGTCTGTATGTGCAACAAACTTAGTTCGAAACAACCTAACACCTGTTCAAAACATGTCTAAGTACCATTCGAACTTAAAGAATGGCCTAACAATGCTCAAGTATAATTTCGTAACTCATAACCTACCAAAAAAATTCAAACATCGTAAAGAAAGCACTTCAAGACCCAAAATGGCAATTAAGTGTGTGGATGCAACAAACTGAGTCTCAAACAAACCTAAAAGGTGTTCAAATCGTGTCTAAGTATCACTTGAACTATCAAAATGACCCAACAAAACTTAAGTGTAATTTCGTAAACCATAACCTACCAAAAAATTCAAAAAGTGTGAAAAAAGCACTTCAAGACCGAAAATGGCAACCAAGTGTGTTAGTGCCACAAACTTTGTTTCAGACCAACCTAAAAAGAGTTCAAAACGTGTGTAAGCTTTCAAAACGATCGAACAATGCTTAAGTATAAGTTCGCAAATCACAACCGACCAAAATTCCAAAAAGTGCGATAAAAGCACTCTAACACCCAACATGTCAGCCAAGCGTGCAAGTTCAACAAACTTAGTTCCAAACCAAAATAAAAAAGAGTTTAAAACCTCTGAACATTGCTTGAGTGTAAATTCGTAACTCATAACCGACTAAAAAGTTCAAAAAAGAGTGAAAAAAGCACCGAGGACCTAAAATGGCACAACCCGACCAAGCATGTAAGTGCAACAGACTTAGTCTCAAACAAACTTAAAAAGTGTTCCAACCGAGCCTACGTATCACTTGACCTTTAAAAGCAACCTCACAAAGTTTAAGTGTAAGTTTACAACTCCCAACGTACCAAAAAGTCAAGAACTGTGAAAAAAGCACTTCAAAGACCACAAAAGAAATGGCAACCAAATGTGTAAGTACAACAAACTTACCCTCAAACCAACCTTAAAAGTGTTCAAAACGAGTCTAATTATCACTTGAATTTTAGAAACGATCTAACAAAGCTTAAGTGTAAGTTGGTTGCTCATAACCTAGCAAAAAGTTAAAAAAGTGAGAAAAGAGCCTTTCAAGACCCAAAATGGCAACAAAGTGCGTAAGTTCAACAAACTAGGTTTAAAACAAACCTAAAAGGTGTTGAAAACATGTCTACGTATCACTTGGACCTTAAAAAACGACCTAAGACATCTTAAGTGTAAGTTCATAGCTCACAACCTAGCGGAAAGTTCAAAAAGTGTGAAAAAAGCACTTTAAGACCCAAAGTGGCAACCGTGTGTGTGAGTGCAACAAACTTAGTGTCAAACCAACCTAAAACGCATTCAAAACATGTCCAAGTATCACTTGAACTTTCAAAACGATCTAACAAATCTTAACTGTAAGTTCCTAACTCACAACGTACCAAAAAGTTCAAAAAAGATTGAAAAAGAGCACTTCAAGACCTAGAATGCCAAGTGTGTAAGTGCAACAAACTTAGATTCAAACCAACCAAAAAGGCATTCGAAACACGTCTTAGCTTTCAAACGACCCAATGACGCTTAAGTGTAAAAGCTTGTAACTCATAACTTGCCAAAAAGTTCAAAAAAGTGTGGAAAAAGCCCTTCGATGGCAATCATGTCTGTATGTGCAACAAACTTAGTTCGAAACAACCTAACACCTGTTCAAAACATGTCTAAGTACCATTCGAACTTAAAGAATGGCCTAACAATGCTCAAGTATAATTTCGTAACTCATAACCTACCAAAAAAATTCAAACATCGTAAAGAAAGCACTTCAAGACCCAAAATGGCAATTAAGTGTGTGGATGCAACAAACTGAGTCTCAAACAAACCTAAAAGGTGTTCAAATCGTGTCTAAGTATCACTTGAACTATCAAAATGACCCAACAAAACTTAAGTGTAATTTCGTAAACCATAACCTACCAAAAAATTCAAAAAGTGTGAAAAAAGCACTTCAAGACCGAAAATGGCAACCAAGTGTGTTAGTGCCACAAACTTTGTTTCAGACCAACCTAAAAAGAGTTCAAAACGTGTGTAAGCTTTCAAAACGATCGAACAATGCTTAAGTATAAGTTCGCAAATCACAACCGACCAAAATTCCAAAAAGTGCGATAAAAGCACTCTAACACCCAACATGTCAGCCAAGTGTGCAAGTTCAACAAACTTAGTTCCAAACCAAAATAAAAAAGAGTTTAAAACCTCTGAACATTGCTTGAGTGTAAATTCGTAACTCATAACCGACTAAAAAGTTCAAAAAAGAGTGAAAAAAGCACCGAGGACCTAAAATGGCACAACCCGACCAAGCATGTAAGTGCAACAGACTTAGTCTCAAACAAACTTAAAAAGTGTTCCAACCGAGCCTACGTATCACTTGACCTTTAAAAGCAACCTCACAAAGTTTAAGTGTAAGTTTACAACTCCCAACGTACCAAAAAGTCAAGAACTGTGAAAAAAGCACTTCAAAGACCACAAAAGAAATGGCAACCAAATGTGTAGGTACAACAAACTTACCCTCAAACCAACCTTAAAAGTGTTCAAAACGAGTCTAATTATCACTTGAATTTTAGAAACGATCTAACAAAGCTTAAGTGTAAGTTGGTTGCTCATAACCTAGCAAGAAGTTAAAAAAGTGAGAAAAGAGCCTTTCAAGACCCAAAATGGCAACAAAGTGCGTAAGTTCAACAAACTAGGTTTAAAACAAACCTAAAAGGTGTTGAAAACATGTCTACGTATCACTTGGACCTTAAAAAACGACCTAAGACATCTTAAGTGTAAGTTCATAGCTCACAACCTAGCGGAAAGTTCAAAAAGTGTGAAAAAAGCACTTTAAGACCCAAAGTGGCAACCGTGTGTGTGAGTGCAACAAACTTAGTGTCAAACCAACCTAAAACGCATTCAAAACATGTCCAAGTATCACTTGAACTTTCAAAACGATCTAACAAATCTTAACTGTAAGTTCCTAACTCACAACGTACCAAAAAGTTCAAAAAAGATTGAAAAAGAGCACTTCAAGACCTAGAATGCCAAGTGTGTAAGTGCAACAAACTTAGATTCAAACCAACCAAAAAGGCATTCGAAACACGTCTTAGCTTTCAAACGACCCAATGACGCTTAAGTGTAAAAGCTTGTAACTCATAACTTGCCAAAAAGTTCAAAAAAGTGTGGAAAAAGCCCTTCGATGGCAATCATGTCTGTATGTGCAACAAACTTAGTTCGAAACAACCTAACACCTGTTCAAAACATGTCTAAGTACCATTCGAACTTAAAGAATGGCCTAACAATGCTCAAGTATAATTTCGTAACTCATAACCTACCAAAAAAATTCAAACATCGTAAAGAAAGCACTTCAAGACCCAAAATGGCAATTAAGTGTGTGGATGCAACAAACTGAGTCTCAAACAAACCTAAAAGGTGTTCAAATCGTGTCTAAGTATCACTTGAACTATCAAAATGACCCAACAAAACTTAAGTGTAATTTCGTAAACCATAACCTACCAAAAAATTCAAAAAGTGTGAAAAAAGCACTTCAAGACCGAAAATGGCAACCAAGTGTGTTAGTGCCACAAACTTTGTTTCAGACCAACCTAAAAAGAGTTCAAAACGTGTGTAAGCTTTCAAAACGATCGAACAATGCTTAAGTATAAGTTCGCAAATCACAACCGACCAAAATTCCAAAAAGTGCGATAAAAGCACTCTAACACCCAACATGTCAGCCAAGCGTGCAAGTTCAACAAACTTAGTTCCAAACCAAAATAAAAAAGAGTTTAAAACCTCTGAACATTGCTTGAGTGTAAATTCGTAACTCATAACCGACTAAAAAGTTCAAAAAAGAGTGAAAAAAGCACCGAGGACCTAAAATGGCACAACCCGACCAAGCATGTAAGTGCAACAGACTTAGTCTCAAACAAACTTAAAAAGTGTTCCAACCGAGCCTACGTATCACTTGACCTTTAAAAGCAACCTCACAAAGTTTAAGTGTAAGTTTACAACTCCCAACGTACCAAAAAGTCAAGAACTGTGAAAAAAGCACTTCAAAGACCACAAAAGAAATGGCAACCAAATGTGTAGGTACAACAAACTTACCCTCAAACCAACCTTAAAAGTGTTCAAAACGAGTCTAATTATCACTTGAATTTTAGAAACGATCTAACAAAGCTTAAGTGTAAGTTGGTTGCTCATAACCTAGCAAGAAGTTAAAAAAGTGAGAAAAGAGCCTTTCAAGACCCAAAATGGCAACAAAGTGCGTAAGTTCAACAAACTAGGTTTAAAACAAACCTAAAAGGTGTTGAAAACATGTCTACGTATCACTTGGACCTTAAAAAACGACCTAAGACATCTTAAGTGTAAGTTCATAGCTCACAACCTAGCGGAAAGTTCAAAAAGTGTGAAAAAAGCACTTTAAGACCCAAAGTGGCAACCGTGTGTGTGAGTGCAACAAACTTAGTGTCAAACCAACCTAAAACGCATTCAAAACATGTCCAAGTATCACTTGAACTTTCAAAACGATCTAACAAATCTTAACTGTAAGTTCCTAACTCACAACGTACCAAAAAGTTCAAAAAAGATTGAAAAAGAGCACTTCAAGACCTAGAATGCCAAGTGTGTAAGTGCAACAAACTTAGATTCAAACCAACCAAAAAGGCATTCGAAACACGTCTTAGCTTTCAAACGACCCAATGACGCTTAAGTGTAAAAGCTTGTAACTCATAACTTGCCAAAAAGTTCAAAAAAGTGTGGAAAAAGCCCTTCGATGGCAATCATGTCTGTATGTGCAACAAACTTAGTTCGAAACAACCTAACACCTGTTCAAAACATGTCTAAGTACCATTCGAACTTAAAGAATGGCCTAACAATGCTCAAGTATAATTTCGTAACTCATAACCTACCAAAAAAATTCAAACATCGTAAAGAAAGCACTTCAAGACCCAAAATGGCAATTAAGTGTGTGGATGCAACAAACTGAGTCTCAAACAAACCTAAAAGGTGTTCAAATCGTGTCTAAGTATCACTTGAACTATCAAAATGACCCAACAAAACTTAAGTGTAATTTCGTAAACCATAACCTACCAAAAAATTCAAAAAGTGTGAAAAAAGCACTTCAAGACCGAAAATGGCAACCAAGTGTGTTAGTGCCACAAACTTTGTTTCAGACCAACCTAAAAAGAGTTCAAAACGTGTGTAAGCTTTCAAAACGATCGAACAATGCTTAAGTATAAGTTCGCAAATCACAACCGACCAAAATTCCAAAAAGTGCGATAAAAGCACTCTAACACCCAACATGTCAGCCAAGCGTGCAAGTTCAACAAACTTAGTTCCAAACCAAAATAAAAAAGAGTTTAAAACCTCTGAGCATTGCTTGAGTGTAAATTCGTAACTCATAACCGACTAAAAAGTTCAAAAAAGAGTGAAAAAAGCACCGAGGACCTAAAATGGCACAACCCGACCAAGCATGTAAGTGCAACAGACTTAGTCTCAAACAAACTTAAAAAGTGTTCCAACCGAGCCTACGTATCACTTGACCTTTAAAAGCAACCTCACAAAGTTTAAGTGTAAGTTTACAACTCCCAACGTACCAAAAAGTCAAGAACTGTGAAAAAAGCACTTCAAAGACCACAAAAGAAATGGCAACCAAATGTGTAAGTACAACAAACTTACCCTCAAACCAACCTTAAAAGTGTTCAAAACGAGTCTAATTATCACTTGAATTTTAGAAACGATCTAACAAAGCTTAAGTGTAAGTTTGTTGCTCATAACCTAGCAAAAAGTTAAAAAAGTGAGAAAAGAGCCTTTGAAGACCCAAAATGGCAACAAAGTGCGTAAGTTCAACAAACTAGGTTTAAAACAAACCTAAAAGGTGTTGAAAACATGTCTACGTATCACTTGGACCTTAAAAAACGACCTAAGACATCTTAAGTGTAAGTTCATAGCTCACAACCTAGCGGAAAGTTCAAAAAGTGTGAAAAAAGCACTTTAAGACCCAAAGTGGCAACCGTGTGTGTGAGTGCAACAAACTTAGTGTCAAACCAACCTAAAACGCATTCAAAACATGTCCAAGTATCACTTGAACTTTCAAAACGATCTAACAAATCTTAACTGTAAGTTCCTAACTCACAACGTACCAAAAAGTTCAAAAAAGATTGAAAAAGAGCACTTCAAGACCTAGAATGCCAAGTGTGTAAGTGCAACAAACTTAGATTCAAACCAACCAAAAAGGCATTCGAAACACGTCTTAGCTTTCAAACGACCCAATGACGCTTAAGTGTAAAAGCTTGTAACTCATAACTTGCCAAAAAGTTCAAAAAAGTGTGGAAAAAGCCCTTCGATGGCAATCATGTCTGTATGTGCAACAAACTTAGTTCGAAACAACCTAACACCTGTTCAAAACATGTCTAAGTACCATTCGAACTTAAAGAATGGCCTAACAATGCTCAAGTATAATTTCGTAACTCATAACCTACCAAAAAAATTCAAACATCGTAAAGAAAGCACTTCAAGACCCAAAATGGCAATTAAGTGTGTGGATGCAACAAACTGAGTCTCAAACAAACCTAAAAGGTGTTCAAATCGTGTCTAAGTATCACTTGAACTATCAAAATGACCCAACAAAACTTAAGTGTAATTTCGTAAACCATAACCTACCAAAAAATTCAAAAAGTGTGAAAAAAGCACTTCAAGACCGAAAATGGCAACCAAGTGTGTTAGTGCCACAAACTTTGTTTCAGACCAACCTAAAAAGAGTTCAAAACGTGTGTAAGCTTTCAAAACGATCGAACAATGCTTAAGTATAAGTTCGCAAATCACAACCGACCAAAATTCCAAAAAGTGCGATAAAAGCACTCTAACACCCAACATGTCAGCCAAGCGTGCAAGTTCAACAAACTTAGTTCCAAACCAAAATAAAAAAGAGTTTAAAACCTCTGAACATTGCTTGAGTGTAAATTCGTAACTCATAACCGACTAAAAAGTTCAAAAAAGAGTGAAAAAAGCACCGAGGACCTAAAATGGCACAACCCGACCAAGCATGTAAGTGCAACAGACTTAGTCTCAAACAAACTTAAAAAGTGTTCCAACCGAGCCTACGTATCACTTGACCTTTAAAAGCAACCTCACAAAGTTTAAGTGTAAGTTTACAACTCCCAACGTACCAAAAAGTCAAGAACTGTGAAAAAAGCACTTCAAAGACCACAAAAGAAATGGCAACCAAATGTGTAAGTACAACAAACTTACCCTCAAACCAACCTTAAAAGTGTTCAAAACGAGTCTAATTATCACTTGAATTTTAGAAACGATCTAACAAAGCTTAAGTGTAAGTTGGTTGCTCATAACCTAGCAAAAAGTTAAAAAAGTGAGAAAAGAGCCTTTCAAGACCCAAAATGGCAACAAAGTGCGTAAGTTCAACAAACTAGGTTTAAAACAAACCTAAAAGGTGTTGAAAACATGTCTACGTATCACTTGGACCTTAAAAAACGACCTAAGACATCTTAAGTGTAAGTTCATAGCTCACAACCTAGCGGAAAGTTCAAAAAGTGTGAAAAAAGCACTTTAAGACCCAAAGTGGCAACCGTGTGTGTGAGTGCAACAAACTTAGTGTCAAACCAACCTAAAACGCATTCAAAACATGTCCAAGTATCACTTGAACTTTCAAAACGATCTAACAAATCTTAACTGTAAGTTCCTAACTCACAACGTACCAAAAAGTTCAAAAAAGATTGAAAAAGAGCACTTCAAGACCTAGAATGCCAAGTGTGTAAGTGCAACAAACTTAGATTCAAACCAACCAAAAAGGCATTCGAAACACGTCTTAGCTTTCAAACGACCCAATGACGCTTAAGTGTAAAAGCTTGTAACTCATAACTTGCCAAAAAGTTCAAAAAAGTGTGGAAAAAGCCCTTCGATGGCAATCATGTCTGTATGTGCAACAAACTTAGTTCGAAACAACCTAACACCTGTTCAAAACATGTCTAAGTACCATTCGAACTTAAAGAATGGCCTAACAATGCTCAAGTATAATTTCGTAACTCATAACCTACCAAAAAAATTCAAACATCGTAAAGAAAGCACTTCAAGACCCAAAATGGCAATTAAGTGTGTGGATGCAACAAACTGAGTCTCAAACAAACCTAAAAGGTGTTCAAATCGTGTCTAAGTATCACTTGAACTATCAAAATGACCCAACAAAACTTAAGTGTAATTTCGTAAACCATAACCTACCAAAAAATTCAAAAAGTGTGAAAAAAGCACTTCAAGACCGAAAATGGCAACCAAGTGTGTTAGTGCCACAAACTTTGTTTCAGACCAACCTAAAAAGAGTTCAAAACGTGTGTAAGCTTTCAAAACGATCGAACAATGCTTAAGTATAAGTTCGCAAATCACAACCGACCAAAATTCCAAAAAGTGCGATAAAAGCACTCTAACACCCAACATGTCAGCCAAGCGTGCAAGTTCAACAAACTTAGTTCCAAACCAAAATAAAAAAGAGTTTAAAACCTCTGAACATTGCTTGAGTGTAAATTCGTAACTCATAACCGACTAAAAAGTTCAAAAAAGAGTGAAAAAAGCACCGAGGACCTAAAATGGCACAACCCGACCAAGCATGTAAGTGCAACAGACTTAGTCTCAAACAAACTTAAAAAGTGTTCCAACCGAGCCTACGTATCACTTGACCTTTAAAAGCAACCTCACAAAGTTTAAGTGTAAGTTTACAACTCCCAACGTACCAAAAAGTCAAGAACTGTGAAAAAAGCACTTCAAAGACCACAAAAGAAATGGCAACCAAATGTGTAAGTACAACAAACTTACCCTCAAACCAACCTTAAAAGTGTTCAAAACGAGTCTAATTATCACTTGAATTTTAGAAACGATCTAACAAAGCTTAAGTGGAAGTTGGTTGCTCATAACCTAGCAAAAAGTTAAAAAAAGTGAGAAAAGAGCCTTTCAAGACCCAAAATGGCAACAAAGTGCGTAAGTTCAACAAACTAGGTTTAAAACAAACCTAAAAGGTGTTGAAAACATGTCTACGTATCACTTGGACCTTAAAAAACGACCTAAGACATCTTAAGTGTAAGTTCATAGCTCACAACCTAGCGGAAAGTTCAAAAAGTGTGAAAAAAGCACTTTAAGACCCAAAGTGGCAACCGTGTGTGTGAGTGCAACAAACTTAGTGTCAAACCAACCTAAAACGCATTCAAAACATGTCCAAGTATCACTTGAACTTTCAAAACGATCTAACAAATCTTAACTGTAAGTTCCTAACTCACAACGTACCAAAAAGTTCAAAAAAGATTGAAAAAGAGCACTTCAAGACCTAGAATGCCAAGTGTGTAAGTGCAACAAACTTAGATTCAAACCAACCAAAAAGGCATTCGAAACACGTCTTAGCTTTCAAACGACCCAATGACGCTTAAGTGTAAAAGCTTGTAACTCATAACTTGCCAAAAAGTTCAAAAAAGTGTGGAAAAAGCCCTTCGATGGCAATCATGTCTGTATGTGCAACAAACTTAGTTCGAAACAACCTAACACCTGTTCAAAACATGTCTAAGTACCATTCGAACTTAAAGAATGGCCTAACAATGCTCAAGTATAATTTCGTAACTCATAACCTACCAAAAAAATTCAAACATCGTAAAGAAAGCACTTCAAGACCCAAAATGGCAATTAAGTGTGTGGATGCAACAAACTGAGTCTCAAACAAACCTAAAAGGTGTTCAAATCGTGTCTAAGTATCACTTGAACTATCAAAATGACCCAACAAAACTTAAGTGTAATTTCGTAAACCATAACCTACCAAAAAATTCAAAAAGTGTGAAAAAAGCACTTCAAGACCGAAAATGGCAACCAAGTGTGTTAGTGCCACAAACTTTGTTTCAGACCAACCTAAAAAGAGTTCAAAACGTGTGTAAGCTTTCAAAACGATCGAACAATGCTTAAGTATAAGTTCGCAAATCACAACCGACCAAAATTCCAAAAAGTGCGATAAAAGCACTCTAACACCCAACATGTCAGCCAAGCGTGCAAGTTCAACAAACTTAGTTCCAAACCAAAATAAAAAAGAGTTTAAAACCTCTGAACATTGCTTGAGTGTAAATTCGTAACTCATAACCGACTAAAAAGTTCAAAAAAGAGTGAAAAAAGCACCGAGGACCTAAAATGGCACAACCCGACCAAGCATGTAAGTGCAACAGACTTAGTCTCAAACAAACTTAAAAAGTGTTCCAACCGAGCCTACGTATCACTTGACCTTTAAAAGCAACCTCACAAAGTTTAAGTGTAAGTTTACAACTCCCAACGTACCAAAAAGTCAAGAACTGTGAAAAAAGCACTTCAAAGACCACAAAAGAAATGGCAACCAAATGTGTAGGTACAACAAACTTACCCTCAAACCAACCTTAAAAGTGTTCAAAACGAGTCTAATTATCACTTGAATTTTAGAAACGATCTAACAAAGCTTAAGTGTAAGTTGGTTGCTCATAACCTAGCAAGAAGTTAAAAAAGTGAGAAAAGAGCCTTTCAAGACCCAAAATGGCAACAAAGTGCGTAAGTTCAACAAACTAGGTTTAAAACAAACCTAAAAGGTGTTGAAAACATGTCTACGTATCACTTGGACCTTAAAAAACGACCTAAGACATCTTAAGTGTAAGTTCATAGCTCACAACCTAGCGGAAAGTTCAAAAAGTGTGAAAAAAGCACTTTAAGACCCAAAGTGGCAACCGTGTGTGTGAGTGCAACAAACTTAGTGTCAAACCAACCTAAAACGCATTCAAAACATGTCCAAGTATCACTTGAACTTTCAAAACGATCTAACAAATCTTAACTGTAAGTTCCTAACTCACAACGTACCAAAAAGTTCAAAAAAGATTGAAAAAGAGCACTTCAAGACCTAGAATGCCAAGTGTGTAAGTGCAACAAACTTAGATTCAAACCAACCAAAAAGGCATTCGAAACACGTCTTAGCTTTCAAACGACCCAATGACGCTTAAGTGTAAAAGCTTGTAACTCATAACTTGCCAAAAAGTTCAAAAAAGTGTGGAAAAAGCCCTTCGATGGCAATCATGTCTGTATGTGCAACAAACTTAGTTCGAAACAACCTAACACCTGTTCAAAACATGTCTAAGTACCATTCGAACTTAAAGAATGGCCTAACAATGCTCAAGTATAATTTCGTAACTCATAACCTACCAAAAAAATTCAAACATCGTAAAGAAAGCACTTCAAGACCCAAAATGGCAATTAAGTGTGTGGATGCAACAAACTGAGTCTCAAACAAACCTAAAAGGTGTTCAAATCGTGTCTAAGTATCACTTGAACTATCAAAATGACCCAACAAAACTTAAGTGTAATTTCGTAAACCATAACCTACCAAAAAATTCAAAAAGTGTGAAAAAAGCACTTCAAGACCGAAAATGGCAACCAAGTGTGTTAGTGCCACAAACTTTGTTTCAGACCAACCTAAAAAGAGTTCAAAACGTGTGTAAGCTTTCAAAACGATCGAACAATGCTTAAGTATAAGTTCGCAAATCACAACCGACCAAAATTCCAAAAAGTGCGATAAAAGCACTCTAACACCCAACATGTCAGCCAAGCGTGCAAGTTCAACAAACTTAGTTCCAAACCAAAATAAAAAAGAGTTTAAAACCTCTGAACATTGCTTGAGTGTAAATTCGTAACTCATAACCGACTAAAAAGTTCAAAAAAGAGTGAAAAAAGCACCGAGGACCTAAAATGGCACAACCCGACCAAGCATGTAAGTGCAACAGACTTAGTCTCAAACAAACTTAAAAAGTGTTCCAACCGAGCCTACGTATCACTTGACCTTTAAAAGCAACCTCACAAAGTTTAAGTGTAAGTTTACAACTCCCAACGTACCAAAAAGTCAAGAACTGTGAAAAAAGCACTTCAAAGACCACAAAAGAAATGGCAACCAAATGTGTAGGTACAACAAACTTACCCTCAAACCAACCTTAAAAGTGTTCAAAACGAGTCTAATTATCACTTGAATTTTAGAAACGATCTAACAAAGCTTAAGTGTAAGTTGGTTGCTCATAACCTAGCAAGAAGTTAAAAAAGTGAGAAAAGAGCCTTTCAAGACCCAAAATGGCAACAAAGTGCGTAAGTTCAACAAACTAGGTTTAAAACAAACCTAAAAGGTGTTGAAAACATGTCTACGTATCACTTGGACCTTAAAAAACGACCTAAGACATCTTAAGTGTAAGTTCATAGCTCACAACCTAGCGGAAAGTTCAAAAAGTGTGAAAAAAGCACTTTAAGACCCAAAGTGGCAACCGTGTGTGTGAGTGCAACAAACTTAGTGTCAAACCAACCTAAAACGCATTCAAAACATGTCCAAGTATCACTTGAACTTTCAAAACGATCTAACAAATCTTAACTGTAAGTTCCTAACTCACAACGTACCAAAAAGTTCAAAAAAGATTGAAAAAGAGCACTTCAAGACCTAGAATGCCAAGTGTGTAAGTGCAACAAACTTAGATTCAAACCAACCAAAAAGGCATTCGAAACACGTCTTAGCTTTCAAACGACCCAATGACGCTTAAGTGTAAAAGCTTGTAACTCATAACTTGCCAAAAAGTTCAAAAAAGTGTGGAAAAAGCCCTTCGATGGCAATCATGTCTGTATGTGCAACAAACTTAGTTCGAAACAACCTAACACCTGTTCAAAACATGTCTAAGTACCATTCGAACTTAAAGAATGGCCTAACAATGCTCAAGTATAATTTCGTAACTCATAACCTACCAAAAAAATTCAAACATCGTAAAGAAAGCACTTCAAGACCCAAAATGGCAATTAAGTGTGTGGATGCAACAAACTGAGTCTCAAACAAACCTAAAAGGTGTTCAAATCGTGTCTAAGTATCACTTGAACTATCAAAATGACCCAACAAAACTTAAGTGTAATTTCGTAAACCATAACCTACCAAAAAATTCAAAAAGTGTGAAAAAAGCACTTCAAGACCGAAAATGGCAACCAAGTGTGTTAGTGCCACAAACTTTGTTTCAGACCAACCTAAAAAGAGTTCAAAACGTGTGTAAGCTTTCAAAACGATCGAACAATGCTTAAGTATAAGTTCGCAAATCACAACCGACCAAAATTCCAAAAAGTGCGATAAAAGCACTCTAACACCCAACATGTCAGCCAAGCGTGCAAGTTCAACAAACTTAGTTCCAAACCAAAATAAAAAAGAGTTTAAAACCTCTGAACATTGCTTGAGTGTAAATTCGTAACTCATAACCGACTAAAAAGTTCAAAAAAGAGTGAAAAAAGCACCGAGGACCTAAAATGGCACAACCCGACCAAGCATGTAAGTGCAACAGACTTAGTCTCAAACAAACTTAAAAAGTGTTCCAACCGAGCCTACGTATCACTTGACCTTTAAAAGCAACCTCACAAAGTTTAAGTGTAAGTTTACAACTCCCAACGTACCAAAAAGTCAAGAACTGTGAAAAAAGCACTTCAAAGACCACAAAAGAAATGGCAACCAAATGTGTAGGTACAACAAACTTACCCTCAAACCAACCTTAAAAGTGTTCAAAACGAGTCTAATTATCACTTGAATTTTAGAAACGATCTAACAAAGCTTAAGTGTAAGTTGGTTGCTCATAACCTAGCAAGAAGTTAAAAAAGTGAGAAAAGAGCCTTTCAAGACCCAAAATGGCAACAAAGTGCGTAAGTTCAACAAACTAGGTTTAAAACAAACCTAAAAGGTGTTGAAAACATGTCTACGTATCACTTGGACCTTAAAAAACGACCTAAGACATCTTAAGTGTAAGTTCATAGCTCACAACCTAGCGGAAAGTTCAAAAAGTGTGAAAAAAGCACTTTAAGACCCAAAGTGGCAACCGTGTGTGTGAGTGCAACAAACTTAGTGTCAAACCAACCTAAAACGCATTCAAAACATGTCCAAGTATCACTTGAACTTTCAAAACGATCTAACAAATCTTAACTGTAAGTTCCTAACTCACAACGTACCAAAAAGTTCAAAAAAAGATTGAAAAAGAGCACTTCAAGACCTAGAATGCCAAGTGTGTAAGTGCAACAAACTTAGATTCAAACCAACCAAAAAGGCATTCGAAACACGTCTTAGCTTTCAAACGACCCAATGACGCTTAAGTGTAAAAGCTTGTAACTCATAACTTGCCAAAAAGTTCAAAAAAGTGTGGAAAAAGCCCTTCGATGGCAATCATGTCTGTATGTGCAACAAACTTAGTTCGAAACAACCTAACACCTGTTCAAAACATGTCTAAGTACCATTCGAACTTAAAGAATGGCCTAACAATGCTCAAGTATAATTTCGTAACTCATAACCTACCAAAAAAATTCAAACATCGTAAAGAAAGCACTTCAAGACCCAAAATGGCAATTAAGTGTGTGGATGCAACAAACTGAGTCTCAAACAAACCTAAAAGGTGTTCAAATCGTGTCTAAGTATCACTTGAACTATCAAAATGACCCAACAAAACTTAAGTGTAATTTCGTAAACCATAACCTACCAAAAAATTCAAAAAGTGTGAAAAAAGCACTTCAAGACCGAAAATGGCAACCAAGTGTGTTAGTGCCACAAACTTTGTTTCAGACCAACCTAAAAAGAGTTCAAAACGTGTGTAAGCTTTCAAAACGATCGAACAATGCTTAAGTATAAGTTCGCAAATCACAACCGACCAAAATTCCAAAAAGTGCGATAAAAGCACTCTAACACCCAACATGTCAGCCAAGCGTGCAAGTTCAACAAACTTAGTTCCAAACCAAAATAAAAAAGAGTTTAAAACCTCTGAACATTGCTTGAGTGTAAATTCGTAACTCATAACCGACTAAAAAGTTCAAAAAAGAGTGAAAAAAGCACCGAGGACCTAAAATGGCACAACCCGACCAAGCATGTAAGTGCAACAGACTTAGTCTCAAACAAACTTAAAAAGTGTTCCAACCGAGCCTACGTATCACTTGACCTTTAAAAGCAACCTCACAAAGTTTAAGTGTAAGTTTACAACTCCCAACGTACCAAAAAGTCAAGAACTGTGAAAAAAGCACTTCAAAGACCACAAAAGAAATGGCAACCAAATGTGTAGGTACAACAAACTTACCCTCAAACCAACCTTAAAAGTGTTCAAAACGAGTCTAATTATCACTTGAATTTTAGAAACGATCTAACAAAGCTTAAGTGTAAGTTGGTTGCTCATAACCTAGCAAGAAGTTAAAAAAGTGAGAAAAGAGCCTTTCAAGACCCAAAATGGCAACAAAGTGCGTAAGTTCAACAAACTAGGTTTAAAACAAACCTAAAAGGTGTTGAAAACATGTCTACGTATCACTTGGACCTTAAAAAACGACCTAAGACATCTTAAGTGTAAGTTCATAGCTCACAACCTAGCGGAAAGTTCAAAAAGTGTGAAAAAAGCACTTTAAGACCCAAAGTGGCAACCGTGTGTGTGAGTGCAACAAACTTAGTGTCAAACCAACCTAAAACGCATTCAAAACATGTCCAAGTATCACTTGAACTTTCAAAACGATCTAACAAATCTTAACTGTAAGTTCCTAACTCACAACGTACCAAAAAGTTCAAAAAAGATTGAAAAAGAGCACTTCAAGACCTAGAATGCCAAGTGTGTAAGTGCAACAAACTTAGATTCAAACCAACCAAAAAGGCATTCGAAACACGTCTTAGCTTTCAAAACGACCCAATGACGCTTAAGTGTAAAAGCTTGTAACTCATAACTTGCCAAAAAGTTCAAAAAAGTGTGGAAAAAGCCCTTCGATGGCAATCATGTCTGTATGTGCAACAAACTTAGTTCGAAACAACCTAACACCTGTTCAAAACATGTCTAAGTACCATTCGAACTTAAAGAATGGCCTAACAATGCTCAAGTATAATTTCGTAACTCATAACCTACCAAAAAAATTCAAACATCGTAAAGAAAGCACTTCAAGACCCAAAATGGCAATTAAGTGTGTGGATGCAACAAACTGAGTCTCAAACAAACCTAAAAGGTGTTCAAATCGTGTCTAAGTATCACTTGAACTATCAAAATGACCCAACAAAACTTAAGTGTAATTTCGTAAACCATAACCTACCAAAAAATTCAAAAAGTGTGAAAAAAGCACTTCAAGACCGAAAATGGCAACCAAGTGTGTTAGTGCCACAAACTTTGTTTCAGACCAACCTAAAAAGAGTTCAAAACGTGTGTAAGCTTTCAAAACGATCGAACAATGCTTAAGTATAAGTTCGCAAATCACAACCGACCAAAATTCCAAAAAGTGCGATAAAAGCACTCTAACACCCAACATGTCAGCCAAGCGTGCAAGTTCAACAAACTTAGTTCCAAACCAAAATAAAAAAGAGTACCTCTGAACATTGCTTGAGTGTAAATTCGCAACTCATAACCGACTAAAAAGTTCAAAAAAGAGTGAAAAAAGCACCGAGGACCCTAAAATGGCACAACCCCGACCAAGCATGTAAGTGCAACAGACTTAGTCTCAAACAAACTTAAAAAGTGTTCCAACCGAGCCTACGTATCACTTGACCTTTAAAAAGCAACCTCACAAAGTTTAAGTGTAAGTTTACAACTCCCAGCGTACCAAAAAGTCAAGAACTGTGAAAAAAGCACTTCAAAGACCACAAAAGAAATGGCAACCAAATGTGTAAGTACAACAAACTTACCCTCAAACCAACCTTAAAAGTGTTCAAAACGAGTCTAATTATCACTTGAATTTTAAGAAACGATCTAACAAAGCTTAAGTGTAAGTTCGTTACTCATAACCTAGCAAAAAGTTAAAAAAAAGTGAGAAAAGGAGCCTTTCAAGACCCGAAATGGCAACAAAGTGCGTAAGTTCAACAAACTAAGTTTAAAACAAACCTAAAAGGTGTTGAAAACATGTCTACGTATCACTTGGACCTTAAAAAACGACCTAAGACATCTTAAGTGTAAGTTCATAGCTCACAACCTAGCGGAAAGTTCAAAAAGTGTGAAAAAAGCACTTTAAGACCCAAAGTGGCAACCGTGTGTGTGAGTGCAACAAACTTAGTGTCAAACCAACCTAAAACGCATTCAAAACATGGTCCAAGTATCACTTGAACTTTCAAAACGATCTAACAAATCTTAACTGTAAGTTCGTAACTCACAACGTACCAAAAAGTTCAAAAAAGATTGAAAAAAAGCACTTCAAGACCTAGAATGCCAAGTGTGTAAGTGCAACAAACTTAGATTCAAACCGACCGAAAAGGCATTCGAAACACGTCTTAGCTTTCAAACGACCCAATGACGCTTAAGTGCAAAAGCTTGTAACTCATAACTTGCCAAAAAGTTCAAAAAAGTGTGGAAAAAGCCCTTCGATGGCAATCATGTCTGTATGTGCAACAAACTTAGTTCGAAACAACCTAACACCTGTTCAAAACATGTTCTAAGTACCATTCGAACTTAAAAAATGGCCTAACAATGCTCAAGTATAATTTCGTAACTCATAACCTACCAAGAAAATTCAAACATTGTAAAAAAAGCACTTCAAGACCCAAAATGGCAATTAAGTGTGTGGATGCAACAAACTGAGTCTCAAACAAACCTAAAAGGTGTTCAAATCGTGTCTAAGTATCACTTGAACTATCAAAATGACCCAACAAAACTTAAGTGTATATTTCGTAAACCATAACCTACCAAAAAATTCAAAAAGTGTGGAAAAAGCACTTCAAGACCGAAAAATGGCAACCAAGTGTGTTAGTGCCACAAACTTTGTTTCAGACCAACCTAAAAAGAGTTCAAAACGTGTGTAAGCTTTCAAAACGATCGAACAATGCTTAAGTATAAGTTCGCAAATCACAACCGACCAAAATTCCAAAAAGTGCGATAAAAGCACTCTAACACCCAACATGGTCAGCCAAGTGTGCAAGTTCAACAAACTTAGTTCCAAACCAAAATAAAAAGAGTTTAAAACCTCTGAACATCTGCTTGAGTGTAAATTCGCAACTCATAACCGACTAAAAAGTTCAAAAAAGAGTGAAAAAAGCACCGAGGACCTAAAATGGCACAACCCGACCAAGCATGTAAGTGCAACAGACTTAGTCTCAAACAAACTTAAAAAGTGTTCCAACCGAGCCTACGTATCACTTGACCTTTAAAAAGCAACCTCACAAAGTTTAAGTGTAAGTTTACAACTCCCAACGTACCAAAAAGTCAAGAACTGTGAAAAAAGCACTTCAAAGACCACAAAAGAAATGGCAACCCAAATGTGTAAGTACAACAAACTTACCCTCAAACCAACCTTAAAAGTGTTCAAAACGAGTCTAATTATCACTTGAATTTTAAGAAACGATCTAACAAAGCTTAAGTGTAAGTTCGTTACTCATAACCTAGCAAAAAGTTAAAAAAAAGTGAGAAAAAGAGCCTTTCAAGACCCGAAATGGCAACAAAGTGCGTAAGTTCAACAAACTAAGTTTTAAAACAAACCTAAAAGGTGTTGAAAACATGTCTACGTATCACTTGGACCTTAAAAAACGACCTAAGACATCTTAAGTGTAAGTTCATAGCTCACAACCTAGCGGAAAGTTCAAAAAGTGTGAAAAAAGCACTTTAAGACCCAAAGTGGCAACCGTGTGTGTGAGTGCAACAAACTTAGTGTCAAACCAACCTAAAACGCATTCAAAACATGTCCAAGTATCACTTGAACTTTCAAAACGATCTAACAAATCTTAACTGTAAGTTCGTAACTCACAACGTACCAAAAAGTTCAAAAAAGATTGAAAAAAAGCACTTCAAGACCTAGAATGCCAAGTGTGTAAGTGCAACAAACTTAGATTCAAACCGACCGAAAAGGCATTCGAAAACACGTCTTAGCTTTCAAACGACCCAATGACGCTTAAGTGCAAAAGCTTGTAACTCATAACTTGCCAAAAAGTTCAAAAAAGTGTGGAAAAAGCCCTTCGATGGCAATCATGTCTGTATGTGCAACAAACTTAGTTCGAAACAACCTAACACCTGTTCAAAACATGTCTAAGTACCATTCGAACTTAAAAATGGCCTAACAATGCTCAAGTATAATTTCGTAACTCATAACCTACCAAGAAAATTCAAACATTGTAAAAAAAGCACTTCAAGACCCAAAATGGCAATTAAGTGTGTGGATGCAACAAACTGAGTCTCAAACAAACCTAAAAGGTGTTCAAATCGTGTCTAAGTATCACTTGAACTATCAAAATTGACCCAACAAAACTTAAGTGTAATTTCGTAAACCATAACCTACCAAAAAATTCAAAAAGTGTGGAAAAAGCACTTCAAGACCGAAAATGGCAACCAAGTGTGTTAGTGCCACAAACTTTGTTTCAGACCAACCTAAAAAGAGTTCAAAACGTGTGTAAGCTTTCAAAACGATCGAACAATGCTTAAGTATAAGTTCGCAAATCACAACCGACCAAAATTCCAAAAAGTGCGATAAAAGCACTCTAACACCCAACATGTCAGCCAAGTGTGCAAGTTCAACAAACTTAGTTCCAAACCAAAATAAAAAGAGTTTAAAACCTCTGAACATTGCTTGAGTGTAAATTCGCAACTCATAACCGACTAAAAAGTTCAAAAAAGAGTGAAAAAAGCACCGAGGACCTAAAATGGCACAACCCGACCAAGCATGTAAGTGCAACAGACTTAGTCTCAAACAAACTTAAAAAGTGTTCCAACCGAGCCTACGTATCACTTGACCTTTAAAAGCAACCTCACAAAGTTTAAGTGTAAGTTTACAACTCCCAACGTACCAAAAAGTCAAGAACTGTGAAAAAAAGCACTTCAAAGACCACAAAAGAAATGGCAACCAAATGTGTAAGTACAACAAACTTACCCTCAAACCAACCTTAAAAGTGTTCAAAACGAGTCTAATTATCACTTGAATTTTAGAAACGATCTAACAAAGCTTAAGTGTAAGTTCGTTACTCATAACCTAGCAAAAAGTTAAAAAAAAGTGAGAAAAGAGCCTTTCAAGACCCGAAATGGCAACAAAGTGCGTAAGTTCAACAAACTAAGTTTAAAACAAACCTAAAAGGTGTTGAAAACATGTCTACGTATCACTTGGACCTTAAAAAACGACCTAAGACATCTTAAGTGTAAGTTCATAGCTCACAACCTAGCGGAAAGTTCAAAAAGTGTGAAAAAAGCACTTTAAGACCCAAAGTGGCAACCGTGTGTGTGAGTGCAACAAACTTAGTGTCAAACCAACCTAAAACGCATTCAAAACATGTCCAAGTATCACTTGAACTTTCAAAACGATCTAACAAATCTTAACTGTAAGTTCGTAACTCACAACGTACCAAAAAGTTCAAAAAAGATTGAAAAAAAGCACTTCAAGACCTAGAATGCCAAGTGTGTAAGTGCAACAAACTTAGATTCAAACCGACCGAAAAGGCATTCGAAACACGTCTTAGCTTTCAAACGACCCAATGACGCTTAAGTGCAAAAGCTTGTAACTCATAACTTGCCAAAAAGTTCAAAAAAGTGTGGAAAAAGCCCTTCGATGGCAATCATGTCTGTATGTGCAACAAACTTAGTTCGAAACAACCTAACACCTGTTCAAAACATGTCTAAGTACCATTCGAACTTAAAAAATGGCCTAACAATGCTCAAGTATAATTTCGTAACTCATAACCTACCAAGAAAATTCAAACATTGTAAAAAAAGCACTTCAAGACCCAAAATGGGCAATTAAGTGTGTGGATGCAACAAACTGAGTCACAAACAAACCTAAAAGGTGTTCAAATCGTGTCTAAGTATCACTTGAACTATCAAAATGACCCAACAAAACTTAAGTGTAATTTCGTAAACCATAACCTACCAAAAAATTCAAAAAGTGTGGAAAAAGCACTTCAAGACCGAAAATGGCAACCAAGTGTGTTAGTGCCACAAACTTTGTTTCAGACCAACCTAAAAAGAGTTCAAAACGTGTGTAAGCTTTCAAAACGATCGAACAATGCTTAAGTATAAGTTCGCAAATCACAACCGACCAAAATTCCAAAAAGTGCGATAAAAGCACTCTAACACCCAACATGTCAGCCAAGTGTGCAAGTTCAACAAACTTAGTTCCAAACCAAAATAAAAAGAGTTTTAAAACCTCTGAACATTGCTTGAGTGTAAATTCGCAACTCATAACCGACTAAAAAGTTCAAAAAAGAGTGAAAAAAGCACCGAGGACCTAAAATGGCACAACCCGACCAAGCATGTAAGTGCAACAGACTTAGTCTCAAACAAACTTAAAAAGTGTTCCAACCGAGCCTACGTATCACTTGACCTTTATAAAGCAACCTCACAAAGTTTAAGTGTAAGTTTACAACTCCCAGCGTACCAAAAAAGTCAAGAACTGTGAAAAAAGCACTTCAAAGACCACAAAAGAAATGGCAAACCAAATGTGTAAGTACAACAAACTTACCCTCAAACCAACCTTAAAAGTGTTCAAAACGAGTCTAATTATCACTTGAATTTTAGAAACGATCTAACAAAGCTTAAGTGTAAGTTCGTTACTCATAACCTAGCAAAAAAGTTAAAAAAAAGTGAGGAAAAGAGCCTTTCAAGACCCGAAATGGCAACAAAGTGCGTAAGTTCAACAAACTAAGTTTTAAAACAAACCTAAAAAGGTGTTGAAAACATGTCTACGTATCACTTGGACCTTAAAAAACGACCTAAGACATCTTAAGTGTAAGTTCATAGCTCACAACCTAGCGGAAAGTTCAAAAAGTGTGAAAAAAAGCACTTTAAGACCCAAAGTGGCAACCGTGTGTGTGAGTGCAACAAACTTAGTGTCAAACCAACCTAAAACGCATTCAAAACATGTCCAAGTATCACTTGAACTTTCAAAACGATCTAACAAATCTTAACTGTAAGTTCGTAACTCACAACGTACCAAAAAGTTCAAAAAAGATTGAAAAAAAGCACTTCAAGACCTAGAATGCCAAGTGTGTAAGTGCAACAAACTTAGATTCAAACCGACCGAAAAAGGCATTCGAACACGTCTTAGCTTTCAAACGACCCAATGACGCTTAAGTGCAAAAGCTTGTAACTCATAACTTGCCAAAAAGTTCAAAAAAAGTGTGGAAAAAGCCCTTCGATGGCAATCATGTCTGTATGTGCAACAAACTTAGTTCGAAACAACCTAACACCTGTTCAAAACATGTCTAAGTACCATTCGAACTTAAAAAATGGCCTAACAATGCTCAAAGTATAATTTCGTAACTCATAAACCTACCAAGAAAATTCAAACATTGTAAAAAAAGCACTTCAAGACCCAAAATGGCAATTAAGTGTGTGGATGCAAACAAACTGAGTCTCAAACAAACCTAAAAGGTGTTCAAATCGTGTCTAAGTATCACTTGAACTATCAAAATGACCCAACAAAACTTAAGTGTAATTTCGTAAACCATAACCTACCAAAAAATTCAAAAAGTGTGGAAAAAAGCACTTCAAGACCGAAAATGGCAACCAAGTGTGTTTAGTGCCACAAACTTTGTTTCAGACCAACCTAAAAAGAGTTCAAAACGTGTGTAAGCTTTCAAAACGATCGAACAATGCTTAAGTATAAGTTCGCAAATCACAACCGACCAAAATTCCAAAAAGTGCGATAAAAGCACTCTAACACCCAACATGTCAGCCAAGTGTGCAAGTTCAACAAACTTAGTTCCAAACCAAAATAAAAAGAGTTTAAAAACCTCTGAACATTGCTTGAGTGTAAATTCGCAACTCATAACCGACTAAAAAGTTCAAAAAAAGAGTGAAAAAAGCACCGAGGACCTAAAATGGCACAACCCGACCAAGCATGTAAGTGCAACAGACTTAGTCTCAAACAAACTTAAAAAGTGTTCCAACCGAGCCTACGTATCACTTGACCTTTAAAAGCAACCTCACAAAGTTTAAGTGTAAGTTTACAACTCCCAACGTACCAAAAAGTCAAGAACTGTGAAAAAAGCACTTCAAAGACCACAAAAGAAATGGCAACCAAATGTGTAAGTACAACAAACTTACCCTCAAACCAACCTTAAAAGTGTTCAAAACGAGTCTAATTATCACTTGAATTTTAGAAACGATCTAACAAAGCTTAAGTGTAAGTTCGTTACTCATAACCTAGCAAAAAGTTAAAAAAAAGTGAGAAAAGAGCCTTTCAAGACCCAAAATGGCAACAAAGTGCGTAAGTTCAACAAACTAAGTTTAAAACAAACCTAAAAGGTGTTGAAAACATGTCTACGTATCACTTGGACCTTAAAAAACCACCTAAGACATCTTAAGTGTAAGTTCATAGCTCACAACCTAGCGGAAAGTTCAAAAAGTGTGAAAAAAAGCACTTTAAGACCCAAAGTGGCAACCGGTGTGTGTGAGTGCAACAAACTTAGTGTCAAAACCAACCTAAAACGCATTCAAAACATGTCCAAGTATCACTTGAACTTTCAAAACGATCTAACAAATCTTAACTGTAAGTTCGTAACTCACAACGTACCAAAAAGTTCAAAAAAGATTGAAAAAAAGCACTTCAAGACCTAGAATGCCAAGTGTGTAAGTGCCAACAAACTTAGATTCAAACCGACCAAAAAGGCATTCGAAACACGTCTTAGCTTTCAAACGACCAAATGACGCTTAAGTGCAAAAGCTTGTAACTCATAACTTGCCAAAAAGTTCAAAAAAGTGTGGAAAAAAGCCCCTTCGATGGCAATCATGTCTGTATGTGCAACAAACTTAGTTCGAAACAACCTAACACCTGTTCAAAACATGTCTAAGTACCATTCGAACTTAAAAAATGGCCTAACAATGCTCAAGTATAATTTCGTAACTCATAACCTACCAAGAAAATATCAAACATTGTAAAAAAAAGCACTTCAAGACCCAAAATGGCAATTAAGTGTGTGGATGCAACAAACTGAGTCTCAAACAAACCTAAAAGGTGTTCAAATCGTGTCTAAGTATCACTTGAACTATCAAAATGACCCAACAAAACTTAAGTGTAATTTCGTAAACCATAACCTACCAAAAAATTCAAAAAGTGTGGAAAAAGCACTTCAAGACCGAAAATGGCAACCAAGTGTGTTAGTGCCACAAACTTTGTTTCAGACCAACCTAAAAAGAGTTCAAAACGTGTGTAAGCTTTCAAAACGATCGAACAATGCTTAAGTATAAGTTCGCAAATATCACAACCGACCAAAATTCCAAAAAGTGCGATAAAAGCACTCTAACACCCAACATGTCAGCCAAGTGTGCAAGTTCAACAAACTTAGTTCCAAACCAAAATAAAAAGAGTTTTAAAACCTCTGAACATTGCTTGAGTGTAAATTCGCAACTCATAACCGACTAAAAAGTTCAAAAAGAGTGAAAAAAGCACCGAGGACCTAAAATGGCACAACCCGACCAAGCATGTAAGTGCAACAGACTTAGTCTCAAACAAACTTAAAAAGTGTTCCAAACCGAGCCTACGTATCACTTGACCTTTAAAAGCAACCTCACAAAGTTTAAGTGTAAGTTTACAACTCCCAACGTACCAAAAAGTCAAGAACTGTGAAAAAAGCACTTCAAAGACCACAAAAGAAATGGCAACCAAATGTGTAAGTACAACAAACTTACCCTCAAACCAACCTTAAAAGTGTTCAAAACGAGTCTAATTATCACTTGAATTTTAAAAACGATCTAACAAAGCTTAAGTGTAAGTTCGTTACTCATAACCTAGCAAAAAGTTAAAAAAAAGTGGAGGAAAAGAGCCTTTCAAGACCCAAAATGGCAACAAAGTGCGTAAGTTCAACAAACTAAGTTTAAAAACAAACCTAAAAGGTGTTGAAAACATGTCTACGTATCACTTGGACCTTAAAAAACGACCTAAGACATCTTAAGTGTAAGTTCATAGCTCACAACCTAGCGGAAAGTTCAAAAAGTGTGAAAAAAGCACTTTAAGACCCAAAGTGGCAACCGTGGTGTGTGAGTGCAACAAACTTAGTGTCAAACCAACCTAAAACGCATTCAAAACATGTCCAAGTATCACTTGAACTTTCAAAACGATCTAACAAATCTTAACTGTAAGTTCGTAAACTCACAACGTACCAAAAGTTCAAAAAAGATTGAAAAAAAGCACTTCAAGACCTAGAATGCCAAGTGTGTAAGTGCAACAAACTTAGATTCAAACCGACCGAAAAAGGCATTCGAAACACGTTCTTAGCTTTCAAACGACCCAATGACGCTTAAGTGCAAAAGCTTGTAACTCATAACTTGCCAAAAAGTTCAAAAAAGTGTGGAAAAAGCCCTTCGATGGCAATCATGTCTGTATGTGCAACAAACTTAGTTCGAAACAACCTAACACCTGTTCAAAACATGTCTAAGTACCATTCGAACTTAAAAAATGGCCTAACAATGCTCAAGTATAATTTCGTAACTCATAACCTACCAAGAAAATTCAAACATTGTAAAAAAAGCACTTCAAGACCCAAAATGGCAATTAAGTGTGTGGATGCAACAAACTGAGTCTCAAACAAACCTAAAAGGTGTTCAAAATC